>NW_026915377.1:0-320414 GCF_034315485.1 Pezoporus occidentalis
AACCATCTGCTCGGTCCTCCTCTGCTCCCTCAGCAGCTGTGTCCTGAGTGAGGCGGTGCAGTCGCTGCTCTCACAGTGCACACCTCATGTCCTTCTAGCACATTTGTAAGGAAAACTTTATTTGGAAAAGGTCTCGTGCAGCTGAAGTTCTTCAACCCTTCTACGCAGTCTCTTCAGTCAAGCACAGCTCCACGGTTTTGTGTCAATCACTCAGAAGTGACTTTACTACTGACTAATGATGAATGTTCCCTGGTTACAAAGCAGGAAGGGTGCACATGCCAGCAATGAAGTTCTGAGCACTTCAAGTGCAGCCATTATAAACCAGATCTATGTGAGAAATCAGGCAAGGACTGGGGTTTGGCGGAAGCATCCACTCAGAAGTTAGGATTCATGGAATGGAGAAGCAGCTGTCCCATTGGCCCTGAAGGCTCTGCTGGGCTCTGGAGCCATGCAAGTGTACAGCCGGTCTGACTCCTTAGTGCTCCTGAACACTCCCACGTAGTCTGAAGTCCATCTGTTTAGCAAGTTTCAGCCTTTTCCAGAAGGCTGTTCACTGTTTCCAGAGCTGTGCTAACCAAACACGCTTTGCAAAGCTCTGCTATCCAAGCACCAGAGGACATCATGCACGAAGCTGTGCTTCACCTCGAGGGATTCCATCATACATGATTCACCTGAGGGACTTTTGCCAAAAGATCTTGTACTAATCCTCAGAACAGGGCAGATGCTGCAAGAGGTCATTCTACGGGTGCTACAGTCCTGCGCACTACCCACAGGCCAAGGAACAAAGAAGTTTTGTCTTGCTGGGACAAGAGGTAACTAACAAGTATATACTTTACTCTGACCTTGGCTTCCCACCTGTGAAACAGGCAATGAAACACGCTGTCTATGGATGCAGTGAACTGTAATAACAGTTTGCAAATCCAGTGTCTTACTCAAGAACTGAAGCCCTTCCCACACCAGTTCTTGTTTTTTTCCCTCCTGCTGTTTGATAGGAACGGGACAGGAATGAAAGACCTTGTTTGCAGCTCAAAAGAGAAATTATCAAAAGAGCTTTTCACAAGAGACCAGAGAATTAACCATCTGCAGGAGCAAACAGCCAAAACCATTCTGTGCTTTGGAGATGTTGTACGTTTGGAAACAAACAAAATAACTGCTCTGCTCCCCCAAACTCTCCTTCAAAAAGTATTTCACCTTACTTGATTCGTGACCACTGCCAACTTGCCCACAGCCCCAGTCACATCGCACACAATGACCTCAGGATTTCTGAACAGGCTGGACTGTTCCAGTAACAGAGTCTAAAGACTGCAGGGTAACGGTGTCAGTGTTTGCATGTGAGCAGACAGGGATTCCTGGAACAAACCTGTTTCTGACAGAGACAGTTTCCATTCCAACAGCAGCTGGTCAGTGTTAAGAGGGTTCTTGCTCTTCCCTGCTGGAGATTTCCATCTCTTCAGCTGTGTCAAATAGTCCATATGGTCACACTAACTGATAGGCCAGAAACATCTATCAAGGCCAGGGATCAGGAGTAAGGACAAGCTGGAATGGGAAGCATTTTTAAATGACAGTCAAATAAAGACAATTAACATTTGGAATCAGAAAATTGGTGACCATGTAACAACCCTCATCCAGATTAATACCGGACCTCACTGAATGTTATCAACATGGCCAAGACCATACTTGGTCACCTGCAGTTTAGTTACACAGTACAATTACTGTGGCAGCAAAGTTGGATCAGAGCAGCCCTTCACCGAAGTCCTCTGATGTTGCAGAATGACTCTAAGAGCAGAACCATAGAGTTCTGGAGGACTGTGCAAGCAAGGCAGGGGGTGGCCCCCACAGGTGGCCGGAGACCGGACCTGGGAGGAGAATGTGGAGGAAGCTGTGGGGGCTAACCAATACTGTTATGCCAAGAAGGAGTGGCTGAATACCACTCCTATATATGTGTGAACTGCGTCACAAATAAACTAGAAGTTGCTTATCACGCATATTGGGTTGGCCTGTCTGCTTCTCCTCGCCGCTTACAAATGGCGCCCGAACAGGGACACGGACTACAGGGCCCTGGTCACTGGGGACCCGAATTACAGGGCCCCGACTAGCGGGGACCCGGATTACAGGGCCCCGACTAGCGGGGACCCGGGATACAGGGCCCCGACTAGCGGGGACCCGGGATACAGGGCCCCGGCCGACGGGGACCTGGGATACAGGGCCCCGACTAGCGGGGACCCGGATACAGGGCCCCGGCCGACGGGGACCCGGAATACAGGGCCCCGTTTTAACGGGGACCCGGATACAGGGCCCCAGTTTAACGGGGACCCGGAATACAGGGCCCCGGTCGACGGGGACCCGGAATACAGGGCCCCGGTCGACGGGGACCCGAATACAGGGCCCCGACTAGCGGGGACCCGGGATACAGGGCCCCGGTCGACGGGGACCCGGAACGGCGAGTGAGCGGCGCCGGCGGCAGCGGCCGGGAAGCGCGGGCAATGCTGCTGCGGTGGCGTGACGGACCCGGGTGCTTGGACTAACCGAAAAAATCCGCCGCTGGGGCGAACCAGACACTGCTGCGTCGGGAGGCCGATCCGGAGACCGAGGTTACAGGACGACCCAGAAGAAGACGATCCGGAAAAGGCTGGCCATGAAAATGGACCGAGAGGTAGCCCTGGACTTATTACAGTGCTTTTTATAAAAGCGGGGAACTGAGCCCTGAACTTTTTACAGTGCTTTTTATAAAAGCGGGGAATTGAGCCTGAGACTCTAAAGCAGCTAGCAGGTCTACTGGCTGTAGGGAAGGCTAAGAGATTTTTTTTGCAGATCCTAATACAGTATTTGAGAAGAGTGAGTGGCGAAAGTTTGGTGATGAACTATTTGACTCAGTGCTTAATGATTATAAAAAGGCAACCATATTGGGTTGGCCTGTCTGCTTCTCCTCGCCGCCGCTTACACTCTGACCTCTCCATGTCATAGGTTGTTGCCTCAGAAGATGGAACAGATGAGCATAACTGTGCAATTGTTCAACAAAGCAGGTCAGTGAAATGGTCTCATGGAAAAACATCAGCAGGATGATGTTAACCCACACATGCTCAGCAACTGGGTTTATTTCACAGCTACATGGGATGCTGCAGCACAGCCAAAGGACTGCGAATTGTGGAACATGGCAAGAACAAGCCTTCGAGATCTTCACTTTGCAAAGTGCCGCAGGCAGTAATCATACCCAAATACTCCTGTCACTGGGGGTATGCACATCTTCTTGAACACGTCTACTTTGGAAAGCCCTAGATGTCGATCAGAAGTATTTTCTGCATGCACTGATTACTGCTCAACATCTGCTTGTGATGAACTCATAAGTTACAAATTGCTGCATTCAGCTAAACAGACTGTTTTGGGTTTTTTTTGTCAGCTCTTATCCAAAACACTCAATCTTGTGCATTTCTGTGTATTTCTTCTGACCACCATAGGCTACAGGGACCGTGTGCTACAGGTGGTCTATAAACCAGCCATGTTACCTTTTGATGGATATAAATTTTTAAATCAAACAAAAGTTATGTCTATTTCTTAAGCACCATGACTAAGATGCAGGGAGAATGCATTATCTCGGTACTTCACTCACCTGCGTTGTAGGGCGCTGTACGTTTATTAACACTACAGGGCTTGCACATTTCAGAATGTTGAAGTGAAACAGAGTGATCTTGTTCCTATGGAAGTGGATATAAGACAAGTAACATCAGGGTTATGGGTGCTTGTACATCCTACCTTTCAAAACCTGACAGCACATATTGATATTTAAATTCTACTATTGTGATTGGTGACACTGCAAGCACAAAACAAAACAAAACAAGAAAACCAACCAAACAAATCCCAAGCAGATCCTGGGTGTTTCATGCCAAGACATCTCCAAAACCAGAAGATTTGGTCTAAAGAAGTATGTGAGCTAAAGAATGCTAACTTTTGAGAAGGTGTTTTCACAGCACGGTTTTAAGCTGAAACAACCCAGGCACTGTTACAGGCATCTGTAGTCCTGCTTCCGAGAAGTGAGGTCTGTAAAATGCCCCTGCAAAAACTGTGGCTCCTCCGCTCGCACTGAGCACACTGTGTGTGCACTGCCTGCAAAATCATTATCGGCAAACGCTACACTGTGAAAGCTGCCTGTTTCTAGCTGGTCAGAAGGAGGCACCAAAATCAACCAAAAGCTTTTTACGGCTGAAACCCGAAAGCAACTGGTCAGGAAACAGAATGATAATAATAGCATCTGCTCCTACCCCTGACAAACCTCCTGTGATGTAAAGAAGGGACAGTCTGAGGAGTTTGCACCCCAGATCCTCACACTTGACAGCTTCTGGAATTTCACTGCACATACAAGTTCCCTTTAAAACTGGGGTTAGCTCAACTGCCTCACATTTTACAAGGTTAAATTATTTTCACCAAGGTCTGTTCTACGGTGCACTGGTAACAAACCACACAACCTGGCAAAACCAGTTTCACTAACATTCGCTGTGATTTCTTCAAATCCACAGAGTAAATTTTTGGACTGAAATGTCATCGGTCTTCAACAGCTTCTTGACAGTGCTCATGACTACTCCTCAGTGACACTTCTGCAAATGCTTCCTCCAAGCACAAGACTCAAAACACAGAGACTGCGATCACTTTTCAAGGAAAACTTCTCAGACTAAAGCCTTAGAGACTCAGGAAAACCATAGTCCTGGGTTAACCTTTCACAGTGCTTACTTTGAGGACATCAGAAAACCCTGACAATGGCAGCAGTGAAGGCATCATGAGCACATCCCACGCCTCTGCTTTCAGGGACCAGAGGGACTTGTTCAGAGGGGCCTCCTGGCCTACTGCCACCAACACTCCTGCTTTCCCAGTGGGTTGTGTTATGTCTCTTTTGGCTTATATTTTTCTGAGAAACTCCTCAACATAGCCAGGAAGTACCAAAATGCAGTCTCAGCAGCTGTACTATACTCCAGCAATCGTATAGACGGAGGTACATTTTTGGATAGGAACTGGAAATCATATTGTAAAAAACAACCAAAGGGAAGACTTGATTAACAAAGAGAAAGAAGGAATGGGAGTGTAACAACGCAGAAGAAGGAACGGGAGTGGATGGTAACAGAGACGCACATCTAGCCTCCTCCATAGCACCCATGGGTGCTAGGAACCCCCATGGGACCAATCTATGGAAGCACCCCCGTGGAACCCCTCAATGGGTGCTGGGATCCCCCCATGGGACACCCTCCATGGAACCCCCCCAGTGGGTGCTGACACCCCCCCCCCATGAGGCTCCCCCATAAAAACTCCCATAATGGCTGCTGGGACTCCCTTCATGGGATCCCCCCCATGAAACCCCCCGATGAGTGCTGGGAACCCCACAATGGGTGCTGGGACCCCTTCATAAGCCCCCCTCTAATGGGTGCTGGGACCGGCCCATGGAACCTCCCTATTGGACCCCCACCAATGTGTGCTGGGACCCCCCCATGTGACCCCCCCAATGGGTGTTGGGACCCCTCCCAATGGGTGCTGTGACCCCCTCCCATGGTCTCTCCCATAGGACCCCCCCCAGTGGGTACTGGTACCCCCCCATGGGACCCCTCTATGGGACCTCCCATTATGGGTGCTTGGACCTCCCCCATGGGACCTCCCTTAATGGGTGCTGGGACCCCCCTCATGGAATCCACTCCATGGGTGCTGGGACCCCTACATGAGGCCCCCCCATAAGACCTTCCCTAATGGATGCTGGAACAGCTCTAATGGACCCCATCCCCCCATGAGAACCCCCGCAATGGGTGCTGGGACTGCTCATTAGACCCACCCAATAGTTGTAGGGACCCCACCCCCCCATGAGATCCCCCCATGGGACTTCCCCTAATTGATGTTGGCATCCCCCATGGGCCCCCAATGGAATGCCCCCCATGGGACACTTTTATAGGACCCCCCCCAATGGGTGCTTGGACCCCTCCATAGCACCCTCTCCATGGAATGCCCCCCAGTGGATGCTGGCATTCCCCCCATTGAACCCCTTTGGTACCCCCATCTCCCCACTGTCATCCCTGTATCCCTGCAGCTGCCACCATGGTGGAGCTGGGCCGGGATGCACCGGATCCGGATGCACTGGCGCAGGCCCTGGATTCCCAGCTCAGGGACTTTGCCTTCCCGGATGAGTTCGCCTTCGACGTCTCGGGGGACCATCAGCGATGCCAAAACAAGGTGCAAATAAGGGGGGACCCCTCCACCAGTATAGGGACGCCCACCACCCTATGGGGACCCCCCCTCTTCATGCCATGCTTTAATGGTGGGGCAATGACTGGACTTGATGCTCCTGAAAGTCTTTCACAAACTGGTTGATTCCCTGATTCCCAGTTCCCGCTTCCCACCCTTCCTTGCCCTCCATCCCTCATCCCCATTCCTGCGCATGGACCAGAAGAAGAGGTAGGCATGCAAAGCATCCTCTCTATGGGAAAATAAGGCAACTTTATTGAAGCTCAAGCCAACTTCAAGCGATGCCGCTCCCCAAGTCTTCTTCCCCCTTAGAGCCTGCAGCAACTCCTGCACCCGACTGACAAATTCCACAAGCACCCGGTATGGGAAGGAGCAGATGTCACTGGTGCTCGAGGCCGTTGGAGCCGGCATCGTCTGCTGGATGGGCGCATGCGAGACGTGCTGGTGGCTCCATGCCGGGGGCGTCACGGAGGCTCCCGCGGAGTGAAACATCCCCACATGGTAGAGGATCCACTCATGGAAGTGCCTTGTTGAGGTGTAGACCCCCGATTGCTTGGCTCTGGTGCAGCCACGGCCCCAGCTCGTCAGCCCCACAACCCAGAAAAAGTTGGCATGGTTGTCCCGGCACATGAGGGGACCGCCACTGTCACCCTATGGAGGAGAAACAGAGAAGGGATGAGGATGGGGATGGGTGGCCATGACAACGCAGAGGGGACCACTGCTGTCACCCTATGGAAGAGAACGGGAGAGGAAGAGGATTGGGATGGGTCACCATGGCAATGCCGGAGGGGACCACCGCTGTCACCCTATGGGGATGGAAGGGTTCTCCATCATTTGGGTGTGGAGAGGGACCTTCAGCATGGATTGGAGCCATAAGACGAGGGGTGATGGGTTCCCACTGGAATAGGGGACTTGGGTTGGAGATAAGAAGTTATTCCCTATGAGGGTGGTGGGACACTGGGATGGGTAGGATGAAGAAGGATAGATGGGGCTTGGAGCAACCTGGTCTAATGGAAGGCATCCTTGCCCCTTGCTTAGAACTGGATGCTTTAAGCTCCTTCCCAACCTAACTCATTCCATGAATCCATGCTCATGGCATGGTTTAGTGGTGGAATCTCAATGCTCTTAAAGGTCCAACCTCTATGGTCCCTGCGCAGGGATGATGGAGCAGGAGCTGGATGTGCTTCCAAAGCTGGGATAAAGGGGGATGCAGAGCAAGGCCCTGCAGATGGGAGAGGAGAAGGGAGCCCCAGTGGCACATCCCTACCTGGCAGGTGTCGATGCCACCCTGCGGGTACCCAGCACACAGGTTGTGGCTCTTGATGGCCCCTCGGTACCATAGGCTGCTGTTGCAGAGCTTGGCATCGATGAGGCGGACCGTGGCCTCCTGCAGGGCAGATGGGGACGATGCCCCCGCTGTGGGGACACAAAGAGGGTCAGGACTGTGGGGAGAAGGGACGGATATGGGGGTATTTGGGGCTGAGAAGATCAATGGGAGCCATCAACACCACCCCATGGCATGGGTTGCATCCCCTTTGCTCTGCATCCTCAACATAAGGAGGACATGGAGGGACCTTCAGCGATGGGACAAGGGGTGATGGGTTCCAACTGAACCAGGGATGTTCAAGTTGGAGAGAAGGAAGTGGTGGGAGACTGGGATGGGTTGGATGGAGAAGGCTGAGATGCTCCATCCCCAGTCGGAGCAACATCCAGTAGACCTGGATGAGCTTTACCCTCCCTTCCATCCTATTCCATGAATCCATGACCCGGCATCCCAAGGCCAACGGGGCCGTCAGGCACTCACTTCTGGCCTCCTTCGCACCCCATCCGCTGATGAAGCACTCGGAGACCTGGGATACCCTGAGTGCCGCATTGGGCAGGCAGGCGAGTTGCACGTGGTACCCACACTGCACCGGCTGGTCCAGCTCCACCAAGGCAATGTTGAAGCCATCAGAGACATTGGTGTAATATTCATGGACCACGACCCTCTGGATCCAACGTTTCTGGGTCTCGGAATTGGCCCAAGCCAGGTCCGTGATTCCGACCATCACGAACCAATCCGTGGTGCAGCTGGAAGAGCAGGGATTGGAGCCATAGGACAAGGGGTGATGGGTTCTGACTAGGAAATGCAGGTTGGAGATAAGGAAGGCATTCCCTATGAGGGAGCTGGGGCACTGGGATGGGATGGATGGAGAAGGTTTGGATGCTCCATCCCTGGCAGTGCTCAAGGTCAGCTTGGAGCAAGCTGCTCTATGGAAGGCATCCCTGCCTTCCAAGCAAGGGCTTGGAAGTGGATGATCCCAAGCTCCTTTCCCACCCAACCCATTCCATGATCCATTCCATTCCATCCCATCCCATTCTATGGAGGGGTGGGAAGGAGCCACATTCCTGCTGCTGCCCAAAGGAAAGCACTGCCCCAGCACACCTTAGGCTCAAGGACTGTCAAGCTGGAAGCAGCCTTCTCCTGAGCACTCTTCCCAGTGCATCCAGGATGGGGAAGGGGACAAGATGGGAGCTGCTCCTTGGCTATTCCCTATGGCTGGAATCCCTTCTCCCCTTTACTTTTGCCCGATGAAGCAGTGAGCAGCCGTGAGGACCCATTGCAGGGTGATGAGGGACCCCCCGCAGATGTGCGAGAAGCCGGTGGCCGTGGGGAACTGCATGCTGACCATCCATGGCCAGGTGCCCTGCTGCACATCCACGCCCCCGACGATGTGTGACATCCCATAGGAATCAGCCATGGGACGGGTACCACAGGTCCCTCTGGAAGCAGAAGCCCAACACTGGATGGTTAGGGATGAAGGGCGAGCATCATCCCGCCCCACTGGGTGATGCAGGCACAAGGGACCCTATGGGGTGTCCCATAGATGAGCATCATCCCACTGTGGAGACAGTGTTCTCACAGGAGAATGGATAATTGGTACATAAACTCTGAATAATCCTGAAAGATACAGCAAGGCCATGAGAGGCCCGAGGAAGCTTAAGCAAGCAAGATAAGAAGAAGATGGAATTCACTGAGGTAATGAGAACTGTGGACTGTTGGCAAGCTTTCGAGGTCAAGTTCCCACACCTGTGCTTAAACAATTATATCCTAGTTGCAAAGGCTCTTCAAGACATGTATCCAATCATAATATGCCAAATCACTGTAAGTGCATGTAAGAAATAGTATTTAAGGGGTTAAGGCTTTGTAATAAACGGCTTTTTGTCTGATCATATTGATCTCTGACTGAGTCCGTATATATTCTGCAGCAATTGGTACCCGAACAGGGACCCCCCATATTTTTCATATTGAAACTGAAGGAATTAAAGTGTGTGGCACCGAAGAAAGTGGAAACCACGGAGCCTCAGGGACGTCAGCTGGGTTCGATCCGGCAGGACCAGGATCGGGAGGTAGACGCCTCGGAACGAAACCTAGTGAGCCCGGAAGACACTGTGCAGTGCAAATAAAGTAACAGCCAACGGGGTCTGGAAGACGGTTAGGATGGGAAAAAAAAAAATGGTTATCCTTAAGCTCTTCCAGCATATCCTCTCAGTGAGAGGGATAGAATATGACGATAATCTGTTAAAAAGATTGTTGCTCTGGGTAAAGAAAAAGAGCTGATCCAGGGGGTTAATGAAGCTTTTGATCTCGGGACTTGGAGAAAAATTGGGGCATGCCTGTGGGATCAAGTTACTCTTCGGTTTAAGGAGGCGAAGTCTCTTTCTGCCCCCTGGTTACTACTAAAAGGGACTCTAGCCGTAATGAAGGTGGCAAAATCCGTTTTTACAGCTCTCTCTGACTCGCCTTCACAACAGCAGGGCTCGGCACCTACATTAGATTCAGCACCCGGTGCTACAGCCATGGTAGTCTCGTCTGTTTTGAGCATAAAATATTCTGGTCAAAAACCAGCACGCAGTACGGTACGAATGTTTGAGGACCCTGCGCCTTTCCCCTATCCTGTGTCGACAATGCCTTTACCGGTGGTAGTTCCAGCTGATACTAGGGAGCCAGTAGTGGCTACTGAGCAACCAAAACAAACTGATGTTAACCCTTTTCATGCTGCTACTGCCCCTAATCTTAATCTCCAAGAATTTTTGCCAGGGTGGGAGTCTCCTGAGGAAGAGAGTGTAACTCCGAATAAATACCCACCTCCGCCACATACATCACTGCTTGCATCGCTCCCACTGGAGCTGCAAAATGAGTGGAACTGGGGGCAATGGACAAAATCCTTAGATAAGCAATTGCAGGACTTGCGGGACCATCTGGACAAATTGGGGGAGGAGAGGGAGCAAACCCCAGAAAAAAACAGAAAAAAACAGATAAGATCAGTCTGTGTGATGTGCCGTTACCACCGACTCCTACATCTAATAAAGCTAATCTGAGTGCCATGAGATGGCGAGGCTGCATTCAGGATGCAGTTATAGACGGTACTATTTTACCGATAGATGTTCCCGCTGCATTCCCTGTTATTATAAATTCTCAGGGACAGTCTGTCTGGACTCCTATGGACTGGAAAGCCATGAAAGAAATTAAGGGAGCAATTACTCAGTAGGGGTTGTCTTCCTCATATACACAGCAAATGTTATCTGCTTTCTTTTCTAGTAATGTTCTAACTCCAAATGATTGTCTCAGAGTGGCTGCAATTTTATTAACTCCTTCACAGCTCCTACATTTTAAAAGTGGGTTTGAGGAGCTTGCTGCAAGGGCTGCAGATGAGAATTCAGAGTGTAATCCTCATCACCCTTTGCACGGTGTTTCATCTGAAATGTTATTGGGAAAGGGACAATTTCACCCTGATGGAGTACAAGCTCATATGAAAATTGAAGTTTTACAGCAAGCACAGCAATTGGCTTTAGCTGCTCTGAAAGCTGTGACGGAAGCAGGAAAGCCTAATCCTTCATACACATCAGTAAAGCAGGGACCTACTGAGCCCTATATGCAATTTATTGACAGATTGACAGAGGCTATTGAAAAGAATATTGATCTGGCATCTAATGCTAAAGAATCGATGCTTATGTCTCTGGCTATGGAAAATGCTAACCCAGCTTGTAAGCGTATTTTGCAGGTTTTGCAAAAATCTGCTGGTCTTCAAGAAATGATGGATGCATGTTCTAAAGTGGGCACAGCAGAGGAAAAGGCTCGATACATGGCTACTGCCTTCGCCGCTGCTGTTAAACCCCTTCTACAACAAGGTCAGGGTGATCTTGGGGGTACTAAAGGTATGAGATGTTATAACTGTGGACGGATGGGGCATTTTAAAAAGCAGCGTACTGTAAAGAAAATCAGGTCAGCAACCCGCCCCCCTCAGTGTGGTGTTACTGATTTTGCAGACAAATGTATTGAATGTGACAAATTTGGCCACAAGACAATTGAATGTCATTCAAAGTTTAAAAAAGACAGAACCCCGTTGGGAAATTTGAATGTGAGTGCGATGCCACCCCACGCGATGACACAAAATCAGGGTGTCTGGACTGCATCCCCTCCGCCACCACAGGGAATGCCGGAGTTGACGTGGCAACAGCAATAGATTTTACCATAACTGATACTTCTGTTCACTGTATTCCATCTCAATTAAATGGACTTCTTGGTCATGGGTTACGTGCTTTGCTACTGGGACGATCATCAACATCAAGGAAAGGAATCTTTGTATTACCCGGTGTAATTGATGCTGACTACACTGGAAACATTGGGATCATGGTGCAAACACATGCTCCTCCGGTCAACATCCCCGAAAATAGCTCAAATCTCAAATGATGATCTGACCGATCTCAATGCCCCTTTTAAAGGGTGAGTCAAAGGCAGAACAAAAAAGAGTTCTATCAAAAGCTCAGTATGAGGCCTTAGATCACATCATGACAAAAATCACTAATCTTGTCACGATTGTCAAGGCCAAGCAGTAGGTAGAGGCCTTGGAGTCAACCCTCGAGGCCTCCAGCCTCTTCAGCTTTAGCAAATGGATGTGACTCATGTACCCTCTTTTGGGAAACTGAAATATGTCCATGTTACTACTGACACTATTCTCCTGGAGGACAAGCTATTATTGAACGAACACATCAAACTTTGAAACAACTATTGGAAAAACAAAAAACGGGGGAAGAAGGACTTACACCGGTAGCAAGGACACAGAAAGCTGTATCTGTTATGAATTTTTTGCGATTGACAGGAGACTTTAATGATCCCCCTGCCATAATACATGGTCAGGCACTAGGTTCAGGCTCCACCCTCTCTGTGTGCCCCAGGTAGGAGAGCGCGGCCGCCGCCCCACCCGGCCGAGAAGCGGCCTCCGCGGAGCCCGCAGCGCGGAGCCCGCAGCCCGGCCCCCGCCTCTGATCTCAGCGCTCTGGCTGGATCCCAGCGGGGATTTTGTGCCAAATGTGGAACCTCTGAAGGCAACAGAAAACGTCGTTGTAACCGCCCGCGGGATTGCCAGGGAGAAACTGCTGCGGGGTTGGGCGTGTGCACCATCCCCGGCGGGAATAGAAGGGGCCCCAAAATGCTGGAGAGGTGGCGATAAAGTGGTCAGCGGATACAGCAGTTTCGCAGTCAGCGGAAAGGTAAAACGGGAAAGATAAAGGAATAGTGCAGTGCTAGGGTCGTTTCTCTTGCGCGTAAAAGACAATCAGATAGTCCCTGCCCCCGAAACAACTGTCGATGGAGAATCTCTTGCCTTGGAATCGGGAAACCAAGTGTTGAAAACTTGGCTAACTCCTGACTTCAGAAGAAAACGGAGGAAACTTGAGGGCACGAGCTGGTGACCTCAGGAGTGAAACAACAACCTGAGAATGCTGCAACCCGAGCCAGGTTTTCAGCAGGAACAATTGGATGTGGGGAGCCGAGTGCTGCGGTCGGGTTCAGCGGAACAGATCCGGCAATGAATCCGTTGTGCAGAGCCCGCAATATGGGCTGGAGATACCCGGCACCGTGATGGTAACGAGGAACTGGATGAAGGTTTTGGTTGTGATCTTGCCCCAGAACCCATACCTATGCGGCCCTGAATTAAACCTGAAACCGCAAAGGAGGAGGCGATGATGCCCGTACTGCTGCACGCGCCATCCCAGGGGCTCCTGCTGAAGCGTCAAATTTGCAGGACAAATATTGCAGATGGCGAGTGGAATCCAAGTCGGAGTGTGTGTGGCGAGTGGCCCTCCCAGGAGGAGACCAAATGTTCCCGAGGGGAGCAGAAGCGAGAGATTATTGGCATCCCAGAGAGTTTTGAACCACCCCAGCGGGCAACCACAACTCTCCATTGACCACACGAGCCGCTTCCTGGGGCGGTGGTACAGACCTGCAGGAGTGAGGGGACCCTCTTGGGATTAACCTGCGGAGTTCGGGGATCTCGCTGCATCCGTGGGAATGGCAGCCAGCAGGCAACAATGGAGGAGAGAGCACCAGCGCTCGCCGCGATCGATCCGGCCAGAGGAGCTCCAGCGGCCACGAAAACGTCAGATCCACACACGCGCCCAAAAGAAAGCAAATCGTTCATTCTAAATCCGTGCCCTCGGCCCCAGAACGGGCTTTATTTGACTTCGCTAATACCGCGACCAAAAAGTGGCATCCCCGGGGCGGGCAGTGAGCCGCCCTGCCCGGCAGGGTGCGCAATGCAACGGATCTTTGCTAAACATCAGGAGCCCGTGATCTCCATGCTGACAGGACCCAGGAGATCATCTGCAGACTTCCTAAATGACGCAGGGGCGTAGACATCAGGAATTACTAATCGACCACCAAACGATCTAGATAGAAAGCCAGTTCACCGTAAAAGGAACGTTCGGGGAACTGAGGGAACGATCCAAGAGTGTCCCACTGCAGAAGTTGCCTTATGGCTCCCGGGGAGCAGAAACTAACTGGTGTTCAAGTACCGGTTGTGCTGCTCATAGGAGCACCCTGGGGTTTGATCTGCTCTACGGCAGGACGTGGGAACTCCCCCATGGAACACTTTGTTTTGCTGGACGAGGCGATGGAGAATGGCCCTTATCGATGCTGACTGCAATTGTAGAGTGGACTCGGGAATCGGGACCAAACCCAATTCCATTACCAGAAGTGTCCATCCTTGTGCCACCCTCGCAGGTCACTAATGCAGGACAATTCCCCTCGGCGGCTGCCGCACAGCAGGGAACTGACGGGGGGGTGATGGATCTGGGGAAGAGGCGTTATCACCCGTGCCCGTTCTCCCGGCAATTGCCCTCTCTGACCTCTGAAAACACCGATGGCGCCGCGGCGGCTTACAATTGAGTGCGGGTGACGAAACGCCGAGGCCGCACCTTTACTAGGGGTAGCCCAGCGAGGTGGCATGGACAGACCCACCGAGCACAGCCGGGAACGGGTGGAATCGCGGGAGCAACCCTTAAGAGCCCAGACAGACACGAAGGCAACCGCCCCTTTGGCACCTTGTCGGGAGGAACTGGAGGGGTTAAAACCCCAGGAGCCGCCTTTGGGGCGCGGGCTGCCTGCTCCGCCGGGTGAGCACAGACCTAGGAACCAGTGTGGTGCCGGCGGAATGGCCAGACCAGCATTTCTTTTCCCATTCTCAGTCCCAGACAGCCCAGAGGATGGCTGCCTACACCAGCTCCCGCCTCGGCAGCCGCTCCGTGGGACGGGACAGCTGCTGGTGTTTTACACCAGTGTGGAGCTGGAATAACTCCCTTTCAATTTGATGGTCTCTGTCATGAGAAGCTATTTATTGGTTTAGAAGGTTGCGCTGAGCAAAGCGCTGAAGAGAGGAGCAGAGAAAATTCACGTTGCCGGCGGAGTTGGTTTTCGTGGCTCGACAGCGCTGGAGGCGGTGGCTGCTCTGCGCGTCCTGCCCTGGGACGGGGCCGGGCGTTGCCCGGCGGCCGCTGGAGCGAGAGCGGTCGGTGCGTCCGTTGTCGGGGAGCGCCATGGAGGGCCAGCGGCTGCCCGGCGCTGTCAATCCCAGCCACTTCCCGGCCAAGCTCTGGCAGCTGGTGAACAGCCCGCGCTGCGGCTCCGTGCGCTGGGATGCCCGCGGCGAGGGGCTGCTCATCGACCAGCGGCTCTTCGAGCGAGAGCTGCTGGGCGCGGAGGCGGCCGGCGACGGGGCGGCCCTGGGCGGCGAGGTCTTCAAGACCAGGAACTTCGCCAGCTTCATCCGCCAGCTGAACCTCTACGGGTTCCGCAAGCTGGGGCCGGGCCCCGGGCCCCTGCAGGACCCGGCGGCCGGCGATGGCGGCAGCTCCGCGGGGGCCCTGCTCCACTTCCACAGCCCCCATTTCCGCCGCGACCGCCCCGACCTCCTGGTGCTCCTCAAGCGCCTGACGAGGGCCAACAAGGCGAAGCTGGCGGCCGGCCTGGAGCTGCCCAGCCGCCCGGCCCAGCGCTCCCAGCTCCCGCCCTCGACGCTCGGCGAGGCTGCCAGGCCCGGTGAGCTGGGGTGGCTCCGGGCTGCGGGGCCCCGAGAAGCACTGGGTGCTGCGGGGTTTGTAGATCGGCACCCCCGCAGGCAGCAGGCTTGCCTGACCTTGCTGGCGGCCGCTCGGCTCCGCCGCTGCGGGAAAGCCGTTGTCGTCCGTGCAGGGAGATGTGCTGCCCGCAGGCACGGGGAGCGCGGTCCGCGTGTGGTTCCGTCTGCCCCTCGGCTGCAAGACAGCCTCTGTCGGGGGCTGCAGTTAAGAACACCCTCACCCTGGCTCTGTGGAGCTGGCGCAGCCCTACCGGGTGAACGTTACTTCTCCTTGGAGGGTTGCTCCATAAGCTGTCGTTAGATCTCTGGGAAGCGACGGGTAAACCGTATGAGGGCAAGTACCATTTCATGAAACCGTCACCGACTGAGAGGGGAAACCAGGGAAGGTTAAAGGGAATATCTTGGAAGTAACAAAACGGCAAAGCCTGAGCTTTTTCAGACTCAACCGCTTGAGCTACCTGGAAAACAAGCTGGCTTTGGTTTTGTTTTCCTTGACAAACTGAAGGACTTGTGATCACGTGCTCTCAGGGTCACGTTTAGGATTTGGACATTGCCCTTGCCTTGGCTGCCTGTGTGCTGGCAGCACTGGAGTTTGGTAGAGGCGTGCTTCACCATTCCCCCTTTATTTTACCTAACTGCCTGATGTAACGCGCAGCACTCCCTAAATGGCTTGTGCCGCTTTAGTCAGCTCCTGCCCATTTTGATTTATAATCGCACATTTCTCAGTAGCGATCACTTGCTCCTGAGGGTTTCAGGAGACTGAATGCTCCAGGGATGGCTGTGTGTTGGCACAGCACTCATGTTCCTGCGTGTTCAGGTGGTAGTGCTGCAGCAGTTACTGTATGTTTAGGTGTAAGAATAGAGTCTGTTTGTGGATGAAGAATATTGGAGCAAAGGTGGTCTTCCCAGGGAACGTTGTGGAGCCTTGGCTCCTCATCCTGCCTTTCAGGGCTAGTGAAAACTCCTTCCCTTAGTCCTTGTTTCCCTTTGTTTTGCAGGACTGGTGACCGCAGGACAGGCTCCTCAACCTTGCCGTCCAGACAGCTGCTTTCCGCCCTCCAACAGAGCGGCCTCGTGCCAGGACCCCCCTGCTTTCCAGGCAACAACTTGCCAGCAGCCTTCCAGACCACGGCAGGGTTCTGTTGGGTCGCTGCCAGGGCACGGGGCTTCCCCAGCTTTCCCAGGCCAAGGGGCTCCCTTTCCCGTCCTCCACAAGTGCTGCACAGAGGTCACGTACACTCTGCAGACCGTGTGCTCGCTTCTGCCGCTTCAGCGAGGCGCTCCGGCTGGTGCTGCCCTTCCAGAACGGGGCAGCTGCGCGTCTCCAGGGCAGCGCTTGCAAGGCCCGGATCCAACACGTACGGCAAAAGTTCTCCGCTTGCTGCTCGAGAAGTTCCTGCAAAGTGATGCATGAAATGTTTTTCCTCAGTGCTCTGTCACTGCGTGTGTGTATCTGACGTGTGTGCTCCCAGTGAGACGTGTGTTCCCTGTCCGTTACTTGCTACCAGCCAGTGGCAGAATGTGCTCTAGCTGCTCATTTCTTCTGGCTCTGATGAGATGAACTGTATCAGAGACAGAAGAGCTTAGAAATGCCTTCTCTGCAATGAGCAGGGAAGGACAAAAGGGTGTGGGTGAAGCAGGTGTGTGTGGAATCTTGATTCAGCTGGAAGACTTGAAGTATTACAAATGAATTGGCCCCTTTGCCTTTGCTGGCCGAGCCCATCAGTGGGATTTCCACAGGTGCAGTTTTTCTTGCTGTTGGATCAGGCACTGCTGCAGCTGGCAAAAACCCCCAAGAAAAGGTGTTGTGGGTGCAGACCATTCTTTCTGTGCACCCTTCTGCACTTTGGACCCGTTCAGAATTGGTCACCAGTCTGGGCTGCTACACGGTTATGTTTGTTCTCCTCCCCTTGAGGTACAGGCATTACAGCGCGTTTGATTCACGAGCTGCTTTCACTATAAGCTCTACTAAGTGCAAGAGTTGTGCAATTTCTACTTTACTTGTAGCTTTTTATAGCCTGTGTTCTGGACTTTGTGTTTTACACTTGCCTCCTGTTTCACAAGCGCTTTTTCCCTTTGTGTTCTTCCTTTTCTTCTCTTAGGAGCTAGGCTCTTTGTACTACGTGTTTGTTTCCTTAGGATCACTCCAGCAGGTCACAGCCAGTTCTCTCCTTTGCTCTCTTGCACTGTTTTTACAGTAGCCCTTTAGGTTTCTTTGGTGGTTTCCTTGGCTTTGTCAACATCCTTTGGCGTTCCCAGGGACTGAAGCCCAGGTGTCATTCGATTTTTGGCACAATCCAGAACTGTAATATGTTTGCAGGTCACAGGGTGTTCTTCTGAAAGATGTCCAGATTTCATCCTAAGGTTGCTCAGAACGAGCTTTTGAGGTAACAGGAGTCAGACGCGTGTCTCGTGCTGCTGTGGAAGGATGTCCACGAGCTCGCTCCCTGTTGTTTAGCTCTTGTGTTTGTTGCTCCAAACTGGACAAAAGTTCCTCGGTTTCGTATGAAAAAGGGCCCTAGGTATAGGTATTAAAATCCATATTGGTTATCATAGCAAGTGTCTGGTGAGGAATCCCGCTTAGGTGTCAGGCATTGCAAAGAAACGGATCTGATCACGTGGCCGCCTCAAGTCACACTTGTACCATTTAATTACTGTGAACACTGGCCTAGATTTGATTTCATGGGGGATTTCTCTCTCGCCCAGAAGGACTGCAAATTTTAAAGATTCTCTGTCCTGCCAGTAGTGCCTTTCCTTGTAAGTTCTCTCTGCGTGTCACCAAAACCTGAGACCCGCAGAAACTGCTTCATCTACAGAGCTGCTCTTTGGAATAAGATCCCATTTTCATTCCAGTGTGTGTGCGTGTGTGAACATGCAGGAGCCCTTCCTGTGCATCTGTGTGTGTGTGTGTGTGTGTGTGTGTGTGTGTGTGTGTGTGTTGGTTAATTCTACAATACGTATGTTTGATCTTTGTCTACACAGTTTAGAAGAAATATGTTTTAAGGTGGAGAACTCAGTCTTACAATCAGCGGGGAGGTCATACTCCATTTCAAGGAGTGAGCTTACGGAGTGGTTACTGCAGTGTTTAATGCAAGTAGGCGATAGAACTGTACACCCTGGGCACCAGTTCTGGCAGTCTGATCCCTGCGTCTGAATTTTGCAGGCACCCCGCAGTGTTCACCCCCTGCCCAGGGAGGGCCTCTGACTGTCAGCGCCAGTGCTGCGGCTGCGGCGTCCACCGACTGCGTCTTTGTGCAGGTGAGTGCAGCGCACAGAGAGCAGGGGGAAGGGAGGAGACCCCATGCATGGACCGCAGGGTTCTGGGCTTGCTTTGAAACATGAAAGGGGCAGTGCTGTAATGCAGGTAAGGTTGCGGGGCAGCGGCATAGTGGGTGTCCTCATCGGCGGAGTGTTTTTTCCTGTGAAACTGTTGTGCTTGACTTCACCGTAATTCATTCGCTTTAGTTCACGAGTCTCCATTTATCTTTGAAGAAAGTCCTTGCCTGCACAAAATGGGATTCTTTAACGTTGTAATTAATACTGGGAATGAGCTCCGCTCCTGTGCCCCAGACAGCTTGTGGCAGTCCTGAGTTTCATTGGACGCATGAGAAGAACCAAGCTGACTTTTGGAATTGGCCCCAGCTCAGAGCTATCCTATCTAGGAGAGCTCCAGTGCTTCCTGTCAATGCTTTCTAGAATTCTGGTGGAAATTACACCTTATTGGGTGGCACGGTTTATCAAATAGCAAACGAACCTCAGTAAAAATGCCAGGGCTTCCTTTTGCATTCCAGCAGCATGGAGATACTTTTTTCCTCACAGGGTATAAGCAAAGCACGCTCTGGTGGTGTGTGTTGAGAAAGGGTTGACCTGTGCAAGCCTGCTCATCCAGTTTCTCGTCTTGCAAATACCAACCTTTTGTCCTTTTTGCATGTTTTTCTGTTTTCATATGAGCTTACCCGAGCTGGGCAGGTTATGGCCAGGGTAACGTTGCTGTAAGGCTGGAAATAGCCAACAGCCAGTCGTGCCATTGATAGGCTGGTATTTATTTTTCACGCAGTGCGTCTTTGTCCTCTCACTTCCATTGTGAGCTGCTTTTCCCTCCAGCACATGAGGATCGGTGTGAGTGATGGGAAGTCACAATGGCATCAGTTCTGATGTCAGAAGGCTGAGATCAGTGTCTGGGATAGCACATGGTCCCAAAGGAGTCGCCACGGGGTGGTGGTGTGGCTAGGTTGAAAGGTAATAGCAATACACCGTCGAAAGGGTCTTCCTTTGAGAAGCAAGTCCATGGAGTCAGAAGAGATGGACTGGTTACTTAACCAGGAAGTGGCCTGGTAACTTCCTGGTTAACCACGTCCTGGTTAGTGGTTGCTTGGATTATGCGGCCGCAGCCAGGGAACTGGCACTCAAAAGCTGCTGGCGCATCTGGGCAGAGCTTGGTGGAAGGTCCCCTGCGTGTGAGCAGCCCAAAGGCAAGCAGGGGTGTAAACCAGTGGTGCCAGGTCAGTGCCTGGCTGCCTCTGAGCAGGACAACACGAGCAGTGTACAGAAGGGATCAAAAGGGCTTGAGGTTTCCGAGCCTTAGCGTAGCCTCGATCATTTCTCCTGGAGCAGGGTGGCAGGGGCTGTGCAGGTGGTACAGAAGACAGTGCTTTGCCTGTGGATCTCACTGAGCTCTGGCCAATAATCAGCTTACCTTGTGTGTGCCCTGGGGCAGACACTTCCCCAAGGTCCTGCTGAGGGATGCAGCCAGCTACAGCATTGATCATCCTGCCCTGCTTACGTACTGACCATCAGTAAGCACTTGCAGTCCTCAGAAGCAGTAAAATCCATCAGCCCTGACTGAAAATGGCTGTGATTTTTTGATCTGGAAATTCCCTGTGTTTTGTTTCTCGCAGAGTCCTGAATTGCAGCCACCTTCTGCAGCTGAATGCCTGCCCTCTGATGGGGCACATCATGCATCTGAGGAGGAGGAGGTGTTGCCGGAATTAAGTTATGAAGATGTGCTTCAGTTTCTCAGTGAGATGTATGCATCGCACAGCGCTGATGTAGTGACACCGGAGCCTGCAGAAAGCTGGGATGGAGAGCTGTTGGAAAGCTACATCAATGCGGCCATAGAAAGCGCTGCTGCTGCTGAAACAGCGCAAGACTCTGTGAGCACACAGGGAGCCCCTGAAGAACAGCTGGATCAGAACCCAGCTCAGCCATCTGAAATGTTTGCTGTGGATGAGCTGTTCAGTGCAGAGCAAGTAAGTGCTAAATGGAGGTAAAACTCCCCAGGAAACTATTGAGTGGTCTTTGGGTTTCTTTCATTTGTTGGTGTGTTTATTTAAAGGAGAGTGAGAGTGTTAAATGTGGATCTGCGAGGGAAGAGAGAGAGCTCACTTCAGGAACCGAGGCAGTGAAGAAAGCTGCAGAAGAGCCAGGGTCCCCTGCAAAACCTCAGTGCAGGAAGAGAAGACACAGCTCACAGCAGGGTAAGTCCCTGCTAAGAGAGCCTGCCTTTTTTAGAGGTGGCCAAGACAGCTGCTCTGAAACTCTTGCGGGAAGGGGAGATCACAAGAGCTGAGTTATTGTCTGCAGTGTAAGTACCTCACTGGGCCTTCAGTTCAACTCTTGCACTCGTAGGAGCTCTCGGCGTACTTGCCGACACGCTTCTATACGTAAGCTGGTGGTGAGGACTCCTAGGTGGACCAGGGAATAAATTCTATCAGTCAATAAACGCTGAAGTTGTGGGAGTTGTGTCAGAGCCCTGCACGTCACAGTACACAGCAGTGAGATGCAGGCTGTGGGTATGTTTGCTGGAGGGTGACAGTGCCACAAAGGGAACTCTGACTAATGAGGTGACTGTTGAAGTAAGAGGGGAAAACCCCACCACGCTGCCCAAGTGAGTGCCCGAGTGCAACCTTTGTGGCTCAGATCACTCAATAAATGTCACAGCAGCCTGCTGATACGTGTGCTGAAAGACAGGAGAAAAACACGCTCAGATTTTCAAGTCGCAGGCCGCCTTTGGCCAGATTGGACTGTCCCTGATGGCAGCAGAGTTGCTGTGCGTGCTGCCAGCTGAGCCGTAGGCAAAGCCTGCCACTTCCTCGGTGTTGTTTGCTTCCTAGATCCCCAGGAGCCGGAAGGTGGAGCCTGTAAGCGGGGCTGCTTCTGGAGGAAGACGCCAGAGTGAGGAGCGTGCGAACACGTGGAGGAGCTGCCGGCTGGTTCCCTCCTGCGAGTCCGGCAGCAGCGCTCGGCACAGAGCTGGAGCCTGGGTTCAGGGTCACACCTCTTCTCTTCTGTTTCCTAACTCTTATGTCCTTGATAGCTCTATTCCTCAATTTATGTGTTATTTCTAGCTTTATTCCTAAATCTGTATGTTATTTATAGCTTTATTCATAAATTTATATGATATTTATAGCTTTAGAAATAATTTGGATCTTATTTATGGCTTTCTTCAGAAATTTATATCTTATTTATAGCTTTATTCATAATTTTATGATATTTATAGCTTTATTAATGAATTTATATGTTCTTTATAGCTTTATTCATAAATTTGTATCTTATTTATAGCTTTATTCATAAATATGTTATTTTAACTTTTTTCATAACTTTGTATGTTATTTATAGCTTTATGTATAAATTTGTGTTATAGCTTTATTCATACCTTTGTTACGTGTAGCTTTATTAATTTATTTTATTTATAGCTTTATTCATAAATTTGTATGTTATTTATAGCTTTATTCATAAATTTGTATGTTATTTATAGCTTTATTCATAAATTTTATGTTATTTATAGCTTTATTTATAAATATAGGTGTTATTTATAGCTTTATTTATAGCGTTATTTATAAATTAATATGTTATTTATAGCTTTAGTCATAAATTTATCTTATTTATAGCTTTATTTATAAATTTATATGTTATTTATAGCTTTATTCATAAAATTTATAGCTTTATTAATAAATTTCTGTTATTTATAGCTTTATTCATAAATTTTATGTTATTTATAGCTTTATTCATAAATTTAAATGATATTTATAGCTTTAGTAATAAATTTGTATCTTATTTATAGCTTTCTTCAGAAATTTATATCTTATTTATAGCTTTATTCATAATTTTGTTATTTATAGCCTAAGGCCTTCAATCCTTCTCCTGGGTGGTAATGCCCATTAGTCCCTCCTTCGTGCTAGCCAGTTAGCTTGCACCGGAGACCACAGCGTGTACTTTAAGAAGCATGTCGACAAGCCATGAGTAAGGCTGGTATTTCACCCCTGAACTGCATCTTTTGTACTTGATAAGGACTTGCTGTGGTGTTCCCAGCTCTCTTTTCACGGGTTGTTTTTGCTCCTCAACAGGAACTGTGGGAACGTGTTTTGTGCTGCTTGCTGCCACCTGAAGTTGCCCATCCCTGATCAACAGTTGTATGACCCTGTCCTCGTTTGTAACTCCTGTTATGACCACATCCAAGTCTCTCGTGCCAGGGAGCTCATGAGCCAACATCTGAAGAAGCCCATCGCCACAGCTTCCAGCTGAATGCCAGCACAAGGGACCTGTCTAAGCCCAGCCTTTCCTCTCGTGGGTTTGACGGGTGACTGCCTCCACTGTCATTGTGAAGGCCTTTGATGCAAGGCTTGAACACCAAGCTTGAATGCATTGTCTTCAGCAGTCTTAACTATCAGTCTGGAGCAGAGGAGCTCAGATTAGAGAGTATGGTGTGTGTGTCCCCACGCTGGTACCATTGTAGCCTTGACAAGCTAGGGCTAAAGAGGGGATTGCAACCTCTTTCTTTTGTGGGCTGGAAAACAATGTTTTCACAGATAATGCCCATTCAAAGTGCCCCGAAAGCAATAGAAAGGCATGTTTAGAACCAACTCCCACTGCGAAGGTTGGCTGCTGTGTGAGGAGGAAGAGGGCAGGCTCCAGTGGTGCCATGGGCGGTGGAAGGGCCTCAGGCCGGAGCAGCTCTGTGGATTCTCTTTCCGTGAGTGTGATTTGCGATCAGCTCGGTGAATAAGACTCATCAGCCATCACTAAGGGATCTTCTCTCGTGCGTTGAAGAGAAATTCACCGTGGCTGAAAACGGGCCCACCAGATCTTGCCCGTTTCCATGCTCCGCTGGAACTGGTGAACGCACTTGACTCTGCCCCTGCCCCCAGCACTGCGGGGAGATGGGAGGTTGGCTTTTCAGTTCTGCTCTGCCCGTCTGCTTGTCTGCGCTCATGTCACAGCCTGGTGCTATCAGGAATGGCACTCTGATCCTCTCCTGGCACGGAAACAGAACTCATGTACCTCTGTTGTTCCTCCTCCCCTCTTCTGCCCTCAGTTCTCCACTTCCTACTGCTCTTTATCCTGAAAACTTGATACCTTGAGGGTACAGGCCATAATGTGTTGTTTTACCTCCGGGAATGTGCTGTCTGGTGTATGTGAGGGTTTCAGTTCAAATGCTGCTATATATTTCTGTGCACTTAATGTAACCCGAAGAAGGGAGAATGAAGCATCGATACCAAAATGGGGATGGGGAAGGACACTGGCTCACACAGACACTGCGCTCTGTGCTTTTCACTTCAGCAGGTATAGCCAGGCTGCAGTGATCAACAGGACACGTGCATCTGTTCAGTGGTGGAAACGATCTCTCCGACTTACCCCAGCGCTACCTAAAATGCCTCTTGAATTTGACTTTTTTTGTTTCCTGTACAGTGGTCAAAGTTCAGAGTTGCCAACTTGTAACTGCCTCTCTGCTTCTTGAAACCAGAGAGCCGGAATCCCAACTCACTCTGAGGAAGAGGAAGTGGGGTTAGAAAGAAAAAAGGTTTAGGAAGAAGGTGGGCTTTGGGTGGGCTTTTAATCCCTAGATCCCTTGGAGAGCTCCCGTCCCACCTCCTTTCTAAGAGATCTGTGGTGTTAATGAGGAAGAAGAGTTTCAAAGTGGGGATTTCTCTGCAGAAATGCAGAGGTGTGCTCCAGCTAAATGAAAATGTCTGATAAATTCTGCACCTCAAGAGCTGAGACTTTGTGTGTGTGGGGAGGACGTGTGAGGATGTTTGCTTCTACTAACCAGGCAAAGTACTTGATGCTGTTGTGATCTCCCAAATTCTTTGCTAATGGTTTGTCATCTCTGTGGGAGGGAGTGTAATAACAACCCTTGCCTGCACTTTGATATGTCAGCCTCTGGTTTTGTACATCCCAATAGTGCAAGCAAAGCCAGCATCATCTGAAGACCCTGTACTTCCTTGGACTCTGCTTCTTTTCCATACTGGGAACAACCAAGATGGCTTTGGGAAGAGAAGGCACCTTGCTTCAGATTCTTCCCTGCCTTCTACCGTGCAGTCATTGCCAGACATGGGAGAGTGCCCATTGGGCTGGCAGAAGAAACTGGATTTGCTCCTGTTTTGCACGTGTTGGAGTGACTGCATGCGATGGGGAAGCCAGAAACTAGGTACTCCTGGCCCTTTCGTTCAGGCCGTTAGTCCAAACTGCTTTTAGCTCTCGTGAGTTCAGCGTCACAATGTGCTGGCCAAAAACCTCTAAAATCAGTTCCATAGCATTGTGACAAACAAAATGTGCTGTACAACTCAATGCAGTCGAAATAAAATCTCTATATTAGTGCTGCTGTGTTTGGGACCCATCCTTTTGTTTGTGCTGAATTCTTCTCATGGTGTTTCCCAGGCTGCTGGCACTTGCTGCCTCTCCCCTTGACGAAGGTACTTTAGGGATTTAATATTCCATGTCACAAATCAGAGTGAAAGGTAGGACACGCAGCCCCCTGTGCTATGGTCTCCTACGCCGAGGCCCCACACGCTCTTCCCAGCAAACACGCAGCTGCCTGGGACACCAGCCTCTTCCAGCCTCGCCTGCAATGACCCAAAAAGGGATTTTTCTTTCCCAGGGAAGGACTCGGACAGGAAGCACCAGCTCTTGACCTCCACATTTATACCAGATTTTGTCTGCTACTTTAATGGTTGTGTTCTGCGCTGCAGAAAGATGGATGGGGACCATCGTGCTTAGCTTGATGTGCCAAGGGACATGTTGGGAAGTTACAGTTTGTGGTTGAGCTGGAAAGAATCTTCTAGAAAGCCTGTCATGAATTTAAAGCCCCCAAAGATCTTGTAATTAAGCAGATGCTCTGGTAAACTAGTACTACAGTTCAGGTCAGTGTTCATATTAGACAGGTGCTACAGAAACCTCATAGCAGCCTTCCAAATGCCTGAAGGGACCGATAAGAAAGTTGGAGTGTCCTTTAAAGAAGAGCCTGTAGGGACAGGCCAAGGGGAATGGCTTTAAGCTGCCAGAGGGGAGACTGAGATGAGCTCTCGGGCAGAAGCTCTTCCCTGTGAGGGTGCTGAGGCGCTGGCACAGGGTGCCCAGAGAAGCTGTGGCTGCCCCATCCCTGGCAGTGTTCAAGGCCAGGTTGGACACGGGGGCTTGGAGCAAGCTGCTCCGGTGGAAGGTGCGGGTGAGGCTGCCCCGGCGCGGGGTCCCCCTCAGCCGCCGGGCCCGGGCCGGGGCCGCGCTGCAGGCGGGCGGTGCGGCGGGAGGGGGAGCCCGAGGCCCCGGCCGCGGCGGCTCCACCCTCGCTGTGTGTCCCAGGTAGGAGAGCGCGGCCGCCACCGCCCCGCGGGCCCCGCCGCTCCGCCCCCGCCCCGCGCTCGGCCGAGGAGCGGCCTCCGCGGAGCCGGTGTCCGGCGGCCGCAGCCCCCGCCGGGCCCGCAGCCCGCCCCGCCGCCGCTCCCGGCCCAGCCCGGCCGCCGTCCTCCGCCGCGCGCCCGCAGCCGCGTCCTGCGGCGGGAGCAGCACCCGGCGCGCTGCACGAGCCTTCCCGAGCCGCTTCGGCTCCGTCCTCGGCTCGGCGGCTGCCTGCGGACACGTCGCCTCCAGCCGGGCCGGCCCCGGAGCTCGCTGTCGGCAGCAGCGTTCCCCTTGGGTCTCGCTGGAGCCTCTCTGGGGCTGCGGAGCTCCACTCGCACTTACCTGCCTGCCTGCTGCCGGCCGACGGAGACCAGCCCTCGCCCTGCTCTGAACACTCGCCTTTAGTAGAAATACCACAGCTTTTCGTTTTTCTCTGTGAATTTAAGACCATCACCAGACCCACGCGCTTTTCTCAAGCTACTGCAAATCGCTTTTGCCCGGGATTTACAGCAGCGTTTCCCGGCCCCGGCTGCCCTCCAGCCGGCAGCAGCCCAACAGGTTGGAGGAGCTTTTCTCTTTCCTTTTTCTTTCCAATCCCTTTTTTTCTCCCCTTTGCAGCAATCGCTGTAATTTGCTTTAATTGACAACATCATCTGCGCGAATCGTGCCAGCCATGAAGTTTCCTCCTCGAAACGTTTCGTGGGACCTGCTCACAGACCAGGGAACTTCATTTTTTATTCTGTGGGGCCTTTAATCGGGTTCTTCATGTGCGTTTGGAAGTGGCTGCACAGAACTAGTGGGAGAGGAACCAGATATACTGTCACCTTGTGCTTCATACGTATTTGGCATCTAAACTTTTGAAGTGTTTTGGGGGCCTTTTTTTTTTCCTGGGAACTTGAAGCTATGAAGAGAAGCTCTGTGCTTTATTGATTATTCTGAGTAACTTCACTCTGCGTCTGGATGTGGATTACCAGGAGAGAGGTAATGTTGAGCTCCAAATTTGAATGAAGGCAGTAGAAGGATGGAAGTGATCAGCTGCGTGTGCGAGAGAACAGTACCAGAGGAAATGTTCTTTTCACTGTAAGTCCAAGAAATCCCTCCTGCATTGTTTCTGGGAAGAAGACTGGTAACTGCCAACGACAGCGAAGGCAGAGAGCTTGAGCTGCCTCTGTGGGAAATGCTGGCAAGAAGCTGAGAGGTCTCACAAGGTTGTTTGGGATAGACATTTTGGACCTGTGGATCTTCCTAACACTTGGTCAGGAGACACGAGAGCACCATGTCTGCGGCGACACCTCCCCGTATTTCATCTCTGTGGGACTGACAAGTTCCTCATGCTCCCCGGTGTTCCTGTGTATCTGAACTGATTTCTTGCAACCTGTTCCTCTGATCTTTCCTGATTTCTGTGCTGGGGGAGGGACTCACAATTTAGGATATATATTCTTTTTTTTTTTTTAGCCAGTTTGTTGGTTTAAAATATGCCTTTGAGCTCCCAGCGGGCCTTTGAGCACGTGGCACCAAGGAAGAGAAGCAGTGATGGCGAGACCCGGAGCAGTGTCCTGGTGAGCAACGCTGGCGGTGACTGAGCCCCTCTTTCCTGTGTCTCCTGCCTCCCTGTCGCTGGGACACACGCTCGGAACCCCGACAAGCTTTGCCGACGGCTGGAGCCCGCCGCAGGGTGAGGACGCGTTCCCGAGCGGTATGTGTGGCCGGAGCCCGCTGCTGCAGCTGGTAGCATGAGTGCTGGCCCCCCGCTGCAGCTGGCTGTCCTCTGGCCGTGGCTGCTCATGGCGACCCTGCACGCAGGGCTTGGCCGTACAGGGCTGGCGCTAGCGGCGGCGGTCGAGTCGGAGAGGTCGGCAGCGCAGAAAGCCATCATTAGAGTGATCCCCCTGAAGGTGGAGCCCATTGTGCTGGAAGGGGAGTTTGCAAACGTTGCTGAGGTGACTCCAGCCGAAGGAAAACTGCTGCAGGTAAGAGCAGCCGTATGCAATCCAGCTCCATCTGCCCCACTGTCCTTCTCTGGTCCTCTCTCCCTTTTTCTGTTCTTGCTGTTTCAGCTCTTGGCTCAAGGCGTTTGGTTTTATTTTCCAACTGCAGCAAGTAGGCATTTCTCACATGAATTGTCCACCTGTGTGTGTTGTTCCTTTGTGTTCCTGCCCCCCAAGCCGTGCTTGCTCCTGTGAGGGGGACGGGATGATGCATAAGGCTGCTTCTTCGTTTGGTCTCGGTCTGTAGGTGCGCTTGTGTCAGAGTTGAATTTTGGATATGGTCGGTTGATTCCTCACAGGTTACTGCATATCTTACTTGATGTTCTAACCCTGAGTGTATCGAGACACAGGTGGGACACTGAGCACCTGACAGAAACCAGGATTTTATAACATTTTATTTGGTGTGAAATCCATCAGTTTTTCTGCACACTTCTGCTGGTAGCTGGGCTTGTGGTACAGCTAAAATACACAGCCAGGCTTTGCCCACCTCAGTTATTGACCCTGCTCATTGTTGTCTTTTGTACTGCCTGTACCTGAATGTTGAATTGTGCCCATAGAGCAGTTCCCATGATGTCAGCACCAAATGTTTTTATAAGTGAAATTAATGCTGGTTTCTGACCTGTGCTAAGGAGAGAGCATCTGACCATCCTGCCGTGAGGTGCAAATGCTGCCAAAAGACAGCACTGAGCTGGTCGTGAACAGACCAGCCTCCTGCCTGTGACAAGTTTTGAGTTTGGTTTCTTGAGACCTGGTGCGTTCTCTCTTGTTTCTGTTGGGAATTTGCTTGGCAGTTGTGTGCTTTATTCTTGAAAACAAAACCCAACAGAATAGCCTGTGTTAATATGGAATCTTCATTTTTACATAGCTTTTCCCAGTCTTCACTTCCCAAATGTGGAATGTTGTAATTTTAATCAAATTTGTAGCTGGGAAATTTAAATGAAGGTAAGAAATTGGGTATAGTCTCGTAAGGAATACAGTCAAGTCAGCTTTAGAGCATGGTCACCTGTCTGCAAATGGGAGCGGGCAATGTGTGTCATTTATAAAGCCTGTTTTTTCCACGCCTTTTTAACTACTCAGAACAAAAGCTGTGCTGTAAAACTATATTGCCAGGCTAGAAGAAAAATCTTAGCCAAATATACTCAAGGTCCTGTTCGGTCGTGAGGCAACGTCCAGGAAAGTCAATATTTATTCCTTACAAAAACTACAGTGGTGTTGCAACTGAGCACAAAGTGTAGAGCGTGGACCTTTTTGAAAGGAGAAGGTGATAACTTGGGTTGTGGGATGTGTGGATGTTTTTAACCAAATCCAGTGCTACATGGTGGGATTTTTGTCTCACTGGCTGTTGCAGCAACACAAATGAGGCATTTTGAGTGCTGAGCCCTGAGTAGTGTTGGATTTACAAATGGACTTTGTGCTTTAAAACTCATCCTCAGTATGAGAGGGCTGGGGAAACGCTAATCTAATCTGCTGAGTTTGTGTACACAGATACTAACCTGCACTGTATATGTTTTTAGGCCTTGGTTCCACCACTGTGCGTGCATAGGTGATCATTCCTATTCCATATCCCACTGAATCCAGTGCAGAAAATCACTCGGGTCTGGTTTCAGATAGCAATGTTGGGATCGGGGGGTCAGGCTGTGCCTGCTGCAGCAGGATGTTTGTCTGGTGCCAGGCACGGTGTTCTGGGAAGGCTTAGTCAAGTGTACCTGTGACCTCTTGTGTATGTCGTATGGTGTAGTTTCTAATTCTGCACTGGGGTGCAAGATAAGTAAGAAGTTAACGGGAGGAACTATTTTTAGTTTGCATTTAAGTAGTTGGATATTAAATACACCTGAGTTAATTAGGTTTTATTGGGACATCTCATTTTACATCTGGTCGTCAGCATCCCAGTCTTGCAAAAATTTTAAGCCATGTGCTCAACTTTAATGTCATTGGAACTCTCACCTGCCTGTTCACACCTACCTGCACAATTGGTTCTTTATATGCCATTCAGATATGTAATGTGATTATCTTTGAGGTTAATGAGTTGAGAAGTCTTGGTCTTAAACCATTTTTGGATAGGTCTTCTTGGTTGTGTCTGTAAGATGCCATCAATTCTCCTGCCATTCACAGGAGAATAGAAACTGCAGAGCTGAGCTTAGCAAAGCAGAGTGGGTGATCCAGTCCTGGTTTTGGAAGAGTGCTCTCTTATTTCAGTGGTATAATAGGATTGCTTAAGGATAAGTGTTAGCCCTATATTCAAGTGAAGTTCTCTTTAACTTATAATTATCTTCAGAGTGTTCTGGTCAATATATTTTTAGAAATGCATTCTTCATGTAATACAGAAAATCCTGCATGGAAATAATGGAACCTCAACCAAACGTCCTTCTACCAGAACACTTTCTTGGTTTCATTTCTCTCTGCTGTGCTCTCTGGGATCATCTATAGAGATGGACTTTGATCACAGTGTGTTCTTTTCTTAGAAGCTAACTTTAAAAGTACCTTCTTTACCTATATCAAAAGAATCCCTGTGTCGAGCTCCTCCTCGCACCCCTCACTGCTGTGGCCAATTCTGCTGGGAGGTCTCTGGATTTCCAGTTTTGCAGTGGTGGGTGAGCAGGTGGATCTGCAGCGCTGCCCAGGACCTGCCTGCTGCCTGCCCCTTCCAGTTCAACCCAGGCAGCGTTACCTCTGGCACTCCACTCCATGCGGGATGATGCAAAGGCAGAGGAATTTCTCAAGTAGGCAGAGCCACTTAAGGCTTTATAGGTCAAAAAACCAACACCTTAGACTTCTTACAGAAATCATCTTCAAGTTTGTTCAGAGCTCAGGCTTGTTCAGATAGTACATGCTCTGAGCATTAACTATTGCTTAAAATGGGAAAAGTAGTGTGGTGAACTAGTCGCCAATTTCCAAATAGCTGGAGCTTTAGATCTCTGCTGAGCCCTCTGCAATAGCTTGGGCTTCTGAAAAAAGTCCAAGGGAAGAAAATGTCCCTGTAGTAACATGGAAGAGCCAAACCTTTCAGACAAGTAGGTTGGAAAAAACATGTTTAGATCTTACTGATAGCGGGCAGCCCCTGAGCAGTGAAGGACTCACCATGCCCTCTGAATTGCAGTTCCTAGAGTCATTTGCAGATCAACTCCCTTTAAGATGATGAATAATGAAATTTTCACAGCCTCTCCTTCTGATCTTTATGCTGTTCTGTCAGCTGGTTTTTGAGGAATGAATCTTGGTTTCCTTCTTGCCCATGCCTCAGTCTCCAGTTAGTACTGGAGAGAGCTGTTGGTTTGAAGATAGATGGGAAAATAAGGAACATCTTGGAAAGAAAAGGAGTGAGCCACTGTAGAGACTTGAAAGAAAGAGATGGAAGATTTATCCAGTTCGAATTGCAACAGAATTCACATGCAAATGTAATTGTGGATGAAAAAACCTTCTTATTTGAGAAATAGTTCAGCACTTACAGTTTATTTTAGTAAAGTGCACATGCAAGCATACATCATTGAAAGTGAGCATTAGTATCTCTTCATTTCAGTGAATATAGCCCCAATCTTGTATGCAATGGAAGGGTGATGCTGTTAGCATGTGCAGTGTGGCTGGGATCATTACAGTCTCTAGTTCTAGGGATAGTATTCTAGAAGCAATGTTTAAAGTTTGGGAAAATTTGCAAAAAATGATGTTAAAAAGAGATAGTAAATACAGCAGTTTGAGTTTATCTATAAAGGCAAAGTGATACTCAATCACAGATCACCTTACATGCCTATGTGTAGAAAAAACACGTAGATACGTAGAACAGCAGAACAGTCTTATTTATCAGGCAAAAGTATAGAACCAGTGTTCCCAAATTACATTATTTTATCACAAGTTCCACAACACTGCTTCATTTCTGTATAATCTTTACAGTTCTATGGGTGATTGTAGGAGAAAGTAAACTTTCACTTACCCACTGAGCACATTGTTTCAACTTATTTCTGCAGGGAAAACCCTTGTGAACACAGAACAAGCTCCTAAAGGCTCCGAATGGCAAAAGCAAGGATTAGCCTCTTTCCTCTCCTCCCCAAAGAAATGAATGATTTCTAAAACTTATTTTTTAAAATCAATCTTCTATTTATGGTGGAATGAGTGGGAATTATGGGAGGATCCCAAATCATCACTGTTTAGGTGTGTGCGACTCAGAAACTGAAAATCAGACATAGCTATATCCGGAAGAGAAGCATGTGTGTATTCAGAACAGTGTTAATTAACCCTTGAAATAGTTGCAGTGAACCCCACATGATCATCCTGGAAATGGAGAGTGTTTCCAATGTGGCAATGCACAATGCTGTTGGAGAATTATAATCACCTCCTTAACTGCTTATAGAGGGTAACACTCCCAGCCCATAAGAAAGTAAATATATTAGTAGTCTTCTATACTACTAGCTCCTGGATCAACAAAGGGATGTGGAGTGCATAATGTTGACAGAGATCAAAGAAGTGGTAAAGTCTAACTAAATGATAATGGAGACTTAAATTACCTGTGAATAAACTGGTCCGATAGCACAATAAGAGTAAGTTCAAAGAAGCAATTTCTGCCTCTTGGAACAGCTAGTACTAGGGTACACAGAAACATATTCTTGACTTTGTGTTAAGCAGTGTGCAAGAACTGACTCAAAAGCTGGCAACAACTGAGCCCCTTCTATTTGACTGCAGCGTAATAAAATTCTTTGCCCAAGTATCAAAAAGTGGAATTCTGACACTAACCTTTAGAACAGGAAATTGCACTAAAGTGCAGCAGCAAGATTAATGGCTCTTACAGCTTAAAGAAAAATATCTTTAGATGTGGCATAGGTACTACTCAGGACAGGAAAAGCATATGGAAAAATAGAAAGCATTGTCTCAAAAAGGCAGTAGTAACCCAATACAGATACATTGGTAGGGTTCAAGAAATCATTTTGGACAAACAGTTCTTTGAAGAAATGGATGTATAGTATTAGTGTAGGACTGGCATTGTATTTAGTGTAACCTGCAGTGGAGATTAATGCAGTTCTTCCCTGTGAGGGTGCTGAGGCTCTGGCACAGGGTGCCCAGAGAAGCTGTGGCTGCCCCATCCCTGGCAGTGTTCAAGGCCAGGTTGGACACAGGGGCTTGGAGCAAGCTGCTCTGGTGGAAGGGGTCCCTGTCTGTGGCAGGGGGTTGGGGCTGGATGAGCTTTAAGGTCACTTCCTACCCAAACCAGTCTGGGATTCTATGACTGGCATGGTATTAGTATTAGGATAGGATTTAAGTGTATCTGAAAGGTGAACCATTAAAATCCAGGTGCAGAGTAGGGAGTCTCAGCTAGAGTTAGCTGCTAGAAAAAGCTGAGCTTAGAAGCTTTCTGACCTTCCATTCGTTTTTTGATTACATGCGGAGGCTGAGTTGGAGCTTTGTGTGGTGTGTCTTCTCCTTTCCTGATCAAAAGAAAATGTGTCATGGGAAACTGTTCTCTGTTTAAGGAGGAGTTGGAAGGACTTTAAACCTAAATCTTCCATCTCCCCAGTGCCCCATCTGGCGCTGGTCATCGTGCCAGTAGAATTATTTATGAGACGTGTAGGCATAGACCCATTCTGACTTGAAGATTTTTGGTACCATAAAGGTCATGGATCTGGAGGTCCAAGTAGTTACATGGGGAAAACATAAATAGGAGAAACAAACCCATCTGCAGCAGAGCAAAAATACATGATCAGCAGGGTAAATCAACAGGGCTGGAGTGAGCAACAGTCAACAGAGGACTTCTGGCCACACACACCCATCCTGGAATATATCCAGGGAGCAAGTGGATATTTCCCAAAGATAAGCTAGCAGAGGGATGAGATTACAGGAGAAGGGAAATGAGCCTCAGTCTCTCCTGTTGGCGGTAGCCAGGCTGGACTTACGGGTGAAAGAGTTCTGGACAATTGGAGAAATGACTTCTTGTTGTGTGCCCCCCATAGAACTGAAGGTTTGATAGGCATTATGTATTCTCTCTCTGTATTTTTCCATGCATAGAGCTCTCAGATATTCCTGACATCTTTCTCTGGACTTCTCCCAAAATCTTACTTAGTCTGAAAACAAGCAAGTATTAAATTAAAAGTCAAAAAAGGTAAATAAGCGCCATGGAAAAGGTGCAGTGGAGTTTGATCTTCAGATCTCTCTGTCTTCAGTGTCTTAGAATCATAGAATCATAGAATAGTTAGGGTTGGAAAGGACCTTAAGATCATCTAGGTCCAACCCCCCTGCTGTGGGCAGGGACACCTCACACTAAATTATATCACCCAAGGCCTCGTCCAACCTGGCCTTGAACACTGCCAGGGATGGAGCATTCACAACCTCCCTGGGCAACCCATTCCAGTGCCTCACCACCCTGACAGGAAAGAATTTCCTTCTTCTATCCAACCTAAACTTCCCCTGTTTGAGTTTTAACCCGTAACCCCTTGTCCTGTCACTACAGTGCAAAACCTTGTGTTGCAGCAGTCGCCAAGAGTCAGGTATATGGAATTTTGGTTTATAAACAAAGCACAGTTAAAAGCCAAACCTCAGTACCTGGGTATATATCACACTTCAGCAATGTATGTTCATATTTTATCACCCTTCCATCCATTCTAGGTCTTGAGATTAGCTACAGAGAGGAGGACAGGGTATAAAGCAGGCACACATGGCACGGGTGGTCACGGTGGTCTCTTCTGTCTTTGAGTTCTGAGATTTTAATATTTACTTTTAATGTCTGTTTATTTTCCCCTTATTTCACTATCTGTAAAGAACAGGAAGCATTGTAGCATTGTTGTACTGCCTTTCATTTGGCCATAACGCTTTCGGTCTGCATTAAGGAATTGTAATCATATCTCATGCTTCGGAGCTTTGGGCTTGCTGCCAACATGGATCAGGCAGGAGGTGGCCAAGAGTACTCTTGGGACCTCTTCACCTTTTGTTTTTAGGGGCATTACCTCAAAAGCAGGTGCTAAAACATACAGGTCAGTGTCCAAAGATAGTAGAGAGGGTATTATCTGGAATATGCTTAGGTTGTATTGGTCACTTCTGTGCAGGTTGTCAGATTTAAGGGGAAGATTGTATTCCCCCCTGCAGCCACTCTGTTCAAATTATGTGACATTTTGGGTGTGTTTCCTCTTCCTCTGCAGCTTGAGACATGAATCATCGGCCTAGATCAAGGGATGTATTCTCACCTTGTCACTTCCCTGATCCTGAAGGAGCTAGTTAAGGGCATTAGTGGCCCTTTGATCTCTCTTTTGTTCTCCATCCCATTAATTTGGTCTCCAGTGATCAAATGGGTTAATCTGATGTATATTGCTGTGCTTAGTATCAGGATAGTGGTAGAAATGTAATGGATTGTCACACGCAGGAATTCCAACTTGGGAGCTGAATTAATTCCTCTGTCCATAAACTCCATTTTATGTTTATAAACTCCAGTTTATAATGTTTTTTTTACCAGCTTCAGTTATGACATGTTGATTTCAAATGTGAGTAAACCAGTTTGGGGATATAATTTGCTGTTGTTTTGACAAAAGGTATGGGAATTCTAGTTGAACATGACATGAAAGAACAGCAATTAGATTTCCTACTTCTAAAGCACTTCAGCAGCTGTTGTTCCCTGGGTTCTTTGTTCAGCTACACAGATTTGCTCAAGATGACTGGTGTGTTGCTGTAGAAGGGATACAGACACTGCGGAAACATGGAGAGAAAGACTGGGATTGAATTTGATCCAGATATCAAAAATAAAGAGCACTTCAGTCCTACTGCAGATGTGAAGCAGTTTTTCTTACAAAGGCCAAAAAGCCCGATAGCACTGCAGAGCAGGTGCAGGAAAGACACTGTTTGAAAAAGGATTTAGGGTGATTGCCCCATAGTAGAGCAGAAGAGACAACTAAAGGTGTGAATTCAGGATGTTGGTTCTTTCATTAGTTGAATTTTGTGCAGGATCCTGTAGGATTGCTAAAATATAAGGAACATGAAAGTAAGATATGAAAGTCAAATAAGAAAGAGTGCATTGCAGCAATTCCTGTGACTTCCTGGGTGTCAGTTTGAATCAGAGGTCAACGGCTAGCAAGTCAGCCTCTTTAGACCACCATCCTGCCTAGAAATACAACTTCAGAAACCCTGGGTTAACTATTTTTGTTGAGTAGTAAGAGAGCTAGTGGATGAAGTATAGCTGTTACTGCTTCAGCCTTGGATCATGTTACTTGCAAAATTATCTTAATAACTTTTACTTACTGAGACAGTTTTATTCCAAAAGAAGTGGAACCTCAGAGAGATCCTGAAGATACAAGAAAGAATTACCTCAGGTACTCCTTTGTTCCATAAATGCCTTATCTGAACAGTAGTCCTCATTTGCAGCCATGCTGGAGGTGCACATAGGTCCCCAGATGTCAGCGACAGAGACTTCTGTCCAAACAGTTCCCTAGGGCCACAGAAATGTCTCTGTCCTCCCCATTATCCTCTATTACATCTGACCTCATTCATATAAGTGTAAGATGCCCTAAGTCATACAGCTCCACTCAGCTGTTCTTTTCCGCTCATCTACTCTCCCAAGTTTCTTTTTTCCTTTACCTTTTACCATTTTCATCTTTCTTTTTGGTCAGAACAATTTTTATTCTTGTTATTTTTCTGTATGTGGTCTTCTTGATCACTACTGGTGCACAAAATGGTTTAGGCTGCCGCCTGGCATTGTTTGCCTTCAATACTTTGCTCTCCTCCATTCTTCTCTGTGATCATCTGGTCTTTCCATTATCTCCTTCAGAGCACCTAATCTGTAATTAGATTAAGTGCTCAATTGAGATTATTTCTCCTAATACTGGGATGACATTGTCCCAACTGTAAATTGCCTTCCAGAATGGCAAGAATTGTCCTGTAGGCCGCACATCCAGTCTGCCTTTAGAAATCTAGCCTTCCTAAACAGGTAACTGCCTTTATGGAAGACTTTCTTCAAGGCTGTAAACTTTAAGGGTGCAGACTAGTAAGATGCATCATGTTTTTAACTCACAGAAGAGCTCAGGTCCTGCTTACATTCTTTAGGAATCCTATCCCCAATGCTGTGTGCAATCATCAGGAGTATCATTCCTCTCCAACAACATTAGCCAATACTGAATTCTAGAACCTGTGACAAAACCATTATCAGTTGTGTGTATCTGAACCTTCGAGTGCACCTTGCAACATCCTGCTCCTGTGCATCAGATCCCAGAATATAACCAAAGGATCTTAGTCCTTCCACCCATTCCTATAGGCACCCAGATGGGGCCAGTGCCACCGCACCCAGTCAGTGCTAGGGAGCAATGAGATGTACACTGTTCAACTTGGCAATTTCCTGACCTTTTCTAGGACCTCTGTCACAAGATACCGTTGTGGTGGGAGACTGCTTGCTAGCACTGGATATCTCTTCATGCCTCCTCACATTCCCATGCATTGTGCATATTGTAGGCAACAGAGCCTTCATCTTTGATACCTCCCAGAGTGCTTGGGTAGAGTACATGCTCTTGGGAGTTAGCTTCTCTTTATAATAACTGTATCTCAATAACAGTCAGATATTCCTGTGGTGGAAATAAGAGCCTCTCTATTAGAGAAAGTATTTTCTTTTATAGATATGTTGGTATATAAGCCTCTTTCCTTGCCTAGGGAGTGAATCATGGTAAACTGTGAACATGAGGTATTTGCTCAGCAAGAAAACCAGTTGATGTAGAATCATAGAATCATTTAGGTTGGAAAAGACTTTAAAGGTCATTGAGTCCCACCATAATCAACGTTTGCCTTGAAACAGAAAGGACTCTGCCAGACATCTTAATACTCCAGCAAAACAAACAAGAAAACCCCAAACCCTCAAGCTATAATCTTATGGCTGTCAGCTGAATTACCCTACACAAGTAATTTAATGAAACCCCTAAATATGCAGTGAATGTCCATAAGTATGCTTTTTAGAAAGATCTGTGTTACTTAAAGATATCAAAAAAATAAACCAGTTCATTAGTTCTGGGACATAAAATTCTTACCCCACCTGGTCTTAAGTCAAAAATAGTTTCAATCCCTTCCCTTGCCATCCTTGCTATTTGCACGTTAAGGTCTTCATGTTCAGGTGATATCAAGTGAGACATCCTGAGGTCCCATCTTTTTTGTCAGAAACCACGGAGCCAGGGAATCCAGTGTGCCTGGTCGGACCTCAGCATCAGGAATACTGTTTTAGCTGACAGACTGCAAATGGGAAATGTGGGATAACATCGGAAGGAACAGTTCACAGAAGCTCAGGGGTTTGCAGAATTGACTTCCTCAGGTGCCAACAAGTACTGGCTGTGTATCCCATTGGCTAGCCTGTTTCTTGGATTCCTGGTAACCGCATTCTCAATTCTGTAGTCTGAGGAATTAACTGATACTGTCTAATCCTTCTTCCCCCCAAAGCCTACTGCAAGATCAGGCAGCAGGCATTAGAGGTGCTCCTGCAGACCTCATGGTGGCCGGGAGAGGCTGAGGATATGCTAAATCCAGAGTTTCCAGAGAAGCATGCCCATCCTTCCAGACTGACTTGCGCAGAAGGCAAGACATCTGCTCCAGTCCCTCCTCTGAACTTCTGCTTCTCAATTTTGATGCTAGATAATGGTTGCTGTTCACAGAAGTCTCTTGTCTTAGACCTCTTGTCCCTACACAGTCCTGTGTTTCAGTGATTCTGGATTGTTCACTGGGACTAGTGAACAGCAGTGTATCGATTACATCAATGCAGATATCTGAGTAACTATTTCTGTCCATCTGATTTACAATTTTCTCTGACCCTGTGGTCCTAAAATACCATGTGGAACTTTGGTAAATGAGTGTTGATCTCCATCCCAGCATGGGACCTTAAGCAGGGTCTCACCATCCCCCAGCACAATAACATGAACTTGTGGCAGCTTATTTATTATTCTGTGTTCTTAAATGTGTCCTTCCTGGTAGCAGGAAGTTCTGCCAGAGGGTGAGAAAGCCCCACTGCTAAATATCTAGCATCCAGTGTCTTTATTCCCTCTTCCCAGATAAGGTTTCTTACATACTTTCCTGAGGTCATATCTAAGTCTTGTTGGAGCCAGAAAATAGCCCTTCTTTTCCTTGCCAGCTAACCCCAGACCTCTATGGACAAAGTGGTATGTGCCCTCAAGATGTCTGATGTCAAGCAGGCCATCTCCTTCCCATCTGCACAGAAGCAAACCTGTCAGGTGGCCTCTTCATTTGTAACATCAACTGGGAGATAAAGCGGTGCACTGATACTGGTAATTGCATAACATTGTATCAGGAGATGTTATGATACTGCCTAAGTGTTGGTGCCTCTGGCCATCAGTACATTCCATCAAAGGTCAAGTTGTATAAGAGTCTCTCCAGGGGATGTCTCCATTCTTGCCTTCTGCAAAGCTGGTGTGGAGTTCCATTGAACTCTATACCATTGCAGATGCTTCCAGGAATGATGCCAAAATAGGCAGATTGTGGTTTGTGGACTACTCTAAAATGCTTGAAATGCCCTTCCCACTCGTGGAGGGAGGGAGATTGGGAATTACTGCTTGGAGTTACTCACCTCCTGAATAGGTATGTGGGTTGTCCTTTGAAGAAGAAAAGAAGATAACATGATAGTAATTGGGCTGGTTTGAGATGTATAGTATAAATCCACATCAACTGTTCACTCTCCTTCCACTAAAGACTTGTGGCTGGGATGAGTGGTAGGCCCATAGGGAAGAGTTTATCCATGCTTACCGTTCTGAATACATGCATACTGACAACGTGCATCTCCAAAAAGACTGCTAAATGATGGTAAACATTTTTAATTCTTCCATAGCAGTAATCTGACCCTTGTGCCATGACTTACGAAGTGAGGGGGAAAAAGGAGAAATTAAGCTGGTGGTATTTAGGGATGGACAAACAGTTCTGAGTAAACAAGATGAATGCCAGTATTGAGAAACCTGATGTTTCCGTGAAGGCAAACTTCCTTATATTTATTTAATTCTGTTGACCATGTTAAGAACTTTGAGAGATTTTTTTTAATACCTTATAAACTCTAGTTAAGCATCTGTATGATGGGTTTAAGTAGGTAGGATGAAGAAGTGTAGCTGGTTTGTGAATATCCCTGTGCTTCTCTAAAGTTTATGTAGAACTGGACAAGTCCACTAGAGCCCAGGTGAAAAGCCACTGACACTTTTGGGATTTTCTGGGGATGTGTTTATGTAAGCAAAAAATTGAAGGAGATTTAAGATGACTTTATGTTGAATCGTAACTTGTCTGTGTCCTGGTGGGGAAACCAGACCATAGTTTGGGCATATGTTAAGGACTTCCTTTGATCCAGGACAACAGTTCCTGTGATCTTCAATCTCTTCAGTCTAAATTGTACTCAGAGGATCACATTTGACCTTTTGACCACAATATCACACTGGCAGCTTATGTTCATTTGTTATTTCATCATGATACCATCCTTTCATTGACCTTTGGTGGTTTTCAGAGTCAGTGCTTTCAAGGGCCCGAGTCCCTCATCCTTTGAGTATTTTCTGAGCTCTTTGTTTTTGTATTATATTGGTGTCTGTGACTGTATCTGGATGTAGTAAAATGTCCATTGTTCCCATGGGGCCAAGGCATCACAGTTGATGGCAAGCTCTGTTTTTGACCGTATTCATGATAGTGCACGTCTTTGTGTTATCTACAGCAAGACTGCCAGAAAGAAGTAATTGAAGTTTCTCCATTTGAGTGACTTTTCCAGTTAAATAGGTAGTTCTTAAATTACCTAATTTTGGTTCCATTTAAGTGATTAAGCTTAAGTGATTAGAGCAGGGTGAAGAAAACAGAATAATGTATATGCATGTTGAATGCTATTCTGATTTATTCTTCACCTGTGGATACTTAAGTGTGTAGAGTCTTGTCCGTGTGTTTGGAGGCTGGCTGTTACACATACCTGAATTGTTCATTAAGAAAGTGCATCTCTACCAAATAGTCTCTTCTCTCTTTGTTTGAGAAATGAAATGTACTGGTGTAAAGAACTAACTGAAATATCATGTTTATTGAGTGCTGTGTAGAAGTTATTCTTTTTGTTATGCTTGGTTGATGCAAAGCCTATGTGAGAGAGGTGTTCACCAAGCTTGGAAGTCATATATGTTATTTTTTCTGTAACTGCTACAGCGATAAGTCTTGCAACATAGAAATCATACAGTTTTTAACACAAGAAAATTATTGAAAAAAGATACCTTGTTTGAAGTGGGTGGCTCTGGTGCTGGTTTCTGCACAGAAGATATCCATGAGCCTGGGGGAGGGGGAGAACTTTGAATTTCAAAGTAATTTCTCTTTCATCTTTAAATTTTGATATTCAGTTGAGTTTTGCCAGAGTTCAGAGTAATTTCAAGACTTCAACCATCTTTCAGATATATTTACAGTGAAAATCTGTTATTTCCACTCGGGCTGCACCTGTAAGCTGATATCCCTGGGTTTCTCTTAGTTTCACTGTTTTGCTTTGTTTTCCACCATGTTTTAACAAGATAAGCATCTCTCAGTGTATTTCCCCTTCATTTCAGTAATTGCCTTCTTTAGTGACTGATTTCCTGTGCTCTTCTGTTCATGTATGTTACAAGATCTGTGTGTACAGCCCGAGTATACCAATGCATAGAGCCCTCACTTAATCATATTATCAGCTCAGGTAATTCATTAAAATGTCCTCAGAGCATCAGATGGAAAAAACAGCACTGATTTCTCTGAACTCACTCCCCGCAGACAGCCTGTGTAAACAGAGATGCTTACCAGATGCCTAGAAATTTGACATCATCAAACATTGAGGTGGGAATTATGTTTCTTTCAGGTTTTTGAAGTTCTTTCAGTTGAAATAATTTAGCCTGCCTAAAATTCAATCTGAGTGCTACAAACTCAGTGTTTGCCACTGTTCTGACTGGCTGCAGAGCAGCGTAGAAAAAGAAATAGGTTTAACATTGAACCGTAAAGGAATTTATGACTAATGCAATAATTAAAGTTCTACATTAAATAAACTAAGAGATATAATTTTGTCTCATGAAGCTAGATGTGATAAATTCAGTTCTTAAAATGAACTAAGCAAGTATATTCTGCATCCTCAGATCTCACTGTAGTGATCTTGCCTGATAAAAAAATACCTAGATAGCCACAATGCAGTTTCATGGAGGAGTGAGGAGATGGCTTCCTTGCAGTAGCATAAGAATGCAATGTACTTTTGCCCATTATTGACTGGAAGTTTCAGGCTCAAATGAGAAACCAAGGTTGTAAATTTGGATAGCTGAACAAAAGTCATGTTGATAATACCTCTTTTCTTTCTTCTTATTGCCTGGTAATACTGTTTCAGTCTTACTTGGACAGTGTTTGTTTGATGTTTAAACAGGCGTAATACTCTCTGGAGCCAAGCAAATACAGATCATTGTACTGCATCTTCACTCTTCTGAGGTGTCCAGCGACCTCACAAATATGCTGGAAATGGAGGTTAACACGAATGAGTCAAACCAGTCTGAGGACAGTAGAAGAGTGGCTGTGCTGCATCTCTTCTAGGGCCTCCCACAGAGATACCAAAGATAATTCCAGCCTTACAAAACTGCATGATTGGTTTATTTGACATCAAAGCCTGGAGCCAGATTTAAAGGAAGCATGAAAGTCCAAGTCAAGAGTTTAATTCTGTGTAAGTTCTTCCGCATTGTAGAGTGTTAGAACCTCTGGTATCAGCACACTGAGCAGCATGGGTACCCATGTTCAGAAATTGTTTGTTTTGTCGTCATCTCTTTAGGATCAGGATTTTTGTGTACAAGAGTAACTTACTTTGCTGGTTTTAAAATAACAGTTTTCTTCCATTTATTGGAGAACATGAAGTCAAGGGTGTCTTTACCTAGAAGTGAAAAGTAAGATCTGTGATGATGCTTATTTCTTCAGGGAATCCAGTCCATATTGTTAGACTTGGTCCCTCCAACACATTATCTTCTGTGTGGATGAGTTTTACCCTTTTTGTGGAAAATCACTGTAAAGGACTGGGACTTCTTGGGGTCAACTGCTGTAGTACAGAGTAGGTGTCTATCACAGGGCAAACGAACCAGGTATTATAAGGGCACAGTGGTATTATTAGGGCACAGTTTCAAAAGTTTTTCCTTCTGGTATTCTTCTTTATTGTCCACTGTTGGGCCTTTGGGGTCCAGCTGGGGTCCTTTGCTCAATGGTGTAGGCTTACTCTGAACTCCTAGCAGCTGATCTCTAAACCATTTCTGTATCACCCAGAAACCTTTTGCCTTCTCATTTGTTTTCTAGAATATTTTTCTGACTACTTTCTTTATTCTTAGGTTGATTTTTTTTTTTTTTTTTTTTTAGATGCTTGGAGACTTTTGTTTTATTTATTTTTTTTTTTAATTTTCCTTTCCCCTGAATGTGTTTTGGGGTTTGTCTGTAAAGGGAGGCTCAGCAGCACATGAACTACGTACATAGGTACTTGCAGTTAGGAGGAGAAGCCCAGTAGGAGAGAAAGCTCAAGGTGGGCATGGCCTCCCAAACCTCCACAGTCAGTGGCTTTGGGGGCACCCAGACAGAAGTGACCATCAGGACAATCGGATTGTTGGCCAGGCTGGATCTTGCCCACATGGCTTTCAGGAGCTTTTCCACCTCCACATCATCTTTCATTAGTCAGGGCCTGTGAAAAGAGTTATTTTTGTTTACTTGGCAGCAGTTTGAGGTGCCCCCTTCATCCTGCCACTGTGAGGAACAGTGAATAATGGCTCTATATTTGTATTATTTACAATGTTCACAATTTTACAAGGCACTATCCTCTGCTGGGTGGAGCATCCCCTGCTCTTCCTATACACAAGCCATTCCACACCTTCTTGCTACCTGTCTACTTTTTCTACCTGTGTACTTTTTTATAGTTTTCCATTTTGCTATAGGGTGACCCACTACTGAATGGTCTGTTGGGCTATAAGTGTATCACAGACAGTATTTCCTCGTCCTCGTTCCCATACATTCCTAACGTCATTTTCCTTTTTTGATGTATGTATGCAGTACACACAAATAGTTTTCAGAAAATGTTCCTGAATGATTCCAGGATCTTCTCCAAGTTTAAGCAGCTATTTTAAAGCCTGTCATCTTGTCCTGAGGGTTTGAATGACTCTTTCCCAGGCACATCCCTTTGCACTCACTGGTGCTGAATTTCAGCTGTCCTTTTACCCTGTAGCCATTCAAGCTGCAGTTACATGTACAGCTAATATAAAATGATGGCTGCTTGCTGCTGAGAGGAAGAAGACTTGCTCTTCTCTTTTTCCCCTGATTACTGCTTTCCTCTCAATCCTGCTTTTTCCATGTCATAGCTCATCTTTCACTTGCTGTGGCCCCAGTCCTTGTGAGACCCTTTCCCCAACCTGCCCAACTCAGGGAAAAAAACACAGAAAATACTTAACTTAATTTGCTAGGTTCATTTTCTGATGTTTTCATAAGCTGAATGGGCTCATGGAGAAGTCAAGGATGGGCTGAGCAGTAGGGAACAAGTGGCCAGGAGCATGGGAGGAGGTGGGAGCTGTTGGCACCTTGTCTCTCATTCAGCCACATGCTGAGCAGACTGAGATCCTTCATGCAGGTCTTCACAATCAGCTTGAGATTGGATAATTAAAAACCCCCAAATAGTTTCATCTGCAGATTTTGTCACCTCATGAATTTACCCTTTTCATGGTACTGGATGAATATGGTGACACGCTCTGTGTGGGCACTTCCTGACTGCCTCTGGAGGGAACCACAGTGGAAACAATTCATTGAGCTTTTTCTGCAGATGTTTTTCAAGTGCATCTTTCATCCCCTGTGTTGTTGCCACACAAAGGCACTAACAGGCTTCCTGCCTCTGATGTGTTGAAAAAAGCGTTGTTTGTAAGCTCTGAGCATGTTTTTCTCTTAGGACTGGGCTTGTTAACGTACCAGGATTACAGTCTCTTCTGCTCTCATCATTTAGATGCAAGTTCCACTTTTCAAAGGTTGCTTTTTGTATTCTCCTTTCCTTATTGTTCACTGTTGGGCCTTTGGGGTCCAGCTGGGGTCCTTTGCTCAATGGTGTAGGCTTACTCTGAACCCCTAGCAGTTGATCTCTAAACAATTTCTGTATCACCCAGAAACATTTTACCTTCTCATTTGTTTTCTAGAATACCTTTCTGACTACTTTCTTTATTCTTAGATTGATTTTTTTTTTTTTCTTTTAAATGGTTGGAGACTTTTGTTTTATTTATTTACTTTTATTTTCCTTTCCCATGAATAGGGCAATTTGAATATGTAATGGTCACTCTTACAGAAATCATCTATCTTCAGCCAAACCCTCTGTATTCTGTGCAGGATTGCATCTACTTTGGAGGTAAAGAAGTCATTAAGGATATCTAAAGCTGCCTTTTGGTCAGACCTCAATCCAGCATTTGCCTGTCTGTATGATGCTGCTTGAAGTCACCTGTTAATACTGTGCTTTGCCACTTTTGTCACCTTCCTAACTGTCCTTTGCCTTTCCTGGTCTCTGGCATCACCGTGGATGGGTGGTCAGTCCATAGCTTTAGTACTTTTTTTCCCCATAGAGGCATGGAATTTCAGTATAGATCTTTGGAACTCTTTCATACAGTTAAATGAATATTAGTACAGTCTATTGTATTATTCCTGTATCTCTAATCTTACAGCATCCTCTGGATGAACTTCCTTGCCTTGAATTTCCCAGGTGCTTATGAAATTAATATTCTAATTCAAAAGCAGGCATTTTCCCATCTTAACTTCAGGCTTGGATTTTGTGTTTCCAAGATATCTAGCTGGATAAATATTTGTATACATACACATAGATGTGTATATCTGTATATATACCCATACAGATACGTATGTATATATGTGTGCACACATAAGATACACATTTGTTGATACACATAGCATTCTTGGATGGTGGGTATCGGGGCAATAACCTATATTTTAGGTGAAGGAATTAAAAAATAAATTTTATATCTAGATTCCAGCTACACATGCATGAAGCCTGACACACAATTCATTTTTAGACTCTAAAAGAGCAATGTGGTGTGGTGGGTGCTGCTTGATGGGAGGTGCCCAGTGCTCTGTGTTGCCTTTTGAAAGGGCAGTGAATTGGAAAGCACTCACTGAAGTCGATAGCTCAGAGTGAGGCAGAGGCAGAGCTTGAATCAGGGCAGACAAAGGCACTGATCGAACGTCTGCAGTACTTAATCTCTGCAAATGTTAATAAAAGTATTAGGCAGGCAACATGTTTCCTCTTGTTTTGTTATGGTTGAATTTCATATGCAGACAGCATGCCATGAACCTCGTTTTCCCTTGCCATCCCTTCACACCAGCAGCAGCTTTCCCGAGCCTCAGGCACCACAAGCTCTGACTCATTTACTTAATATTCCTTTAATGAAACTGCCCAGAGCTCTGGACCTTTTCTCCTCCAAAACAATCTTTCTCCTCCCTGTTTTTCCACACCCTGCGCTTTCTTCTCGGCTCCCGTCACATTCCTAATCAGACTTTAGCTGAGCTTCCCCGAGCACACTGTCCCTTGCTGCCATTCCCTGCCCAGTCCCCTCTGCCTCCTGCCAGTCCCAGCCGATGGGCGGTGAGGAGCAGCCGCAAGCCAAGGCAGTGCTGGGGATGGCATGGGAGGTACCAGACAGGCTTTTTGGTGAAGCCAGGAGGGCAGGAAACAAGCAGGAGCATTTCTTCAGCCATGGTGTGACGGGGAGAGGGGGACAGCTCATGGTCTCCTTCCCCCTTGGCTTTCTAGCAGAACCCAGGGTAGCTCAAAGCTGTGCTAATTCATGGGCATTCTTTGCCAGAGGATCAGGGAGGCTGTGGCAGGGGAGCTGGAATGAGCACAGAGTGTTCCTTGATAAAGGGATGGGCACAGTGGAAGAAGCCGTAACTGGCCTGTGGGAAAATCCCCCCCACGAATGTCTGTAGTGGCCCTCCCAGGGCTGGAGGGTGCTGGGAAAAGCAGAGCCCAACCCAGGGGTCTGCCAGCAGGAACAACCAGAGAGCAGCTGTGGTTGCACTTGCCCAGCTTTGGTGAGGACCATGCTACCACCTGGAACCCACAGGGGATGAAGGGGGTAAAGGGAACTGCAGACCAATTGCAATGCTGTGGTCCAGGAATGGAAAATTTCAGCTCCTTTCCATTGGCTTTGCTTTCTCCTTCCTCAGAGGTTAGGACTGAACATAGTGAGCAGCAGCACCGATGGGATGCTGCTTTTGGTTTGTGTGTTAGCTAGTACCTCTGCATGAGAGACTGCAAAAACCAGATAGTGAAGCGGTAAGGGGGGGGGGGGGGGGGAGAAACAAAACACATTTAAGAGCAGTCAACACACCCAGGAGTTTTTCTGGATGTGGGATAGAAATGGTACTGGGTTGGGTCTGTCCCTGCTTGGACTGCTTGTGGCAGCATACTGTGTTGAGAGACACTGGTGGGCTAGTGGTGTTGCTATTGCTCACAATGTAGAGATCTTCAGGGGGACTTTTAAACCCGCTCTTAAAGATTTCTGCGTTGTTGATGGGGCTTTTTTTGTCTGTATTTGTTATTTTTCTGAAATGTGTACTCTTTGAAGGACTTTGGTCATAATGGGAAAAACACTGGGCTGATCCAGAGCAGGACTGACTGCCCAAGTCTGTGCCTATTCTGAAAAGTACAGGAATGATGCTTCTTCATAGGGCTGAAAACCACAAAACCTGTGAAGCTTGGCTTCTCCAGCCCAGCACTGATTAACAACTTACTTGCTCCTAAGGAACGTGTTCTGCCCAGTTTGCAAAACAGTGGTGCTTTATGATCCTCAGGATTTAGTTTTACAAGCGTGGATTTAGACAGTCACAGATTATTTGGTGGCATCTGCAGATTCATTGCATGCAGCAGTTGCTGCAAGCAGCAGCGTGATTTGGTGGGGTATTGATGTTCACTAGATGGGTGAGTGTCCTTGATGAGGTTCTGTGGTCAGTAGGTGGAGGGTTTCTTCCTCCTCAGCAGCTCTGGGAGGATGCACAGGGAGGCTTTGAGCAGCAGAGAGGACTTACTTTTGGGTGGATAATGTGAAGTGTGCCTGGGGGTGGGGAGGGAGGCAGGGGAGCCTGCACAGGGCAGGCAGGTTGGGAGATGCTGGGGAAGCCATTTGCCTCTGCGGAAGGGGGTTAATGGGGCGAGGAGGTGTAGGTCTGTCCAGGGGTGCAAACAGGAGGAGCGAAGCCATTTTCCTTGTGTGGTGCAGAAACTGGAGGCTGCTGCTGAACATCGCGTGTTGCACTGGCAAGGAGAGGGCTGGTGTGTGTTATTGTCGGCGTTGCACACACAAAGCTCTCCTGGGCTGGCTGCTCCTGCAGCCTGTACAGACAGGCCTGTGCTCCTCAAAGCCGAGGGATCGGATTCTTGCCCTCCGGGGCTTTCCAGCCAGCTCGCAGTTCAGAGGAGTCCTTTCTTTCTCTTGCTGTTCACGCCCTGCAAAGAATTTTCTATCAACAAAAGAAATGGTTTTATAATCAACTTGATGTTCATGCCCAGTCCTGAGGTATATGAAAGGGGTTTTGAAGGACCAGGGAAATGGAGCCTGGAAGCTGTGGAAGCAGGGGATGGCAGATGGTGGCACAGCCCTACTGGGACAGGGCTGGGTGAATTTTGGGGTACTGCAGAGTCAATGAAGCTCTGGGAGTGGGAGTAATCAGACAAGATGCCAGGAAAGAAACTGTCCCTAGAAGGAAAGTGTTGTAGGATCCCTGGTACAGGCTCTGTTAGGCTGAGAAGCCTGCTACTCCTGCAGCTTCTCTGATGGACTCTAGTGTTTCTGTTGTGTGCTCCATCACATGAGGACCCTTGAAATGTTGACTGTAATTCGGGCTGTACCTCACAGTCAATAGGACCATGTCAAATGCAGAAGGATTTTCTTTGGACGCTGTTGGTCATCATTCCAGGGAAAAAAAACAGTCTTGTTTGAACTCTACTTGGTGGCAGCCCTGGCAGTGTTCAAGGCCAGGTTGGACACAGGGGCTTGGAGCAACCTGGTCTAGTGGAAGGTGTCCCTGCCCATGGCATGGGGTTGGAACTGGAAGAGCTTTATTGCCCCTTCTAACCCAAACCAGTCCATGAGTCTTGTCTTCTGCATAGAATTGGGATGTTGTGAGACCCTGTGGAGGTCTCATCAACATCAAGTTCAAAAGCTGTGGGACAACCTGGGGAGAGAATGAAGTTTTCTCTTTGCAGAAAACACACTCTGTGGGTTTTGCAGTGCGATGTTTTTCAGATGTGAATGGCCAACAGATTTTAGTTTGTCCCTGCCAGGGAGATATTGGGAGTGCTCATGGCACACAGCCGGCAGGGCCAGGCAGCATTCCTGTCCTCAGCAGCGCAGAGTGCATGGTCAGCGGGCAGGCTTCTACCAGCTCTGAAACACGGCTGCCACCATGTCTCCTGGAGCAGTGACCCGGCTGCCATCACTGTGGCAAATGATCAGTAACAGGAGATGGAGAATTTGCCATTTTTATCACAGAGAGATGCCCTGCAGTCTCAAGTGATGGAAATATTAAATGCTTCCGAGTCCGATTTCCACTATTTCTGTGTGTATTACAGCCTCGTTTGTGGCCCAGGGCTCAGAACCCTACCTTGAAGCTTGTAACTGTTCATTTCTTCGTCCTTTCATACTGAGATTACATGTATGTTTTCAGCCTCTTAGAGCAAAGCTTTCTCAAAGCTCAGAAAAAGCTGGTGCTCAGCCATTCCAGCAGTGGTTTTGGAATGGAGATGGGGTAGGGTGGTGCTGCTGTCAGAAGGAAGAGCTTCAAGGCAGAGGTACAGCCTCCACGCTCAGGACATGTGGGGATGGTTGGGGCTGGCAACCCAGGCTGGGCAGAAAAACTGTTCAGAGTTATGTGGCCATACTTGAGGCTGTTGGGGAGTAGCGGTTTCTTCCCATTGCGGCACAAATGTCCCTGCCTGGCTCTGGGGTGGAGTCAGTATTTTTTAGTGAAGTATGGGGGCGTGGGCTCAGGAGCTGGACTCTGTTACCTGAGTGGATTTCTTTGCTTCCAGGAGTGTGTCCAGAAGCTGGTGCATTTGAAAAAGGAATATTTTTGTGCTTACGAAAGGCGGTTTTTAAATGTCAAAGTTGAAAGTACTTTTCCTTAGCAAAAACAAAATCCCCACGAAGCCATCCAGAGCTGGCTGTGCACGCCACAGGCTGAGCAGATGCGCTGGCTCCGTGGCATTCTGGAAGAGATTTTTAGGGCTATAAGGGCAGCCCCATCTTGTTGTCATCTCTCCTAGCCAGGAGCACACACTGAACACCACACACCAGCCTTTGAGTTCTTTGTGTCAGAACTGTTTGCTTACTTAATTTTAAAATGACCACATCCACATAGCTGGAGGAATTGCCACATTATGATGCTCTGGAAGTGTCCTTTGGCACTTGATTTACAACAGCTAAATAGCAATGGGGTCAGTGGCCAGCTGGCCACCGAAGCAGGAAACTGAATGACAAGAAGAATAAATAATGTTTCATGGAGTTGGAGTGTCTGGCAGTGCTAGAAGCTGTGAGGATGGATCAGCCTCCACAGTATTAGCCATGGAGAGTGCTCGATGGCTGCTCAGCTGCCTGCCAGCAGCAATGGCCATGGGAGCAAATGGCTTATGGATTCCTACCCCCTCCCTGCGCACATGTGCAGGAGCATTGTATTGCCCACTAAGATGCTGATTTTTGCTGGGGATGGGAGGAATGATTGATACAGTTGTACAGAAGTGGCATCTCTGCAGGCTTCCAAAGAATGAGAAACAGCCATCCTTGGGCAGAGCTCAAGGAGAAGCAGCAGGGTTTGGGAATTCCCCAGCCCCCAGTAGCCGAAGTGATTGATGGAAGTTGTGAGAGTATAGGATTGGTAAATGAGAAATGCTTTTTAGGCTGTGAGGGTGCCCACGCTGTGAGGGGTGCTGGTGATTAACAGTGCTGTCACTCACTGTGCAGGCATAAGGACTTGATCACAGGCATAGGAAGCAAGCTCAAGCCAGGCAGAGCAGGAAGGCAGGGCTGTGGCACTCCTCTTGTGGATTAGATTCAGCAAGGAAGGTCACTTTCAGAGTATTTTTTGGTATTAGAGGAGAATTTCTCCAGGAAAAGTCCCACCCCCACTACTCCACAGCAGTTTGTCCAAGTTGACCTCAATGGTTTCGTGCCAAAATACCTGTGAACAATAATGACTTGTTAATGATTTATCCCAGTTTTCTCAAGTTCTGCACTGATTCCTAATACAACAGAAACCATGGAAGCAGTACTCTGCCGGCTCTAAGGTTTTGGCTGTGATGGCTTTTTGTACTTTTTGCGCACTCAGTTGACAGTGTTGCATGAGAAGTCCAAGAGCTTGGTGTATTGGGCAGTGTAAGCGCACATTGTTCAGCGTAACATTAGGGACTATTGGTGGGAAAATCACCTGAATAGCACTGGGGGAGAAATCAGCTGAGCTGTAATGAAGGACTGTCCCTTCCAGAGTCAGCAGATAGTCCTGAAGAGACACTTGAGCAGCTTCCACGTGGTAACATCAATGTCAGCAGGGCCCAGCTGTGTGGAAAGTTTGCTTTCGGCAAAGAGAACTGCAAATTCATACTGTGTGGACCAGGCGTGGCTCTGGCAATGGGAGCTCTGAGAACAAGCTCTCTCCTTCCCCGGGAGATGGGCACCTGCCCTTTTTGCAGGCCATCAGGGCAGAAGTACAGTCTTATGATGTGAAGGGATGAGATGCAACATAAAAAAATGTGTCCTGGGTGCTTCCAGCATGGCTGTGTACTACAGCTCCTGATCAAATATCCTGCCTCAGTGAGGGGGAGCACAGCAAGATGTAAAGCAGCAGGTAGGGAGGACCTGTGATTGCAACAACCACCTCCACCCTTCAGAACCAGAAGAAAAGATAGTCAAGCCTTGGAACCAGAGTCTGCATGGGCTGCTTGTACATAATGCAGTGTAGTTTTACCACTGAGCAGCCATATCAGAAGCTCAGGACAGTGCAGCAGCCTTCCCCTGTCAGGGACTGACATCTGACATCACTGTTAGAAAAAAGCAGAACAAGAGAAGCATTGGCAGGTGTCAGGCTGGCAGCTCTGTCCATTGTGTCCCCTGATCTGCAATAATCAGAGATGAGAGAGCGAGACAGGAGGGCTTTTCTCCTCACTGAAGTTGTTTTAGTCCTGACTCCTGTAACTCTGGATGTCCTTGTAATCTCTGTCCCTTCTGGAGGAGACGGGGCTGATGAGAGCTGGATCCTCCAGTGGAGGTCATGTTGCAAGTTGCCTGCTTTCACTGCCTCAAACAAATGGCCTGTGAATGGCTCCCTTCCCCTTTGCAGAGCAAAACAAAGCTGTTAGAGCTCAGTCAGCCTTTACCATTTTAAAGCATTGTCTGGTCAAATTACTGGGTGGGCTTGAGTAAAGAGGAGGTAATCTGCTTGGTCACTTCTGTTAAGCAGGGAAGTTATTTCACTTTCTGCCTCTTTGCCCTTGGTCCTGTGTGTTCAGCACTCCCTGCTGCTCTGAACAATGCAGCAGAGGTGGCTGAAAATGGAAATTTCTGCACCTTTTTAGCCTCAGCTTCTCACATACTAGGCCAAGAGCTGTGTCATCCTCATCCCTAAGAACCTCCACGTGGAGACATGCCTTTTGGTGATGAATGCTCCCAACAGGCTGAAACTAAGGGGAAGTGTTTTATGCTCACCTGTTTTAAGCTCCTTTCAGCGTGCCAGCCCAGCACTTTGAACGTCTGTGGTATCTCCAGTGGCTGGACTCCCAGGATCCAAGCCTGGTTACACATAGCAAGGATAAGTGATAGTCCAAGGTGCATCTGCCAACTAATAGAGATCAGTCTTGTAAGTCTCCTGTAAGAATATCTTCAGTCAAAAAAAGTTGTTGACTTAGCTGAAATCCTTTGTGGAGTTCATTTGCAAAGGATATTGTGGAAGAAAGTATAAATGGGCAAAAAGAATGAGGCATGTTTGTGATGTCCTTCAGGCTGCCCAATGTGCTCTGCCTATGTCCTCCAGATCAGTAACTCCAGTAATGCTGGAAAGGTACGAAAAACCCCTGTGACCATGTGTTGTGTGGCTTTAAGAAGTGCAGAGGGTGTCCATTGGAGGGGAAGGCTGTAATGAGGCAGGACTGCGATGCAGACACCCCATCTTTCTCTTGCCTCTGGTAGCAGCTGATGAGCTCAGCATCCCCAGGAGCACAGAGCTGCATTCTTGGCATTCCTGCAGCTCCTTAGATGTCAGTGATGTCATTGATAGCAGCCAGGGAATTGCGGATCCCAGAGGGCCTGAACTCATGTCTTAGCAAGTAAGCGTAGGAGGAACCAATTTTTGTAGTCTGCTGCACTGTACTAGCAAGTTTTATTGAATCAAATCACAGCAAATGTATTTGCATCTACAGTTCTGTCTCCTGGCAATACTACAACATCCAGCAAGAGAAATACTTCTGTCCTTCACCAGCTACTCCTTCATCCCATCCATAGTTAAAAACCCCACATCTGAGCAATAAAGCAATGGGAAGCCAGTGTGGTATGTGATTAAAAAGCAAGTCATTTATTCCTTTAGCTATTCAGACTTCACCCTTATGCCTCGGACCTGCATCATGTTTCAGGCGCACCACCGGCACCATGTGAAGGCATCCGTCCTCTGGAGAGCATCCCTTGAAAACTCCATCCCTTGTCAGCCTGCAAAAGAGACACTTTTGCCTTCTTTTGCCTTTTTTTTTTCCTTCCAGGACAAAAAGATGTGGTTTGGGAACACAGGAGGAAAATTTGAACATAAAGTTTTATATTTTTACTGGTGGCCTTTTCTACAAGGAGCTTTTGGGTGATGGCATACCAGTGCTGCTGCAGACTCCTGGTAGGCATGGGGTGCAGTAGTTTGTGATGCTGATGGAGCTGGGAGTTTTAAGACCCAGACTGGACTGGAGCAGAGGTTTTTTAACCTCTGCAGATATCTTGAAACCATGGTAGCTTGGTTGGCAGAGCTAGCATTTTACAGCCTAAAGTTTGGTGATGAAGGGGATTGATGGTCCATGAGGCATGTTTCTACCTGAAATGGAAACTTGGATTTTTCTTTTATCTAGATGTATTTAGGAAGTTCCCTCTGACAGAAAATTCCAGGAGTCTGGCTCCTGGAAGCAGAGCCTGGCTTCTGCTCTCGCTGTTCTTCCCCAGGCAGGAGTCCTGCTCTGCAGCTGAGGTATTTCCTGCCTCGGAAGCAGTTTGCTCTGTAGCCTCAGTGCTGCTTGAATGTGGCTCTGTGTTACTCAGCTGTAATTAGAGCAGCTTGCCAGTTCTTGATTTCATCCCTTCGTTTCAGCGGGATTTCCAGACTTGGTGCAGTTTGCCCCACAGAGCTGGGGCTTGTTTTCTAACCCAGTTCTAGCTAGACCTTATACCTACACCTGCATTTTCCCAGCTACAAATAACAATGGAAGTGATTTTATCTAATCTCCCACCACCTGGTTTGTTCTTGTCCACACTCTTAGGCATGAGGGTATTGAAAACACTTTTGGCAGGAGTAGCTTTAAGCTGTGTAACCACCAGCATTAACGCAACCACCCAGGCTACATGTAAAGAATAAGCTATGGATGGCAGTGACCTCGTGTAGGGAGGGAAATCTGGGTAGCCAGAGCCTGTGGGCTGTGTGGTGTCCTCTAATGAGGTCTGGGAACCAGCACAGGCAAAGCCCTAGGTGATGTCCTGCAGGGAAGAGCCCACTCTGCATGGACCTTGGGGCACGAAGGTCTTTGGGGACCTCTTGGGAGTTCCGGTGTCTCTGGCAGCCGGTCCCCAGCACACCTTGTCAGAGCAGATCTGTGACTTTCTAACTTGGGTTTCAGGATGGAGTGCCGAAGGCCCCTCTATGCCGGCGTTTTGGCGCTGTGTTTTGGAAGGACTCCAGGCCAGCAGTGAAGGGCTCTTTGATAATATCTGACGGGCGGGTAAGAATTTTGGGCAGCAGCCAAGGTACACATTGCCTGTAATCGTTAACTCAGTCTGTAAACAGTTCAAACGGCACTGAAGAGGCCGTCAGTTATTACATTAGAGAGAAGCCTTTCATCTCCCCGCGCAGAAGCCAGCCGTACAGTACGGGCCCCTGCGGAGCCGGCACTGGCTGCAGGGCTGAGGCAGGGCAGCGCAGGCAATGCTTGGCCATACAATGAGCGCCGTGCTGACCTTCAAACCTTTGGCGCTGGAGCAATAACTAGATCATTCGTTTCCTTTTGTTCTGCACCTGGCCAAGGCGGTGGAGCCCAGGGATATTCAAGGGGGAGGGGATCAGCGATGTTCCCCCGGCACAGCACCAGCCGGGAAGGCTCAGCCAGCCCCATCTCCTGCCTGTAGTCTTTCCTTGCTGAGCCTGGGTTCATGTGCAGGCGTGACAAATGCCCCTATTTCACTCAGGACCAGGTAAGTCTGCCCTGGACCATTGCTGGTTCCTCCAGAAATGGCCACAGTGATGGTGCAGGTCTGCATCAGGGTACTGCAGTCTCCAAGCAGCAGTGGAGCTAACACTGCTGCTGAGCTTCATCTTCAGCAGAGTTCTAGAGCATTCCCCAGTCCATGTCAACATCAGGAGAGCCCTATGGTCTTCTACCAGGGCAGTTCAGCCCTCTTGGAGTTGTGTGACACTTCAGAAGAAATTATAGACTTATAGACTGGTTTGGATTAGAAAGAACCTTAAAGCTCCTCCAGTTCCACTGCCACGGGCAGGGACACTTTCCACCAGAGCAGCTTGCTCCAAGCCCCTGTGTCCAACCTGACCTTGAACACTGCCAGGGATGGGGCAGCCACAGCTTCTCTGGGCACCCTGTGCCAGCGCCTCAGCACCCTCACAGGGCAGAGCTTCTGCCTGAGAGCTCATCTCAGTCTCCCCTCTGGCAGGTTAAAGCCATGCCCCTTGGCCTGTCCCTACAGACCCTTGTCCAAAGCCCCTCTCCAGGTTTCTTGTCAGCCCCTCTAACCACTGGAAGCTGCTCTAAGGTTTCCCCGAAGCATTCTCCAGGCTGAACAAGCCAAGCTCTCTCAGTTTGACATAATCTCTCAGTTTATGGTCTGATCTGCCCCAAGGAGAATTTGCTTGTCAGTCTTTGCTCTACTAAGCTCTGTTACCTACTTTCTGGAAGTGCAAGAATGCTCCTTCTGACATCCACCCTCAAGGCTTCAACTTTGAAACCCAGTATAGAAAGTTGCTGGTTGAGGAAACACTACTTCAGTCTCTGCGGTAGAGTTACGTGAGTTTGGGTGAGTTTTTGTGTCTGGCCCACCACTGCAGAGTCAGTGCTGTCTCCTATGATGGTGTTTGACATATCAGTTGTGGAAGACCTCATATTGCCTGTGCCATCCCTGAGTTGGCCCCAAGTGACAGTGCAGCTTTGTGCTTTGAGTGGTAAAAAGGATGCTGTTGGGCTGCTGTGCTGCCTGCCCAGTTTTGCCAGTGCTTTAAGCTGTTGCTGAGGGGCAAGACTTGTGTGAGTTTTGTGGAATAGTTTTAACCTCCAAAGCACTGTCAGCACAGTGCAGATGGTCGTTGTGTAAGAGGGCCTTGAAGTATGGAGACTGCCACACTGTCCACAAGACTGAGGATGAGTTGAGCACTCTAAGGTGTGTGAGGTGAGCAGCTTGACATGGGCTGGATACTGTTCATTGGGTTTGAATCCAGGCTGCTTGCAGCAGGAGCATGAGCTGTTTTCCCATGACTTGGGCCAGCTTGCCTTTACTTTCGTTCAGTGGTGTGAGTCAGGGCTGACCAGAGAACTCCCTTTGCCTTTGATATTCCAAAATGGATGTGTGGACCAGAGAGAGAGAGCTTAACCAGACATCGTGATGGAGCTATCAGAAACGTTGTTGGAAATGGTAGCTGTGCTAGAAGAAATGACGCTTGCTTCCCATGTGTTGTAGCCCTCTGTCCCAAGACCAGCAAACCTCAGCAGAGCTCTCAGTAGGACAGTGATGTGTGCAGTGGCAGTTTTCTCTGACACCGTGGCCATGCTTGTGCGATGGATGGAAAAGACCCAGACTTCGCCTAAACCATCTAATCCTGCACACGATATAATCAAATAAACATCCCACTTGGGGCTCAGCACCTCCCTTTGTAGCTCACCAGCTTTATAATGAAAAGGAGGAGGAGATGCATTTATTGACTGGGGACTGATTTGTTGTATCAAACCCTCAGGCACTGCTGACCCTTGAGATGGCCCAAAGATAGTGAGGCTCTTGAGCATGTGTAAGGGAACAAGCATAGGGGTATTGCACTGGCAGCTTGTAGATCCTTTGTCTCCTCTCCCACCTCTTGCCACTCCTTTGGGGGACTTGGATGGTTGTCTGAGCTATTTGCACGTTGAGGTAGGACCTGGGTCTCTCTAAGAATAATGCGTTTTTTATCAGTGAACGTGTTTGTCTGTGACTCACATGTGGGTAAGGTGTGTTTGCTGTTATAACAGCTCTTGAAACTTTATGCAGGTTAAATTAAAAAGCCCATATCCTGATGGCTAAGCTTCATGCCCAAGAGTCATGGAAGCTGCATTTTTTCCTCAGGCCTCTTGAAACACTGCCATTCCCTTCCAAGCAGCCATTTCCGTCTTCTTCACAGTTAATATCCACTTCACCTCTCTGCCTCATCCCTCCTCATTGTCCTATGTACTTCCAGCAGCATCCTAGAGCATCTTCCAGCCCCACTGTAGCTGCATGCCAGCCTCTGAGCAGCATCTCCTGGGCCTTTGGTTGCATCCCCTCATTCCTACTGCTATGTCTGTGAGTAGAGCGACAGCTGCATAGCATTGTGACCTTGGTGTAAAAAAGGCATCTGTTGAGCTGATGGATTTGAAGGGTTAAGGTAAACTGGGAAGACCTGACATATAGGAATAAAAATGTTAATGCAGTTTGAGCACTAGAGTTGGTCCATCTGCCCTGATCCTTCCTGCATCAATTCTATCACAGGTCAGTGTTAGCAACAAAGATGGGGAGGAGGGTAGTAGAGTACTTCCACTTGATCCTATGAAGGAGTATCATTTGTTTAATGGAGAGCCTTACTTCCAGCAGGAAAGAGGATGTATTGAGCCAGGCATTGATATCCATGAATAAAGAAAGGTCCGTATTCTGCCCTCATGAGCTCATACTCTGTGACAATGACATGGCACAACTGAGTGAAGTGAGCATGTCAGTGGGGGGTGAGCACCTCTGACCAACAAGCAGGCGTGGCACAGTGATGCCTGAGATGCTGCATACCCACAAAAGGCCCCTCCTCGCTGTGCCTTAGTCTCATTGCTTATCTCCTCACTGCCCACAGGCTCCTTCTTGATCTGTCGTGTAGCTCATCTAAGAAGGATGGCATTTCCATCCACTGCAGACTGCAGCACCACTGACACATGCAAAATGGCCCTGGCATGAGCTGCAGCAGTGGGGAGGCTGCTGTCCTGAATAAGATCATTGTATGCTTCTCTCAGCCCTGCACACTTGAGTATTCCCTCAAAGTCTTGTGTGGGATTCAAGCTGCTGACGTAAGAGGAAGGGCAGGAGAGCCGGTGCTGGGGCACGATCAGAAGTCACTCAGCTGTCTCCATCATTAGCTGGCACTGCTAATGACCTGCAGGAGCCTGCAGGGTGGAGAACACTCTCTTGGTGCTCTGGCACTGACCACGAACTTCAGCTTTATTCAAATACTTGGTTTCTAGCACAGATGTTTGTGGCAAAAGGCTTCCAGTGGTGGGGTGTAGCCTGTGGAGCTGCCTGGTGAGTGCCCACATGGTTGCACCAGACCCAGGACAGAACTGTGCTGTGCTCAGGGATTGCCTGAGCTGGGCCAGTGTTTGCATCTTTGCATTGAACAGCTCTTCCTGGTCTCTTGTTCCAGGAATTCTCCATATTGTTAGCGATTTTTATGTAGCTCTAGCATATCCCTTCTGTACTAAGCTGAAAAATTCTTGTTCACTTAATCTTTTCTTGTGCAGAAATAGTGCCCTCTGCTTAAGGTGGAGTGAGCAGGACTTCAAGTAGTATTCAAGATGTTGACACATTGCAGCCTTCTCTAGTAGATTTTCTTTTTTTCACTGATTTTTTAACAGAAATGCCCAACAGTCTGGTTGCCTTTTGCTTTGGGTGATTCAACAGTGCTTTCCATAAAACTCACTGCAATGCTGCCAGGATCTTTCCTGTTCATTAACAGCCAGCCGATAACTCATCCCTCTGTCAGATAGCTAGCTATATTTTATAATATTTCCCTTTTTTAACATCTTCTGTCAGTGCATTACTCAGTATCACATGAGTCCTTTGCAGCCACTTTTAATATTTACCAACTTGAATATTTATGTATTACTGAAAAACTCATCCACTTCACTATTCCTCTTGTTATCCATGTCCTTTGTGAATATTAGGACAACAGAGTTTACTTCTGTGACTGTCCTGGTAAGTTCACTCCATTGCAAAGGCTGGCTTGCATTTTGCTCTCCTTAGTCCTGGAGATGACCCTGGGAAGTACTACAGGATGCTCTGTCATTGTCCATAGCCTTGACCTCGTAGGAGAACAGAAGAGGAAATACCAGACTATTATGTGAACTGAACTACCTTTATTCCCACACTTGCTGACTGCTTTGAGGAGTCCTGTAGGTGTGTGAAGCATCACTCTCCTTTTCCAAAGCACTGTTCGTTCTTTCCTCTGTTCATCACACTGGGTTTTCCCCAGTTTTTAAGTCAGGATTATTGACCTGCCATTCGCTGCCTCGCTCTCAACTTCATATTCAGCGTGGTATTTGCTACCTGCTATTTTTCTGGTGGTGGTGTCAATTTAGTGATGCGTTATATGTTGGTCTTAACAGTTCACCAGTTTAGGGCATGGTTTTTCTGGAGCCTTTTGGTGAACACTCTCTTTTCCTGTTCTCTTCCTCTCTTTTTCATGCTTAATTTTATTGGTTGCTTATAAAAATTTTACTGCCACTTCAAACCAAATCAATCCTTTAACTCATCCCCCACGAAGAAAGGGCGTGAAATACTCTGGGTTCTCTTACAGAGAGAACTGAGAGGCTGTCAGGGGCTTTGCTTTTCAGCCTTTGTCCCTTAAGGCTTTTGGGAACAGAGATGTTTAAATGGTTCTGAGGGGAGGGGGCAGCAGATTCTCTCTTTTCCATGGGCATAGTCAATTCAGTGAGAATTAATATGTTTAAACTGCAGCAAACCCCATTCAGATGAGGTGTTGGGAAATACTTCCGGGTGTGAGGAGAAGGCAGCCCTGCCAGGAGTGAGCAGGCTCCTTTTTGGAGGTCTCAGAAACAGGTTGAGCGAGTGTCTCTGAGGAATGTGTTGGGTCTGGCTGATCCTGCCTTTGGGCTTGGTGACCTCTCAGGGTCATCTTTGTTTTTCTACTGTTTTATAAATGAAGCCCCCAAGTGAGAACCCAACACCTCTCTTTGCCTGGCTTTCCCTGGGACCTTCCCACATCCTGTGTAGCACCAAATGGGAGGAGACGGTGCTAGGAAGAGAGGAGCAGGGGTGAGTGGAGCATGTCACTTGGGTGGACGAGGTGTGTCACTTGGGCAAAGAGGAATCCTCCTGAGCTGCCCCTGGCCATGTGGTACAGGGTGCTGAGGAAGGCACCTGCACTCATCCTCCAGAGATGATTAGTGTCTGATGAGGGACTGGTCACAGGTAACGAGGGTGTCACTGCTCCGGCTGAGGTCCCTGGGCAGCTGCCTACATGGGAAGGGTTTCTGCTGGCAGGGATCTGCATGGCTGTTTCCCCCAGCCTCCTGCCTTGCCCTTGGTGGGTGCAGTTGTGCCCTGGCAGGAATGCCTGAGGCAAAGGACGCTTGCTTGGTCAGGGAGGGTGGGTGTCCCAGAGGGATGAGGAGAAGACCACGATGCCCAATCTTAATAGATAACCAAAGGGAAGGCTTTGGTGCATCCATCAGCAAGTCTTCTCCAGATTTACCAACTGGAACAGCTGCCAGCATTTTATATGTGCTCTGACGCTCATTTGGGGCTGCAGCAGCTTAGCTTGTTGCTTTTATCCCCAGTGTTTGTCATTAATGCTGTGATCAGGCCCTGCAATCCTTGTCACAGAGGGGTTGCTCCATGCTCAGCACACAGGTCTGTCACACACTGCCCCAGCAATGTCACAGCACCCCAAGACATTCCCACCCAGGGTTGGACACACCTCCAAGCAGCACTGGTAGCCTAGGCTCCTCAGGGAGCAGCCCGGCGAAGGCTGGGTAACGCCGGCAGGAGGGTTATCTCTGCAGTATTGGAAGGATCACGAGAGACACTCTTTGCATTTCCTGTTTTGTGTTTTTTTCTGCCATTATTAAAATGATATATTAACCAAAAGCCGGAGACCTCCCAGTCCAGCAAACAGTATAAAAGTAACGACATTGCTTGGTAAAGCCAGTGGGATCATGGGCACTCCAATGCTGTGTTGGTCTTGGTGGGGCAGTGCCTGCTGTTACTTGTGTGAAGCACAGGGTTACTTGGGAGCCTTCTCTTAGTGCTCCCAGGGCATAACAGATTGAATTGTTTCCCTGGAAACCTGAATTTCTAGAGTTAATGGTGCTTGGCTTGGTACGATCGCACCCTCTCCAGTGTCTTTGAGTCTGAAATCTAAGTTCTATAGCACTATGAGATTTTTCTTCAAATATCAGTATGGATGAGAGAGGGAGTCCCCAAGAGGAAGGTGGATGGGGGACTGCCAGTCAAAGGCACGCAGCAGTTCATTGATGCCCAGCTACTCTGTGCAGTGTTTAAAGTGTAACAGGTTATGTCTTAGCTCGTGCTCATGGTGCCATCTCTTACACATAGGTCTCCAAGTTCCTGAGGTAGTGAGAGCCTGGGCTTTTTCTTTACTCCCTTGTGACTGTAGGTGTTCCCTGCCTCAAAACCTGGGCAATTTGCAAATGTCTGTGGTCGTGGGTATGTTGGGGTTATTTAATCCTCACCATTTTAACTCACTTTTAAGAGCTCTTGTTTTGCAGCCCAGGACTTAGTGCTACAACAAATCACAGAATCACAGAACAGTTTGGGTTGGAAGGGGCCTTCAAAGCTCATCTGCTCCAACCCCCCTGCAATGAGCAAAATGTAACGCTGTGATTTTGTAGTGCCTCCTGATCTCCCAGTGCCAGGCTGCTTGCACCTTTGGAACTGGTGCCAGGTTGTGCCATAGCACAGGCTGCGCAAACCCACCCACAGTCTGCCAGCAGCATGGCTGTGCCCTGCATCGTTTGATGGGTACAACCATTAAAGATTGCCCGCTTGAAGGGGCAATCTCTGCAATTTGCAGCGCCGGATACCTTGGTCCTGTGGGTCAGTGCAGGCAGCAGCCAGTATGGGGCTGCTTGGGACTGGGTAATGAAGCTGTGGTCTCTGCAGGGGCCTCCACTGAGCCCTGGCCAGGCCGCAGGGGCACCTTGGCCAGACAGGGGCAGAGAGGGGGCCCAGAGGGCAGGACCCGGCTGAGAACCCCACTCTGGCTGCAGCCCTAGGGCTTTGCTGGGGGTGTTGGGGTGAAGACCAGCATCCCACATCCCTGGGGCAGTGGCTCTGGGCTGGTATAGGGATGCAGGGCAGGATGCTCCAACCTGCACAGGACCAGCTCTGGCATGCAGCCCCAGTTAACTTTAGCATTGTCCACCCTGGCCTCTGGCTGCAGCAGCTCCAACAGGCAGAGCTCTCTCTCTGTGTGCCCAGCAAGGACACTTTGCATCTCTGAGTGAGCATAGGTGCTGCTCGTCTGCTTCAGCTTTTGAAGGCTTCCATATAGATGGCTACATCTGAGTGAATTGCCTACACTCCATTGTTAGCAGCAAGAAATGGGCATGGTGCATCTCCTCCTGAAGGATGTGACTAAAAACAGCCTGGGTGAGTCATCCTCCTTGAAGGACTTGTTCTTGCGACCCACTCAGACATTAAAAGGTGACATCAGCATGTCTGCAGTTAGGTGAAATAAGCCCTGTTTTCCCTCTCCCCCACAGCTGGATTTCTGCAGTAAGCAGCTGGCAGAGGGGAGGAAACATGATCTGTCTCTTTCTGAGCCTGCCCAGCTCCTGCCAGCCCTGTGCCTCTGTGTGCCCTGGCTCCATGCTGAGGAGCAGCCTCAGCAGCCTGAGCAAGGGCCCAACACAGCCTCACAGCCCCTGGGACAGCAGCGGCGAGTGTGGATGGAGGTCGAGGAGTGTCCTTGGGCTGCTCTGGCAGTTCCTTCCCCTGGTTTTAAATCTGCCAAGACAATAGCCTTTTTTGCGTAACACTGGGATGCTGTTGCAGGATTACATGCAGGGTGGGCAAGCCTTCTGGGCATGCTTCTGGATGGACACCGGACATAAAGCCTGCCTTAATCCTCCTGATTTATGATGTTGAGCTTTCTTGCTTGTTTCTCACACTTCCGTGCATCAAAGCAGTAACAACAGCTGTCCAGCAGCCTCAGTATTTACAGGCTTTTCTGTACCATAACCTGTGTGCTTCATACACCACAACATAGTCACAGAGCAGGAAGCCAGGTAACTGTGTTAAGAAGAGCTGGGGAGGCCTCATACAAGGTGATGGGACCCCCCAGGAGGGAGCCAACATCTGATATGCAGTTTGCTTCAACATCCTGCCATGCAGCACCAACACTGCCATCCAACGCGCCATCCTTCCACCGCTGGACTGAAGAATCAGAGGCAGTTGCTCACTCTTCCAGACATGGACCAGAGCAGTGCTCAGTGGACGTCGTAATGAGGGTGAATGCACAGGAATGAGGTGCAGCCAAGGGCAGTGGTGCTGCCCCTCTGAGCTCTGCTCCACACCGGGACAGGCTCACCACAAGGGGCCTTGACCACCAAAACCCCAACTGCCTGCCTCCAACAGGAGTGAGCCCCTCAGCTCGTGTCCAAGTGACATACTGGGGCACCATATCCCTTCCTGCAGGGTGCTCTGCAGGGTGGGTGCGCCCAGACCTGGTGCCTTGACCCCGTCTTGTCTCAGCTTCCCAGCAGTTGGGCTCAACCTGATGAGCATTTCTCCAGGACTCACTGGGGATATGTTTACTGGAATCTTTTCTTCTCCCTTCTCATTCCTGGTACTTCTCTACCTGCTTTCATTTTTTTCACTCCTTCCCTTGGCTTGTCTGCAAGTTTATCTTCAAGTTGTCGAGTTTGGTGGCTGAGAAACAAGGAGTGCTGAAGCTTTGAAGGCAACAGAAGTTTGCTTTTGTTGTGGTCCCTTCACCTTGCCCAGGCCCTGGCAGGGAGCATGCTGGCTGCCAGCAGGGCTTGTGGTCCAAGGTTGGTGGCAGTCCTTGCAGCAGCAAGACCTGTGCTATCCGGATGCTCCATCCCAGAAGGCAAGGACTGTGCTCTCCTGGGCTGCTCTAGCTCTGAATATCTGTGACTGGGGCAAAGCCAGACACAAGTGCAGGCCAGGTTAGAAACTGCACCTTTCTCTGTGACATGGAAGTTGGAACTAGATGATCTTTAAGATCCTGTCCAATCCAAAACATTTTTAGGATTCTATGACATTGTCCTGGTGGACCAAAACTTGGACAGTGACTTGCTTTTTTGTGGCATTCAGAGCCTCAGTGACTCTTAGACAGGGCCATGGGATGCAGCAGCAGTGGTGATGCCCACTACAGGGGTGTCCTGCACCCTCTGGGCAGGTAGCTATGGTACAGTGAGTGACGGGCTTGAGCCACCCTTTGCAGTGCTAAGCCCCAAGGTCTGAGTGTCCCTTTGCTTGTGTCCCTCAGTCCCACCCGCTGTCCCTGTGCAACACCAGCGAGGATGAGCACACCGAATCGGGATTCATCACCATTGTCAAGCTTGAACAGCCGGATCGGGATCCCAACCCCTGCCTGTCGCTGGCAAACAAGGTAGGTACAAATGTGGGAACGGAAACCCGTGGTGCAGGAAAGAGTAAGAGCAGGAGGGTAGGAAAGAGCTGTTGGAAGGTGGAGAAAAGGACAAGGATAGAGATCCTTGGCAGGGGGGGCGCTCTGGGAGAGATGCTGTGGGAGCCATCCCCAATACCCGTCCCTCTTTATCTTTTGGACTGCCTGGCTTTGTAAAAGCTGTGGAGTTTTCCTTAACCTGACTGCTCTAGGATGCTCAGACCTGACCCCAGCATCCCAGCTGCCTGGCAGCCTTGCGCCCCTCCTCTTTTGCAGTCTCGCACTGCTTGCTTGTCTGTTGAGGGGATTTGTGCTTCTTGGTGTCCTCTGACCTGTGGGAAAACCTGGTCACAGAAGACACCTTCTGTAGCTCTGTCTTCAAAACCAGTACTGTGATACTTCACTGGATGAGGCATGTAAAGAATCAGCACTGAGCAATCGGGCCAAAAGCAAACGAGATGAACTAGTGGTGGGATGTGACTTGTTAACAACATGGGCAACCATCTGCCCTGCAAAGGCATGGGAGATCTCAGAGGTCTTCAGATCAGGTCTCCTGTGAAAGAGGTACCTCAGTGACACAGCAGTCACTGTGTCGAAAGCTGAGGTCACTGGTGCAATTCTCTGGTAATAAGGAAGTCAGGTAGGAACGAGGGTCATTTTTTAAGCCTTAAAATCTTTGTGTCTCTGATAAAGTTGTGTGGATAAGGCTAGCATTAGCTTTTACTTGTTACTGTCTCTGTACTAAATGTTGTGTTATTTTCCACCAGCACTGTACAAACATGAAAAAAAACCCAACTTGCATAGCTCTTCTTGGCTTTATCTGGATGCATTCAGGTGATCCTGCTCCTGGTGTCTGCCTTCTGCTGGTAGTGATGTGCTGGGGATGGGGACAGGGTCCTTTTCCATCCTCCCTGCAGCAGGGCTGAACAGGGCAGGTGGAACTCACTCCAAGCAGTTGCTCCTGCACAGCAGTTTGGGGGTTTTTTAGTTGGTTTCTTTTTTTTTTTTTTTTTTTTATGCAGAGGTTGTGGCTACAAAAGCAAGGGAAGGGATGTGATGCTGCTATGGGTAGGCCACCTCGAGGCTGCTTCCCCCATCTGCATGGCAGACAGCAGTGCCTATCCCTTTCTGGACCAGGGTGGAAGCCCAAGTTTGGCTTGCTGCTGCTCTGGAACTGATACCAGCTGTCAGCACAACCAGTGTGCCGGAGTTAGGGAACTGCTGCCAGTTACCCAGACCTGGAAATCAGCCTGGTCCCACTGTGGGTGTAAGTGCACGAGGATGAGGAGTTTGAAGTGTGAACCCAGGGGCTTCCAGTGTGTCTTGTGACAGGAATGAGAGCAAGGTGTCCTTAGGGAGCACAGCTGGGTACTCCAGCTGTCCCAGGTCCATCTAGATGTGACCATCACATTATAATGGTCTCATCTCGCAGGGGAGGGTGCTGGGGTTGGCAGCAGCAACAGCTGGTTTGGTCAGTGCAAGTGCTGTGGAGGGTCTTGAACAGAAGGAAGGAGCAGCATCCAGCGCTCATCTTCCACTTGAGAACCTTAAAGGTTAGAAGCTGTTATGCTAGTTTTGACCTTTATCTTTGAGTTGCTAATCATGGTGCAGGAAGTACCAGAACGTTACTGAGGCCAGGGACCAGAGAATCACAGAATCACAGACTGGTTTGGGTTGGAAGGGACCTCAAAGCTCTTCCAGTTCCAATCCCCTGCCACGGGCAGGGACCCCTTCCACTAGAGCAGCTTGCTCCAAGCCCCTGTGTCCAACCTGGCCTTGAACACTGCCAGGGATGGGGCAGCCGCAGCTTCTCTGGGCACCCTGCACTAGGGTCAGCTGAGAAAGGTCAGCACAGGGAGGACAAGTCATGGTGCATTGCTGCACTGTGGTCATCCTCACTAGCCTTGATCCCTTCTCCAGGACCATGAACCCACACAAAGAAAATAAACCCCTCAGTTCATTGCCATGGTACAGTGACAGTTCACTGGCCTTTAGTCATCATTGCTTTATTACCAGAGCCAAATCCAGCAATGGATTTTGAGGTCCAACTAGGCATGACATCAGATGCCATCCTGCCTGTAGTTACTATATCCGACTCCAAGACCTCACCCAGGGAGGCTCACAGCTCTTCTCCCTGCCAGTGGTCACATTCTGGTCTAGTGGAAGGTGTCCCTGACCATGGCAGGGGTATTGGAGCTGGATGATCTTTAGGGCTCCTTCCAACCTAAACCATTCTGTGGTTCTATGAAACAGGACTAGGTTAGCCATGAAATACAGGCAGATGCTTCTTAAGCTGGCCACATCCCTGGGCCCTGCCTTGTACCTTGGTTCCTCCATCCCCCTGCAGTTGCTGTCTGGATGCTTCTCCATCCTCCCGAAGCCAAGCTCCTTTCCTTCAACATCATACAGATCTCTTCCTCAGAATCCCTGGACAGCACTTCTCCTCAGGAGCAGGGATGAAGCTGTAGGATGTGGCTGGTGCTCGTTAGAGCCTTGTTTTCCTGACGTGTTTTTGCGGTGGAGCTTTGCATATTGAATTGCAGTGCTGTATTGATGATAAAAATAGCCATGTGAAAAGTGTTATCATAACCTCTGCTTTAGCTGTCACCCAGCCAAGCAGTGCTGCGTCCAGCCCAGCAGGAGAACTCCACCTGATCACACTTCAAAGTGATTTATTTTTCTTTCTGGTGCATAGTTTGTAATTTTGGGGGTGTGTGAATTTTTTCCCTGAGCAAACCATTGGTTGCCAGTCTGATTGACAGGCTACTGCAACCTCCTCAGTCACCCTCGAAATACACGTTTGTACCAAAAGTGTTTCAGTCCTCAGAAAGGGAGGGCAGCTCTGCATGTGGCTGGAGAGAACTGATGAAAGGCAGCAAGCACTCAGAAAACTGTTGCATTAAGCAGGCTTGATAGCTTGAACAAAAGCTGTGTCCTTTGCAGCAGGAGTCAGAAGGATGTTGGGAAGAGTCAGTTGTCCATTCTCAGTTGTTCTTTTTCCTATTGTTGGTGTCTTTAGTAGGATCAAATCTTTGTAGAGCTGTTCACTGTTCATCAAAGCTTGACTGGCTCCAGTGGGTGTAAGTCAATATCTGAAAGTGCTGTTTCTTCTTCAGGGCTCACAAACACCGAGGCTTCTTTGATCCCAGGCAGGACCCCAGTCTCTGGTCCCTGCCCCTAGCCTGTGGTCCCACTTCTCCAGCTTCCCCATCTGGTATACCCAAGAGTGTCAAATCCATTCAGTGACTCAGAGCCTTCAGCCTGTCCTCCCTGCTCTTCCTGACCATCTGCAGCTCCATGCACATCCCCATCCCTGTCCCCAGACTGAGGCACCCATCTTCTCCCTGATGAGGCACGTGGAGGTGACCAGCACCTGCGAGTGAGGGATGGAGCTGAACCCACTCCACCGCTGCTGGGAATGCCCCTTCCCTCCGCTCCGCTGGTGCCCTGTGTTTGATACCGCAGCTGGGAAGCGGCGGCACTGACCTCTGGCCCCAAGCTGGGGTTTGGCAATGTTGAGGCTGAGCTGCGGCAGCGGCTCCGGCAGCTCCTGTTTGCACAGGCGCTCAGGGACGTGCAGATCAAAGGGCTCCGCATGAGTAAGAGTGGCCCAGCCCTGCTTTCTGTTCACGTTCCCATCTCCAAGGGCTGTCTTTGCCTGCCTGGAGGGCTCAAAGGGCTTGGTGGGAGGACGTGGGTGACCCCACAAGGTCCTCCAGGCGCTGTGCTTTGACCTCACCAGGGTGGCATGTATATTCATTTGGGTGGGTCTCAACGCTGTTCTCAGAACACAGCAGCCGGTGGGCTGTGAAAAGCCACTCCGTTCCTAATCCTAGATCAGACCCACAGTCCAGGCATTGCCTGAGCTTCTCCCTGGTACCTGTGGGGGACAGGGACTGGGGAGAACAATATGTGTGGGAGTCAAGCCCATAGACAGCCCATGGTTGATGCAGCTATGATGAGCAGTGGGGACCTGAAGAGGTTCCTGCTGTCCTGGGATGCGAGGGATGCACAGGGGTCAACAGGGCTAATGGGGCTGCAGATCCCTCCCCAGCAAATCCAACTCTGAAGCAAAGGGGACAGACAGCTGGGGAATTTGGTGTGCACTGCAAGCCCACCAAGTAATTTGCCTCCACAACTACAGGGGGAAACTGTCCATGAGCTTCAGGGCTGTAGCAGGAGCAGGCACTGCAGCTCGACACAAGTACAGAAACCAGGGTATAAAGTGTTTTCTCAATCTAAGCAGCAGGTAGGTGCTTCTTTCCCCCATGAAGAGACGGGGAGGCAGATACATATCCAAATGGTAGATGTTAATGCAGAGGTACAAATGTCCACTGAAGCTTCTGTTCTTTTGGACAGGCAAAGCTGGCGGGGGAGCGTGGAGCTCGTGCGATCCTTTTTGACATTACCGATGATGAAAGTGCTGCTGATCAGGTACAAACTCCACTGATAATAACAGCTAAACCACAGTGCCTCTGTCCCAACCCAAAATGAGCCCGAGTCAGGACCTACCAGCCACTGACATGCAGTGGGAGGTTCCAGGAGGACACTGCAGGCTGTTTCGGATGTTAGCTGTAAGAGCTCATCCATGCACAGACAGGGCTTTACTCTTTCACTCACTCCATAGCACATCCAGGTGTCCCCAGAGCACATGCCAGCAGCTTGCGAACAGCATCTTGCTGCTCTTGAAGGACATTGTCTGGTCAATTGAGCTTTTCTGCCAGGAGCTGGATGCTTCCTCTTGATAAGTCACAGATTACCTATCCCAGCTAGTACAGCCAGCCCTGGTGTACCATAGGGGAAAGGTGATTTCTGAAATGTTCAAGCCAAAGTCACGGCCACCCTGCTGTGCTGGTGGTGATGCTCTTACTGCAAGCTTAACATTAGTTTAAAGACCTCCAGAGGTCTCTTCCACCAACACTGCTGTCATCTCTGGAAAGAAATAGGTTCCAACCTCGAAATAATCAAGGGATGATGAAAAGCATCCAGCACTAGATAAGAGGACAGGTAGGGGAGCTGATGTTTGATCTTATCCAACCTCTGGGCTGACTCCTGCTCACTGGATTAATCTGTTGTCATTCTTTTGTATACTTAGAACTAAAATTCTGATGCCAGAGAAATACAACAGTGAGTGCAGGTGAGGGGATGCTGAGATTGCTCAGTAAGGGTATGGGAAGTGGCCTGTGTCAGATGGACACCCTCACTCAGTCAGTGTGGAGCAGAGGGGAGACTGAGGCACTGGCTGAGCCAGCCCATGCCAGGCTGTCTGGACCATGGTGGAAAGCTGCTGGTATGGTCAGAAACACACTGAACAGTGACCAGTTATGCACGTAGGAGGCACCACTGGAGGTTATTAAGAAAACCTTGCTGAAAAGCTGCTGGAAGAAGAAGAGCTTCCATCTGGTTTCATCAGAGAGGAGAAAGGCAAGTTGCGGGGGTCAGTTGGTATCTAAAGTGTGTGCAAGAAGCATCAGGAGGAACCAGACGTGCCTTGGGAGCTGGGATAGTCCTTGCTTTGGGCTGTTCTGGACCACCTCTTACTCTGTTTGTTTCTTTACAGCTGAGAAAGCCCAGAGGTCTGAGTCAGCCTGTGGTTCTGATCAGAGGTCACGATGCTGAGCTTCTCATGGGTGTCGTGAACAAGAACAGAGAGGCCCATGTGAAGATAGAGGTCAAGGAGCCACCATCTTGGGTGAGAAACACACCATTCCCACTGCCTTCTGTATCCTCCCTCCCAAGCTGCTGTGCCATGGAATAGGACTTCCCCAGAGATGCTGAGCTTTCCTCCCCAGGGACAGAGATCACAGCCTTTTGCAGTAGCTGCCTGTCTGCAGCATTCAGATGGCATGCCACAAATAAAGGCTCAGAAGTGCTTTCAGCTTCTTCTCTTCCCTTACTTTAATTGTCATGAGTGAGGTGAGGGGGTTCTCTGTCTCTTCAGGTGAGACCAAGGCTTGATTTTTTCATCTTGTGCTACCTTTAGACCGTGACCTCTAGAGAGGTGTGATGCTGCAAGACAGAGAAATTCCATTCCTGCTGGAATGCACAGAAAAGACTGAAACCTTTTTCTTTTACCTGTAAAGAGCATATGAGACAGAGCTTGGCCAGGGATCATGTATTCAAAGGCTGATGGTCAGGAAGAGACAGGGATTCCCCTGCCTAGCTTCTGACTCCCACCCCTGCCGCACACGAGTAATTTCTTCCTGTTCTGTCCCACAGCCAGACTACGACGTGTGGATCCTCCTCACGGTGGTCAGCACCGTGGTCGTTATCATCTTAATTTTTGTGGTGCGCACAAAGTGCCAACTGAACAGGACTCAGGTAGGGACCTCATGGAGCAGCTGTGTTTGAGCCAATGGAAACACAGGAAAGGCAAGAATGGGCACAGTGTGGGAGGGGAAATACACCTCTGTGTGAACTGAAGATGAGGCCACATGAAGCAGGAGCAGCCCAGGAATGAGAAGAGTGAACCTGAGATGGGCTGGCTGCTTTCCTTGTGCGGTAGCCTTGCTTTCCTCCTGCTGCCCCACCAGCACTGCAGCCTGCAGTCCCAGAACCTTTCAGAGCTTGGCCCAGCACCCAAAGCTGCAGAGCTGGCCCTCTAGCTCTCGATTTTAACAGTATTGTCTGTACAGGTAGAGAGCAGAAGACTTAGTATTTTTAATAGAAACTAACAAATTAAATAATTGTCTTTTCAGAGTCAGATGTATTTCCAGATTTGACAATACCCTGTTGGTCCTATAGAAGGACAAGCCTTTGGGGCTCAAAAATTCAGCACCGCTGATTTTGACTGTCCATGGCCAGATGTCTCCTGCTGGTGACAAAGCCTACTCTGGCTAAGTCAGGTTAGACAGAAAGTCACCTCTGGAAAAACGATTATCACCCCCAAATTCCTGATGATGCCATTTTGCAAACGGAAGGGCAGTGGGAAGCAGGGCAGTGTGGGGCTGAGCCTCTCCTTCACACCTCCTCTCTCCGGTGCAGGACTCCCTGCAGCAGCAGACCATGCAGGCCATCGGGCAGCTGGCCACGCGTAAGTTCCAGGCGAGGTGCCGGCCAGCAGCACGGTGGGACTCGGCCAGTACCTGCAGCTCAGCCCCGGTCTGTGCCATCTGCCTGGAGGAGTTCAGCGAAGGCCAGGTAGGCTGCAGGCATGGCTGCTGCTGAGCCACAGCACTGAGCAGGCTGGCTGCAGGCATGTGGGAGCTGCGGCGGGGGCTGAGCAGTGTGGTAGGGGCAGGAGGCACTTGGAATGTTTCCTTCAGCAGCTCCTGGAGGCTGGGGCAGGATGGGCATCAGAGGAGTTTTGCCAGCGCCTTGGCCAAAACAGCCCTGCCCCTTTTGAAGTCACTTGCCTGCAGACTCAGGCTTCTCGAAGACAGTTCTCCAGCTGTTGCTGTAGGGTAAAATGAGGTGCTGAGGCGCTGGCACAGGGTGCCCAGAGAAGCTGTGGCTGCCCCATCCCTGGCAGTGTTCAAGGCCAGGTTGGACGAGGCCTGGGGCAAGCTGCTCCAGTGGAAGGGGTCCCTGCCTGTGGCAGGGGGTTGGGACTGGATGAGATTTAAGGTCCCTTGCAACCCAAACTAGTCTGTGATTCTATGATTCTATGAAAATGCCCATATACATCCATATTGCAGCAGCGGGGCAGTCCCCCTGCTATTCCCAAGGGCAGCCACCTCTCTGGAGGTGGCTGGATGCAGTGCTGGATGCAGTGAGCAGAACCAGAACTGCCAGGCTGCTGCACAGCCTCCTCCATGCAAAGCTGGGCTGAAGCCCGCTCACAGTTAGCCATCTTTCTATCCTACAGAGCTCACTTCCACCAAGAGGAACCCATCCAGCCCTTGGGACATGGTTCTCCTTGCTCACACTCCTCTTCCTCTTTCCACCTCTCTAGGACCTGAGGATCATCTCGTGCTCCCACGAGTTTCACCGGGAGTGCGTTGACCCCTGGCTGCAGCAGCACCACACATGTCCACTTTGCATGTTCAATATCCTTGGTAGGGCTCAGACACAGCAGGGTTGTGCCCAAAGGGTCCATATACTCTTGGGTGATGCACATGGTGCATCAGCAGGAGCACTTGTGGGTGTATAGGGTGGTGGGTGCATGGAGAGGGGTCCCTGTGCATGTGAACACCGCCAGTGTACAGGGCTTGGGCTGGGACCTGCACTGAGAGGAGGAGGTTTCAGTCCTGGGACTTGTGGGAAAGGGAGGTGGGATCTGAGCATCAGGGCAGCAGGGCAGGTGCTGTGTGTGCAGGACCATCAAGGCAGTTTGGTGGTGGCAGTGAGGGGTTGCAGGGCATGGTGGGATGTGGGGTTGCAGTGAAGGCTCGCTGATGCAGGGGCTACTGCAGCTGGGCTGTGAGACTTGTGCTGGATGCTCCCTTCTCTCTCCACAGCCAGAGACTCGGTGGACCAGGCCACGGCTGCTGGCTCCAGGATGGCCCCACAGGACATGGAACCCGGACGGCGACTCCACCTCTTCCGACAGCACCCAGGACATGCCCTTTACCACCTCCCACATGCTTATCCTCAGAGGAACCTCAGGAACTTTCCCCCGGAGCAAGCCCATGGCAACCCCTTCTTTCACTCTCTGGAGCTCTCCCAGTTGGATTTTGGCACTATCCACTACATGCCTTACAGGCCAGCCACCTCCCTGCTTGCCTGTGGCCACTCTTCTCCTCTGGCCCCGGGCTTGCTGGGCCAGCAGCATCCCAACCCCTCGGCATGCGGGCAGACGCTGCCATCCCACAGGACTTGTTCTCTCCAGCCCCAGCCCCAGCCCCCCTGCCTGGGGCTCAAGGCAGCCCTGGTGCAGAAGCAGCACCGGGCGCCTGCCCTTCGCCGGGGGGTTGCCCACGGGCACCAGCACAACAGCAGTGGCTCTGGAGAAAGCTATCTCACGGAGCACAGCGGGTACCTGGCAGATGGGCCAGGCAGTGACTCCAGCTCGGGGCCTTGCCACGGTTCCTCCAGTGACTCCATGTTGAACTGCACAGATGTCAGTCTGCAGGGCATCCATGGCAGCTGCTCCACTTTCCGCAGCTCCCTCAGCAGCGATTACGACCCCTTTGTGTACTGCAGCTCAGAGGGCCCTGCCACAGACAATGGCCAGGAGCAGCCGCTGCCACCAAGGGACATGCGGCCCAGGTCCTTGGACTTGATGGTGCCTGGGGGTGCTGGTCCGGCGAAGCCCCAGGTGCTCAGCCACGTCCACTACCACCACCACCAGCACCACCACTACAGAAGAAATGCGGAGTGTACCCCGGGGTGGGCAGGGCAAGGGCCTGGGCAGCGCAAATCCCGGTACACAGGGGCCAAGGTTGGCTTCCACAGTGCTCGGACACAAAAGAGAACTGAGAAAAGCTATCACTGTCAGCAGCCTCCAGACAGCAGCACTGTGCTGCAGGAAGCAGCTCTGGCGGGACAGCCAGCCTGTTCCCAGCAAGGCCGGGAGTCCCCTCATATCCCTTCCGCTTCTCCAAGCAGGTTGGACTTCAGTAAAGATGCCAAAAGACAATTGGAAGCATCTGGGACATCCCCTGTCCCACTGCCCCCAAAACACAGCTCACAGAGCCGTCACCACCGAAGGAAAAGAAAATGTCCCCTGGAGCCCAGCCCCGCTCTTCTGCCCGAGGACTCAGCCTTGCCCAAAGCTTGCGATGCTCATGTTCCTCACAGACATCCTGCTGGCTACTGCTGCTCACCTGAAGCCCAGCCCCTGATCCCCACAAGCGCTCCCCTGTCCTGCAGCTCAGGCTCTCGGCCGCTCTGGAAGTGTTTAGTGCCGCAGTCTGGCTCAGAGCTGAAAAAGCAGGAGGAGGGGTTGTCAGGATGGGAGGGAAACCACACGGTTCCTGCTGATTTCTCAGGGACAGGCACCCCCAGACACAGTCTGAGTCTTCAACTTCACTGCCCGTCTCAGCAGGGTAGTCAGGGTAAGTCTGCTGTTGGCCTCTTCTTGCAGCAAGCAAGTGAATGAGGGTGGTTTGCTGAAGGTACTCTGGCTGCCAGTAAACCTGATACCTTCATGGTGGGCTTTCCTACAGGACCACTGACAACAGAAGCGTTTCAGAGGTCACCTGTCTGAAAATCATGGCCTGAATGATTAGCAAGGCTGTTAATGAGGGCACCAAACCCTGCAGTTTCATCCTAAAATAATACACATGAGGAATAATGTGGCTATTTTGAACTAAGCATCTCTAGCAGCTGGAATATCTCCCAAATGAAGGGGTGGGAGCATGTTTCTCAGTGTCCTTACATTAGTCTGGATGTCTCACTGGCACAGTCAAGGCTTATTGTGCTCTAGCTGTTTTAGCCAACCCTCGCTAACTGAATCAATAAGGAAGTGTGCATTGCCAGTGGTAGTAGGAAAACAGACTAAATGAGTTTATGGATTTGCACATGCCTCACCTCTCACCTGCCTCTGTTGTGTGGGAGTTGCTTTTTAGCATCGTTTGGAAATCGGACATAATTAAAGTTTGGCCCTTTGCCTAACTGCTGCACATCTCTGAGAGGGGAAATGCATTTGAGACCAGGCTCTTTCAAAGAGCCTGAGTTTAGCTCCCAGGTCTTGCTCTCTCATGCTGCTCTGAACACAGCAACCTGCGAGTCAGCATGGGCAGGTTCTGGCTGCAAGCAGAGCCTGGCTCCTTTCCTCACCCTGCCACTGACTCATTGTAGCTCCTCGGGCAAATCGTTTTGATTTAGGTACCAAATACAGATCGAGCTGCCTAATTTCTGTTAAAATGCTGGCCTTAAATTCATGACTCACTGTGCCCATTGTGCCACGCAGATAATAACTTCCTCCCCATGCTCGTCTATCCAGCCCTCCACCACACCCAGGCTCCTGGTGCTGGAGCGCCTGTGAGAAGGCAGCAGAGAACGGGGGAGGCTGGATGGAGCCCTGTCCTGGCTGCCTGCAGCACTCCGCGCTCCCAGACTCCCAGGAACAGAGGTTTTTTCCCAGGCACAGAAGTGCCTGACACTGCAGATGAGTTCTTCAAAGAGCCTGGAGGGATGCTGCCATTTGGAGAGCTAAGGAGGCAGCAGTTTAGAGGTATCTCCCTGGTTTGCAGGTAGCTCTGAGTACTGATGTCCCCTGAGTTGCAGACAGTGGGCAGTGATATTGCCAGGACACAGCCCTCCCAGGGTCACAGCAAGCGACCTCCACATGGAGAGAGCCCCTGGCATGAGGGGCAGGCTGCTCAGGAGTTGCTTTGAGCTCCCATTTAAAAATAAAACTGGGAGGACTCCCCAGGCCACCAGAGCTGGAGTCTCCACCTCACACAGGGTGCGGGGTGCTGCAGTGTCCAAGGCATGGCAAAGGTCCCTGGTATGATGGCTCCACCTCTTTGTAGAGAACCCCAGTGGCCCAGATGTCCCCATCTCCTGATGGCATGGTAGGGAAAAGCTCTCTTGGCATCCACCCAGAGCCAGTGCTAGTGTGCAAGCACACACAGCCTTCATTCCCTCCCTTTTCCAGGAGCTAGAAGGACATTGCAAGTGTGTTGGAAAGGACATTGCAACTCTGAGTCTATTTGATTGCAGTAGCTTCTGTGAATGCTTTCAGGACCAGCCAGAGAATCAGAATCTCCTTGTAAGATTGAGAAAGGAAGACACAGAAAGGAAGGATTTAACTTTATTAGGAACCGAGGACAGTTGAAGAGAGCAGGAGCAGAGCTTATGCAGAAAAGCTGTCAAGCTGAAAACACTTTGGTTGACATAACACAACCTCAGAGTTGCTGGATGTAAATCAATAGAGAACAAGCTAAAAGAGCAAAAAACCATCTCAGTAGACAGTCCCATGTAAGCAGGACACAAAAATAGACAAGGAGACCAAGAAGAAATGCATAAATACATGCCTCTAGATAAATGTTGTAAGGCTAAAAATGTAAGTAGATGAATTAGAAAGCCCAGCTTTAAAGTAAAATTTTGACATAAACCTCTTAGAAACCCAGCTTAAAACAAACAGTGGGCACCTGTAATTTCCAGGTGAAATTACAGAGAAGAATGTGTCTCTTCTGGTGGCATGGGAGGGACACTGTGTTAAGGAGAGTGTAAAGTCCAATGACAGGTGACACAAAAACCCCCAATTGTGCCTAAGTAAGAGAAGTATGATGTTAGGGTTCTAATGCATTGCGCTAGCACAGGCTGCAAAAAAGGATCCTACATATACATGAGACCCTTTTTCAAATAGTACTAAAAGAAGCAGTCAAAAGAGTAAGATGATTTTGGGCACAAGGATCACTTAAAGCCCCAGAAAAGGACTGGCCAAGCAATAGAAGGGGAAATTAGAAGCAAGAAGCTGTTCTTCCAAAGTAAAGGCGTGGCTAGACAAAGAAATCGGAAAACAGCAAAGCTGAGCGTGGAGCCGCAGTGAGGCAGGGCAGGGAAGATTGCTATGAACAGCTTGTGAGAAAGACTAGGAATGCAAACAGTTTGAACTCCTTTAGAAGCAGGAAAGCTGCCAGTGGCTCTGCAGGTCCATGAAGTAACAAAGGTCTAAGAGGGATGGCAAGGGCTGTAACTGCATAGCAGAAGGGTAAACTGAATTTATTGCATTAGTGATCAGCGTGGAAGTGCTTGAAGAGGCTCTCACCCTGGAACATGGGGCAGAGGATCCCTCATAAATCAAATCATTAGTTTGAGCATTTCTGAAATGCATCAGTAAAGCAGATAGTAATGAATCGCTGGGGCTACAGGGCGCCCACGTGGGCATCATGCAGGGGCTCAAGCACAGAACTGCTAACCCACAAGCATGCAGTCTGTTACCCATGCCCAGAGCCAGAAGGAATAGCTGAGGGCAATATCAGCTTGAAACAGCTGAAGCCACAGAATGATGAGCCTGACTTTCCTGCCTAGCAAATTGTTAAAAATTCAAATACAGGGTCTGACTTGTAGGTACATGGCTAAATGTGAAAACCAGGGGAGGAGGCAACACAGCTTTTGTAGAGAGAGATAACGCCTTGCCGATCTTTTAGGGGAATGAAGCTCTCAAAGGATAAAAGGGAAGGTACTCTCATAGGTAAATAACTCACTAAAAAATAGGAGACAAAGTGCAGATCATTCTTAATGGAAGAGAGTTACTCAGAGAAGGAAGAAAGTGGAGTTCTCCAACTGTCTGCACCTTTCAGCAAGTTCATAAATATCCTGCACAAGGAGAAGAGATAGTTTATAAAGTAGTTTATAAAAGACAAGATCCTTCAGCATTGGCAGCTTTAAAACTGGTTATAAAGTTTGGTTATAAAGTGGGTATAAACTATCTCCTGTTGCTCAGGCAATAAGAGTGGTGGATGAAATCACGTGTAAGTAGCACAAAATGCCACACACAAGCAAAACTGCTTCTGAGTAAAAATTGAATTATTGTTAGGAACTAGCTGGGAACAAATGGGGAACAAGCAGCAAGTGCCATCATGCAGCTGTGTAAGTGTGCAGAGCTTTCACAGCTAGCACCTGCCACTGCCCGGCACTTCTCGAAGAAGGGTGTAGCAGACTTGGGAGAAGTGCAGAAAGGTATCGAGTACAGTCACAAGAAAGGATATAGACACTTTCATGTGGGGAAAAAAGATGATTCGCAGAGGATATGAAAGGGAGGATATGAAATCAGGAGAGAAGGCAGATAAAAGAGATTCGCCAGTGCTTATAACAAAGAGGTGGCATCAAATGGGAACCAGAAGTTTTAAAACACCCAATAATGTAATAACATGGTGTGTGGTGAAACTGGTGCTTATTGCCCAGAGGACATAGGTGCCAGAAATAAAATAGGTTCAAGAGCCTAGATCAAGAGCTATCAAATGCAGAGATGCAAATATACTCTCTGGCTCAGGAAGTCCCTAAACCAGGGTTTCCAGAAGCTGAGGGTGCTCCTATGGGATGCAGCACCCTCCAGGTATGTGCTTACCTCACCCAGCTGCAAGGTGAGGCTGAGTCTTGGTCCATGGCCCCTGGAGAAGCTCCACTTGTGCAGGCAGTGCCATGCACTGGCATTACAGGGAATAACGCTGTCCATAGCCATTGCCAGGGCTCTGCAGATGATCCCGATGATGCTTGCATGATCTTGGAGTTTATCCTGCTTCCTTGAGCACCTTCACCACCTTTTCCTGGTGGGGTTTGCATAAAGATACATCCCTGGCTCTCTTGCCTGGGAGACTGTACCTGGGAGTTGTTTCACTGAAGAATCAATCCTCAAGCAATGCTGAATGGAACCTTTAAGGAGAAGTCAGACAACTAGCAGCGAGTTACAGCTAGATGGCTTCCTAAACCACCCTGGCGTGCACAGAACTGGTCCCAGAACAGCTAGATTACTCCCAGCACAGGCAGATGAAGTTTCTTGATTTCTCTCTCTGGGAAATCTCACCTCCTGCAGCATGTTGTCAGCATCTCCCCCTCTCCTCCATCCCCTACTCATCCTCTTAGCTATTTCCTTTCATGTCATGTCTTTGATCCTTACTACAGAGGGGAAAAGGGATTAAAGGGCAGAAAAAGACCTACCAGTAAAATATGGTATCCAGAGAACAAGACTTCTGTTGTATCCCTAAGGTGTGCTCCTTCAGTTCATTGCCCTGTGTGGGTCTCGATGGCCAGTTCAGCAGCTGAGGCTGTACCACCACTCCCAATCCAAGACCTTTTTATAACCTCTCTTTCTTTTTGGCTAACAGGGGACACTCACACAGGCATGATTTTCAGAAAAACATTTTAATAATGCTGTTTGGGTGCCTCAGGGCATCTGATCGCAGAGTGATCGAAGCTGTACAGTCTCTTTTGTGTTGCACATAAGCTGGTGTATGTGAGAAACAGTTGGCAATGGCTTATTCAATGTACCAGTGACACAAATGCCAGATATGCTCAAACTCTGTCTCCTGGTACTTTGGCCATGCTGCACATGTATGTATGTGTATACCACTGTGTCTGTGCATTTCCTTCTCAAAGCAGAATATCAGTTGTTTCTTTTCTTCCCATAGATTTAATTTTCACAGGTCCTGTTCCTCCAGCTGGTCATTTATAAAAAAGAAGAATTTGCTGACTGTTCTGGAAAGCTGTTTTGAATTGCTCTCTATGAATACCTGTATGCACATTTGTCTCCTTTTGATCTTGAGAACATTCAGGAAAAGGGATATGTGCAAAAATAATACCTGTATGCCTTTACTGGGCTACACTGGCCCTGCGTGATTGCCCTGGGCAGGCTTGAGAGATACCTGGGAAAAGGACTGTGGTGTGTGTATCAACACTTGGTCACTGAGAGAGAAAGGGCCTAACTGAAGCAGTAACTCAGGGTGCGCCATTTCTAGGCAGTTGCAGTATGCTGAATATTTCAAAGTGACCTGCTCAGCACTTGCCTGTTGACAGTTCATCAGGCAGAAGGGGCTGGTGAAGAGCATGAGCTGCAGTCCTTGCTGGCTGGGCCTGAGGGGTTGGCATTTATGGCCGAACACCACTCATTGGGTTTGGCTTGTTTGAGACTCACAAGCAATCTCTGCAACTTCTAGTACACTCTGAAATGCACGTGCCATCCCTCTCCTGCATGCACACAGCACTTGCAGTCTGCTTTTGTTGTGTGGAGTTTCTGTTGTTCGCTGTCCCTGATAGGTGCTGCCATGCCACTGTGAGAATACGAATTGGTGTTACATTCTGTTGCTACTGATTTTTTAAATGGCTGTACAGCTTTTCCTTGAAGAGCAAGCATCAAAAAGCCTCAAAAGCAAACATCTAGTACCAGTGTGAACTCTGAGGTGCACTGTGCTTAGCCTGTATCTTCTGAAATACTTAAAGACTAGCTTGACATTTTATCTTAACATTTTATTGTGCTTTAGCTTTCAGAAACAAACTGATTGGGGAGGTGGCCAGGAAAGTCCCTCCAAAATACTGTGAGAAACTTAGTGGCTTTCGCTGCAGCATCTGTTCTCTGTATTGCAGGGTCATGGCTGCAGAGCCTGGGAATGTTCAGCTAGGTGAGCATTTTTCTTTCTCCTTTTCTTTGAACGCAGGATCTGAAGAGGAGGTCCAGGATGTCCGTGAACACTCAGTTTAATAGAACACTGGCCTGCTTCCTTACTGGAGAGCTGGAGTGGACAAAGATGTTCAGTGTACCAGCCGTCGAGGAGCTCACATCTGGCTCTCTGCACAGCCCTGACCTGCACAGCCCATGCCAGGGTGCAGACTGTGAATAAGCACTTGTGGTCTCTTCACATGTTCCCCATTTGCGATGGTCACACAAACACGGTGCTGTGTTCTCCAGGTCCCCTTCTCCTTTGAAGGCAGAGGCAGACCATCTTCATCCTATAGCATCCATCTGTGTGGGCCAGCTGGCTCAGAGATCAGAGTTGGGAGTCACCAGCTGGAGAGCTCGCGCAGTGAGTGCAAGCTACTATTTCGGCATGTTCATGCCATGGAAGGTTTTGCTAAGCACTTCAAAAATAAACAAACCTTCAAGACCAAAAGCTGCAGAAATGACTTTCTGTGGCCTGGTAGCTCCTGACTTAATTTCCTCACTTGTCAAAAGCCAGACTTCTTAATTTAGCTTTTCCACTCTTATTTCAGACACAGGAACAAGCTATTCTCCATCTCATCACCCACAGGTCTGCCCTGCAAGGTGCTGCTTCTGGCTTTTTTGGAAACCAACAGCTCTCACCACTTTTGATCACTTCATTGTCCCTCAGCTGACGCCATCTCAGCCATTTGCTGGGTTTTGCCAGCAGCAGGTGAGGTGAAGACACAGGGACAAGATCAGTATTTCTGGGAAGGAGCTGGGTTAGACTCTTCCTGTTGCAGTGGGAAGAGCAATCTCATCTGGCAATGTGTACAAGTCTCTCACTTTCCTCCACCTGCTCTCAAGATAGGTGTGATGGCTGGCTCTGTTAAGAGCAACTCATTTGTTGAGCATATTTCAAACCTGAGATGCTCCCACATTTGCCTTGATGTGGCTCTTGCTTCTGTCCTTCCTCTCTCATTGCCTCAAGACAGAGCAAAATTCCCAGCAAAAGTATCCATAATAAGTGCTGAGCATCACCCAGCCTTAATTGTATTTCTAAGACACCTGAAATGATCCTGCAAAGAAATTTTTCAAAATACTCTGCTGGCTTTCCTAATATTTTTTGAATGGAGAGAGAAAACTTGATCAATCACTAAGTTCTTGGTTTATTACTAGGTTTTTTTCTCTCCCAGTTGCGGAGGGTTTTTTTTTAATGTCACTAGTTCTCATTTCCTACATCTCCTAATTTGGGGGCATTCAAGTAAAATAAAGCCTGCCCAAATGAAAAACTTACAGAATCTAATCAGTTTTCATTCAGCAGGGAATTCGAGTATTGATTTTATTGCCCTCAATGACCATTCAGGCCAAAGAATTGGGCAGATTCCCACATGAAGTGCCCATTTCTGTGGCACCCAGCGTTCCCAGAGTTAATACTCTGGGCACTGGTGAGGATGCAACACTGCAGCTGAAGGTAACTCCTGACAGTTTGAAACCCCATGTAGGGACAGACTGCTGAGTACTCAGTAACCTTTCTGTGTCTTTCTTTAAAGCAGCAGCTGCTTCTCCAGTACAAGAGAGAGTGTGGGTTATGTAGTTCCAGTTCAGGATGATCCTACCTCTGCCTTCCTTCATTGGTGAGAAAGGCTTTTTGTGGGGTTTGCTGCCCTTCTTTGAAAAAGGCATCTTTGTCCCAGCTGCTAATCAGTCACTGACATTCAAATGATCTGAAGTCAGGCAATAGCACTGTTTAAAACAAAACATTATTCCCTTGTTAATGTTCATTTCTTCTGTGACCAAACCACTGCAGGACCTTTCAGTCTAGGGAAGAGTTGAATTTCTTTCATCAAAGAAGCCAGGAGAACAATATTTTAATCTTTCGAGGCTCTTCTTGCTTGTCCTACAAAGCAGGCAGAAGACAGAAGCTCAGATTTCTTTCTCCCTTGCAGGGATGTCTGTCTTAAGCTAGAGGAAAAAACCAAAAACCAAAAACCAAACAACAAAACAGGAGCATATGTAGATTCTCCCTGTTCAGCTTCCTGTGCATGTTGTCCATGTCAACCAGCTCCCTACATCCGTGACCATCCTGGAGGACTCAGATGACTTCATAGGAAGGAGGGTTGCAAAGTCCAGGTGCTCCCACTGGTTTCTTTAACAGAAGGCTGCGAACCTCCAGGGGTGCATTTCACTGCCTCAAAGAATGGGCATCTAGTCTGCAGTCTAAAAGTCCTCCTCTTTCCCTCCTTATCCTTCAGAAAACAGAGGGCTTGGAACCTGCAGGAGGCCTCAAGCTGCTTGGAGAAAGTGGTCAGCACTAATGCACTCTTTCCACTCCCTACTGCAGTATTATAGGGCTGTGCAGGGCAATGCCTGCTTTTCCTTTCCTGTTTTCCTTTCCTGACATTATGCTGCTGCTCCTTTTCATACAGAAAGCCATTCTAGATTCTGAGCCGAATGAGAGCATGCAGGTCTGCCTCTGTGGGTTCTTGGATGGGAGGAGAGGGAGGAACTCTCCAGGAAGGTGGTTTTTAAGGTCCTCTTCAGTAGATGGACTTCCATCCTTGGCTGCCTGGAAGGGAAGAAGCAGTATCTGAGAAAAGGCTCCTTTCAGTTCCTGCCCCTGTCACTTCAGGGTGATGCATTCAAGTGCTCAGGACCCTTGGGCTCCGTCATGGAATTTCTTCAGCCTCACTGCAATGAAGCAGAGCTCGTTTTTCTTCATTGCCTCCAAAGTCCCACCTGAAAACCGATGGAAGCCAGAGCATCCCAAACTCCCTCTATCTTAACCCGAAGTGCAGCCATTCCCCAGGGACTGCCACCCTCCCAGGGCCTCCTACCCCACCGGGGTGGGTGCTGTGGCCCGGGCTGGCTGGACCTCCCCCCTTCCCACACAGAGCCTTTGCTCCGTTCTGTGATGTTCAGATCCTTTGGAAATGTGAATATAGGTTTGATTTTTGTCACTGGTTGTCATTTCCTGAGCCCGGCCTGGCTCTGGGGCTTGGGAATAAATTATGACACCACCCCTCCCCCCCCCCCCCAAAAAAAAAAGAGAAAGGAAAAAGGAAGAATACGTTTTATATCTATGCAAACTTGTGTATTTATGTCCGATAAAAGATGTGTGAATATGCTGATGTGCTCAGAAATATATTTATTTACTAATATATTTATCCACGTACCCGGTCTGCTCGCCTGCTTTTGTTCTTTGCACCGCGCTCCGTTGCCAAACCCCTCGACCCCCCCCCCCGCGCGGTGGCCCCGGCCGTGACCGGCGCTAGGACCGCCCGTCCTCCGCGCCCAGCCCCGCTCTGCGCCTGCGCGGGGCTCGCCGTGGCGGCATGGCGCTGGAGACCGTCCCCAAGGACCTGCGGCACCTCCGCGCCTGCCTGCTGTGCTCCCTCGTCAAGGTGCGGCCGGCGCTGGCACCGTGCTCCGCACCCCCTGCCCCGGCCCGGGCCCGGGCCCTGCTCCCCTCCTGCCGCCGGGCTGGGGCCTCTCTCGGCCCGCGGGCGTTTCTCCGTCCCGGGGCTCCCTCCCTTTACCCAGCCAGCTTTGCCTGGTTACTGCGGCCTGGCCCGGCGCAGCCCTCCCCTTCCCTCGCTCCGGCCCTTCCCGGTCCCGGCCAGGCCCCGCGCTGACGCCTCTGTCCCCTCAGACCATCGACCAGTTCGAGTACGACGGCTGCGACAACTGCGATGCGTACCTGCAGATGAAGGGCAACCGGGAGATGGTCTATGACTGTACCAGCTCCTCCTTCGACGGGTGAGTGGGCCCGACCCGTGGTCAGCGGGGTGTCACTCGGCTGCAGAGCGTCCTCTCACTCCTGTCCGTCCCACAGGATCATCGCGATGATGAGCCCTGAGGACAGCTGGGTCTCCAAGTGGCAGCGGATCAGTGAGTGGGTTTCTGGGGGCGGAGATCCCTTCTCCTCAGCAAACCCTTCTCTGGGGCAGCGGGAGTTGCTTTTGGGGCTGCAGAGGGTGTCTCTGCTCCCCATGAGGGGGCATCAGCGCTGTCAGAGGCTCCCAGGATGCTGCCCCACCTGGCTGCTGCCGTGCAGCTACCCCTCAGTGTTCTCTTTCCCCCAGGTAACTTCAAGCCGGGTGTGTACGCAGTGTCAGTGACCGGCCGGCTGCCTCAAGGTAACGCTGCAGCTCGTGTTATGGGGGAGGCTCCTGCGCAGGTGGCAGCTGAGGGATTGTTCTGTGCAGGAGGTGCTGGGGCTGTTGTTTTGAAGGTGTCAAACTGGGCAGAGCATTGTGCTGTGCTGTGTGACAAAATCAGGATGTTCAGTGAATACTGTGTATTGCAAACAGAGCACTTGCAGCGTGGGTGAAGGGATGAGCAAGGGTGCCACAAAGAGATGCTGAATGGGAGGTGCTCTCAGGGTTATGCAGGTGGGGTTTCTCCCAGCAGTCTTTCAGCACAACACCTGCCAGAAGCTGACATTAAAGATGCTGCTATCCCTGTGGTACCAGGGATAAACTGTGTGAAGGCTACATGACAGAGCAGCCGGATTTTTTCAGGGCTCTTCATCCCTATGGAATACTGAAGTGTGTTTTTCTCCTTGCTGCAGGGATCGTCAGAGAGCTGAAGAGCCGTGGCGTGGCTTACAAGTCCCGAGACACAGCTATAAAAACCTAAAGTGCTCTTGTGCTGCCTGGAGGATTCCCCAGATATGTTTGGAGTGGCACCAGGCATGTGGGGCACTGCTCCAAAACCTTTTAGCTTTAGCATGTGGGAAGGAGAGCCTGATGTGGAGGGAGCTTCCTGGCTCAGCTTCTCTCAGTACTTCTGGCCTCTGTTGTACCACTGTGGGCCCACACAGACTGTAGATATTTTCTTTGACCCTTGTCGAGGGGGATGGCATGAATGGGTCTGGGGAAGCAGTGCTTAATGGTGATGCACCAGATTTTTTACTGGTGGCATGGAAAAGAGAAGGGCTGGGATATAGCTGTGTTTATACTTCAATAAAATGCACTGTCTGCTCAGAGCTGAATCTCTAGTCACTAGTTTCACCCACTGCAGGGAGTGGGGGTTTCACACTCACCCCCTACACCTGCCAGACTGTTTGGAGTCTACAGTTGCCGTCACTTCTTACACCATGGATGACACTTCTGCCTGGGGAGGGAGATCCTGCCCTGGCTGAACTGCGGAGTGCCTCACTGTAGGAATGAGCAGACTAGTGGGTTGTGTCTTACAGCTCACTGCTGGATGGAGTAGGTAGATGATGCTAAGTATTTCATGTGTAGGTTATCTAGAGGTCTTGGCGCTCTGGGCCTGCGTGGTCTGGTGCAGGGGATGTGGAAGCCGGCTGATCACAAAGGACTCTGCCCTTAGATAAGCAATCTATATCAGTAGCTCTCTGAAATAATCTTTTCCCCCCTGAGATAATTCTGTAGCTGGAAAGCTCAATTTTGTTTTTTTTGTAGACAAATAGTGGAAAATCACTATCTGGTGAAATACAGTGGCTGGAATCAGATGGTGGAAGCACCATCTGATGTGGCATGAAAGCAGCTGCATCAAGGGAGCGTTGCTGTTGCAAAGTGAGTGTCAGCAGCACCGAGGTGATGTGTTCTCTGTCCTGCTGTGGTTTGTAGAGTTAGCCCAGAAAAGAGCCCCAAGCACTTGAACCCAGCTTCCTGCAGGGGTTTGGAGCAGATGTGTGGGTAGAGAAGACTGATGTGAACATAGGGATGCTGTGTGGGGTCACAGTGCTAGTTGAGACAAAAGACTGCAGGGAAAGATGCCTTAAACCACATTTCTCCTGGGGAGTTGCAGTGAAGAGTATTTGCTGGATGCAGACCAGGACTAAGTCAAGTTGGTGGTGGGCTTTTGAGGTCCAGCAGACATCTCCAGGAGCTGACTGCCTTTTGTGGAAGAACCAAGGGTGCTTATGCTCCTGGCCTGGGGGTTACAGTCTCCTCTGGGAAAGATGGACCAGCAGGTTCACATCCTCTGGGGAGAGGAGGGATCTGATTTTCACACACCCCTGGTGAACATCCAAAGCACTTGAGTTACCTGATGCTTACCCTCCAGGCTTCCTTGGTTGCAGAGCCTGGGCAGGAGATGACCCTGGTAGGTCAGGTCTGGGGGAGAAAGGTGTGACTGACTCCAGGATGCTCTGATTTAGACATTTTAGGCACAGACATCTGGGCCCTTGAGGGTATTTTGGATTGGCTGTGCTGTGAGAAGCACAGGGTGAGCTGGGATCCCCCAGGCTGTGTTCATTTCCAGCAGAAGTGTCCAAGAAAGCTGCAGCCAGTGCTGTCTAATTGTGTGAGGTTGATGAGAGCTGACAAGGTTCAGAATGAAAGGGATCAAGGAGGATGGGATAGGCAGTATTTTTTACAGCTGAGGGGAGATGGATCTTGAGTGTTGCTTTGGCTACAGCCAAGTTGGAAGGATTGTGGGGGCAGATCACCCTTCCATTCCAGTGTTCAAGGCCAGGTTGGATGGGGTTTGGAGCAGCCTGCTCTAGTGGAAGGTGTCCCTGCCTGTGGCAGGGGCTTGGAATTGGATGAGCTTTAAAATCTCTTCCCACCCAAACCATTCTGTGATTCTGTTATTCGTCAAACTCTTAAATGACGAATGTATGATTCGTCATTATTATATGACAGAGAGCAACGACCCTGGCCATGGCCAGCTTCGAAGCCTCACCTTTTAAGTGCCACGGGGTGGCAGCACGGCTTCGTGGAGCATGGCTGGAGGCTGGTGATGAGGGGAAGCTGCTGGAGATGGACCGGAGCAGGACAGACCTGAGGCTCATGTGCTTTTTCTGCTGTATTTCACAGTGCCATGCCCTCCCTCTGGCTTACCCGGCTGTGTCCCCCTTCCCTGGCTCCAGGGATTGGCATGGACACGCTGGAGCTGTTCCAGGACTGGAGGCACATTGCGACTCTTTCCACAGTCCCAGGTCAGCTGGTCCCCTGGCCGCATGGTGCAGAGGAGGTGACGAGAGGGCTCCGTTCAGGACCTGTGCAGGGTGGGCTTGTTTGGCTTGGCTGGGTGTGAGTCTGCAGGCACAGTGGTTCATGTCTCCCTTCCTGGGGAGCTGCAGTCTTGCAGTAATGCAGTTACTGCCCAGCGCTGGGAACTTTGCTTAGTTGTCCCCAGGGAGCAGTGTACATTGTCATTGTGCCTCTCATAGAAGGTGAAGGGGCTTCTAAAGCCTGCTGGGACCTCACCCCTTGGAAGGAATCACAACTACTCCAGGTTATATAGAGTTCAGACTGGGGTGCTGCAGTGAAAGTGCAAGAGGCAGAACATCAAGGCAAACAGGCTGAGCCCTGGTGGGCTTTCAGAGAGAGCTGCACCTCCTCTGCCTGCAAGCAGCTCACAGTGCTTCTGAGCACTGGGTGCCTCTGATAGGGCTGAATCAGTGAGCCTCTTCCCTGCAAGCTTGCTCGCTCACCCACACACGCACCACATCTCCCTGCCCACGCCACCCAAGTGATTCATTGCTTCCAGGCTGCCAGAGCTGAGCGTTGGACCTCTGCAAAGCACCCTAAAATGAGCATTTCAGTTAGACTTGAGCCCTGGGGCTGCCAGCAGTTTGTAGCAGCAAAAAAGCAAACGGATCTGGATCTTTATTTGCTGAGAAAAGTAGGGCAGGGAGCTCTCACGTTGAAGGAATAGAAAAGATGTGCAGTGGCAGCCTGGGCTGTCATCAGGAGAGAAAGCGTCAACAGGGCAGGGAGTTGTGGATCTGAGTCAGTTGAAGACGGCTCCTCCCCCTGCACCAAAATGACGTTAAAATGTTTGAGCCAGGCCTGGAAGCCCTGCAGGGTTGGCACCGCGGCCAGGGCAGCCCCGGGCAGCGCAGGCAGGAAGCACGAGCCAGTGGGTTTTCTTGGTGCGGGTTTTGAGAACCGATACCTCGGCTCTGCCTCCGGGTGAGAAAAATGACTTTCCCAAACCGCAGCGCACTGGGTGCTTCCACGCAGAGCAGCTGCTGCCGCTGCTGGGAAATGCCTGTCTGAGCCCTCCCCACCTGCACGGGGGGCCCCGAGGCTCTGTCCCTGCACGCTGCTCCCACCGCCTGCCATGAGCCTTTGTCTTGCAGCTTGGCCACGCTGGCCCGCAGATGGAGGGGGATGCGTAGCAGTGCCTGGGGACAGTGGCTGAGGTGTGGTGACACCCCCAGTTGTGCTCCCACGGGTGCTCTGTGCATGCCGTGGCAGAGGTGCTGCCCAGGGTTGACTGCAGCAGCATCAGGGCTGCTTCATCCTAAATCTGCTCTCAGGGGCTGCCTCACTGCCTTCCAGTGCACAGCCTCAGATCTTCCCTGTGTGCCAGGGGGGCTGGTGACCGCAGGGGTGCGGAGACCCTTGGGGGTAGGTGCTGGGGGGATAAACTAAAACAAACCCCTGCTTTCCTTGGAAGCTGGCTGAAGAGACCTTGGCAAGGTTGAGGTGCAGGGAAAAATGACCTGGTCCCTGTGCTGCCAGCCCAGGGCTGGGGGGAAGCACTGCTGGAGCGAGGATGGCAAAGCCATAGTGCATGCCGTTAATGGCGGCCCACCCTGCCCATCACCTCTGCGTCAGCACCCATGGGGAGAAGCTACCAAGGCACCTGATTGTGTCTGATGTGGTGGGAAGAGGAGGGGGCCCATGGCCAGCTTTCAGTAGCAGCCGTTTGGATGGGCTGCAGAGGGGGTGGGTACAGGTTTCGGAGGTGCAGGTAATTATGAAGGCTTTCAAAGCATGGCAGAAGTGGGGCACGTCTGCCTCGTGCACCGTCCCAAGGGGTTCCTGGTGTTCTAGCAATGGTAGGCAAAGAATGGAGACGTGTTCCCGGCTGAGGGGATCTGCAGGGAAAACAGGGAGCTCTGATGTATGATGGGTCCTCTGGCTGTTTGCCTGTCAGGAATTACAAGGGAAGGAGGAGGCTTTGCTTTGAGAGGGACAGACAGACTGGTGGGCTGTTGGTTCCTGAAGCAGGCCTGCAAAGAGCACGTGAAGATGGTGCTGTCACCCCCTGCAAGTTCAGTGCTGCCTGCAAAGCGGCCCTAAGCTGCTTCATGGTGGATACGTCTAAACCCACTGATATGCTGACAGAGTTGGGGTCTTAGCATCTGGGGGGACACAAGAAGCTGTTGGAGGGTCCCAAACCTCCTCTGGGCTGAGCCCTCTCACCTCCCTGGTCTGCTCCTGCAGTTCTGCTTCATGGGAAGGGGAGATGCCAGGGGTTGGTGGGACAGAGTAGGGTCTCATCCTGACGGTGGAGGTTGCGGGGGGTGCATGGTTCCTTGTGGCAAATGGCAAAGTGAGACCACAGATGAAGTCAAAGGACGGATTTGAGAACCTGGTGGTATCTGCTTTGTCCCCAGCTCTACCAGGGCCTCCTGCTGCATCCTGAGTGGTACTCGTCCTTCCTCCTTTTGGCCAGATGTACGTCACCCAGGCTCTTCCCAAAGTAGGTGCTGGGTTTTTCCCCTGGAGGGAATGGTCCTCCTGTGTGGACAGTGGCAGAAGAGTTGCTGAGAATCCAAGCAGAGTCCTGGACACATGCTGGGTGAGGACATTGCACCTCCTCTGGGAGACCCCAAACAGCTGAGGTGCATGGTATGGGGCAAGGTGTCAGCCTGTGCTGGTGGCTACAGGAACCAGCCCCTTGGCCAGGCTGGGCCTTCGATGCTGCTCTCCCAGCACCACCTGGCCTGGCTGGTCTGGAAAGCGGCCATCATTGCCAGGTTTGGAAAGATGTTCCTGGCAGCCCTTGGTGCCTGTCCCTGGGTCCTCAGGGTCTCTGGACCTCAGAGATCCTCATGCCTTGTCCCACTGTGGGAGCAGGCACTTCTGGGGAAGGAGGGACTGTCACTACAAAGCTCAGCCCCACATCTCCTGAGTCCATCCTGCACCAGAAGGTCCAGAGCACAGCTTCATCCGTTCCCCATATTGCTGTTGAGTTACAAGAGGAAGTGGCTTTAAGCTGCCTGAGGGGAGACTGAGATGAGCTCTTAGGCAGAAGCTCTTCCCTGTGAGGGTGCTGAGGCGCTGGCACAGGGTGCCCAGAGAAGCTGTGGCTGCCCCATCCCTGGCAGTGTTCAAGGCCAGGTTGGACACAGGGGCTTGGAGCAAGCTGCTCCAGTGGAAGGTGTCCCTGCCCGTGGCAGGGGTTGGGGCTGGAGGAGCTTTAAGGTCCCTTTAGCCCAAACCCGCCTGGGATTCCATGATTCTCCATCCCAAATGGGCCCGCCCTGGCACCCACCGTGTGCCGTTGCACAACCCTTGGGTCAAGGCGGGAAAGGGGAGAGCGGGAGTCGCGGTCTGTGCCGCAGCGCTGGTGCCGGGCCCCAACCCGTGTCCTCCCCTGCCCCCACCTGTGAGCTCGCTGCAGCAGGTGACACGGGATGTGACGGGCCCCGTGCGTGGCAGCCAACGGCCCCGCGCCCGCCATTGGCGCAGCCGGGCCGCGCTGTGTCTATATTTGGTCAGATCGCGCTCTGTCTAAATTTGGTCCCGTGCGCGCCCGCCCCCCGCGGCGCTCGGCCTCGCTGAGGTTTCCCCTCACGCTCACTCGGCTGCCGCCCGCCTCACCGCCAGTTTCTGGTTGACTCACTTGTAACGGCCCTGCCGGCAGCGGCGCTCCCTGGGGACGGGCAGGGCGCAGGCAGCGGGATCAGGCTGGGAGCGCGTCCCGGCGCCTGGCAGGGAAACGGGGCTCAGCCCCATTCCTGCTTGGGTGCAGAGGTGACCCTTGGCTGTGCCAGCAGCGCTTCCTTGTGCCTAGCAGGATGGTGGCAATGATCTGAACATCCAAAAAACTCTCAGGAGCTTTTGGGCACCCCCGATTTCTTTGGGGCAGCAGTAGTAGCCCTCCCCATGCTCTCCAGGAGCACCACCAGATTGGAGCCTTCTGCCCCAGGGGTCTTTTCTTGAGGACACCCATTGCGCTGCAAAGCAGAGGGAACTGTGCCCATCTGTGCGCCTCTGTCCCCTCTTCTTAGAGGGAACGTGGTGGCATATGTTGGGAATGCAGTCATTAGTGTTCAGTGTTAACAGTGACATGACCGTAGCTCTGTTGGGGTCTGGCAGAATGATGACCAGGAGGCGCTGCTGGCTGTCTGTGGAGCAAGTGGCTAGCAGAATCCCATTCCCACTAGCCAGTGAAGGGGACTCAGGGAGGCTTCAGGTGAGACCACCCCCTCCCTCCTCCTCCTCCAGCACAGCTCTCAGGCCCCTGAGGAGCCGGATAGATGGAAGCTGCACAGGCATGGCTGGGCAGCAGGCAGCTCCCTGCCCGGCACAGAGCTGGGACCACTGGCAGGGGTTCATCTCCTTTCAGCACGGCACAGGGCTGAAGGCGGCCGGCCTGGCCACCACTTCCCCTGCGTGCAGCGAGCCCTGCGACCGCAGGCGAGGAGGGGAAGTTGCTGCAAGGGGCGATAAGAAATATCAGGGCTTTCGCAGCGCCTGGGCTGTGCAGCCTGACAAGGGCCCTTCCCCCTGCCCCTGTGCCGGGGCTGGCGCTCTTGCTGCCCCCCAAGCCCCCAGCTCCCACTCCCCTGTGCCCATTGATACTGGGAGAGTTATTGGAAAAGCAACAGCCCATGTCCCGCTGGGCAGGGGGGAGCCTGGGTCCTGTGGAGCAGCAGCAGCAGTGCATCCCCGGTGCTCAATACAGAGCAAAAACTGAGTGGCACACCCGGGTGCCGGGATGCTGCAGGTGTCCAACCTGCATCTGCATGACCCGAGAGAAGAGCAGGGGAGGGTAGAGCCAGGGGAGCAGTGCCATGGTGAGAGAGGGTTTGTTTTAAGGAGTGCTGGTGGGTTGGGGAGCAGCACCCTTGGGAACAGCAGCAACCAGCACCCTGGGGATCCACCTGCAAGTCCTCAGGTGATGCAAAGCAGATGGCCAGGGTCTGAAGAGGGGTCTCAGGAGCATTCTAGGGACCAGAAGCTCTCACAAGGTCCTCGGGGAGAAAACACAGCCAGAGCAGCCTCCCTGAGCTTCAAAACACCTCTGTGTCCCCAACACAAGGAGCTCCTTTGACCAGGCCAAGCACTGGGGGTAGAAATTCCTGCAGCCTCGTTTGCCAGTTGGTAAAATTAACCAATGGCCGGGGGATGTGGGAAGTTCATCATCAGTTGGAGACTTAGAGACCTGAAGAACCAGATCTGCTGATTTCCTCCTCTCCGAGAGGTGGTGCAGGCAGTGAGTGGCTGCTGCTGGCAGAAGGAAACCAGCCTGGGACGCCCAGAATGTCATGTCCCCTTGCTTGTGCTGGGCCAGGGAAAGGGGAAGCATTGCCTCCCTCCACTTCCCTGCTGGGAAGGCGCCAGTGGCCATCCCACACACCTCCTCGGCTCCTTGCTGGGTGGGCAGTGCTCTGCTGAGAGCCCATTTTGGGAGGGCACAGCTCCTTCCCTGCAGCATCCCCAGCGCTGGCCACGTGCTTCACCCTGCCCATGACATCCGTCTCTCCGCAGCAGTGTCTCCCAGCTGCCTCCATTAAGAAACACATCATCTTGCTTTGCAATGTGGTTAGCATCAAATGTGCCTTTTCTCACCTCCACCCCCTGCCCCCAGCTCTCTCAAGCAGGGGCTGGCTTGTTGAAGCAAGTCACGCTACGAGAAATGTGGCCTTGAACCCAGAGCACTTGGAAAGTCCCCAGCAGCACCTCTGGGACTAAAGCTTCCTCCGTCTGCCCCCAGAAAGGCTCCTTGTCTCTGCTGTAGGTGCATGGTTGCCTGTACCTCTGCACCTCTGACACCCTGTGGTAGCACCCAGTACCACTGGGGACCTGCCCGCTACACTGGACTTGGGCTGCTGTCTCAGGGGAGTATCTGGTTTGGGAACAACCTGCTCACACATCCAGACTGATGTTCACAATTGCAGGTGTCGTCAGGAGGGATAATTCAGGGAGCTCAGAAGGCATTTGGGTCAGCTCCACATGTGCATGTGGTGGCCTCTGCCGCTGGTGAGGAGCTGCTTGCCGCAAGCAGAAGCAGAGGGATGCTCTCCTGAGTCAGAGCTGCACCAGCAAAGGACCCTGTGGAGACATCACCTGCTTAGATTTCCCTGCTGAACTTCTCACTGGCTTGGGGAACCAGCAAAGGATGGGAGACAGGGCAGACCACTGGGGCCAGCTGGGCAGGCGGACAGGCTCACTCCAGCCACTTACGGTCTGGGGCTGTTTTCTCCCAGTGAAACTTTTTGAGCAGTTCAATCTCCGTTTGAAAAGAATTTCCCAACCAGCTCCCTTTCCACCAAAGCCCCCTCTACCAGCTCATGTGCTGCTCAAGTCAAATCACTTCTGACTGTGCTGCTGCTCGGTTATTTTTGACGTTGCTCTTCCGCTGCCTTCTGCAAACCTCACCATAGGTTTATTTTTTTTTTACATTTCCGTCCAGCTTGTCAATGTGGAGTGTGAATAATTTTGGCCTAAAAAAAAGAGCCATTTGCAAAGCCACATGAAAACAATTGCACAGGCAGATGCAATCCCATTTAAAGTCACCTTTTGTGCTTTAGCTCGTAGTTTTTAGACTAGTTTCATGGGCAGCTTCACCTGGCACTGTGGCAGGGCATGCTTCCAGCATGCAGTGCAGTGCTGGCTGTGCAAACCCCCTGCTCCATGACACACAGGAGCTCCAGCCCCTGTGCCATCGAGCAGTGCTGGCTACTGCAAGCCGGCATGCAAACCCTGCGAACCTGGCCTTTGCTTTACTTCCCGGGGCCTCACATCCCTGTCAGCCGTTAGAGCTGCCCGGGGCGGGGGGAAGTCTAGTGTTGCAGAGCATGGAGTGGGTAAGAGGCTCCAGAACGCCTCTTGGGCAACGTGTTTCCGAAAGATCACGTTTAGGGCTCACAGTCCATTGGCACCCATGTCCCCACCTCCTTTGCCCCTATACTGGGCGGCACCCTGAATCCTGCAGACCCCTCCGTAAGCTCTCTCTGTGGTTAGGAATGTCTCACTCCTGTGCAGGTCCCACCACCAGGATGGCGCGAGGGGCAATGGTGGAGCCCCGTGGCCATCCCAGCCCCCACGCAGCTGGGAGGGGGTGGATTTGGTTCCTGTCGCCCTGCGCAAACAGCCCTTTTTGCTCTTTGTGTTTTGCACAAACATGTTTGTCGCCCTCAGCAGCAAGGCCCAGGAGAGCACAATCGGCTGCTCTGCAACGGCTTCCGGTGCTCGGCAGCAGCCACCCCTCGCCCCTCGCTGGGCTGGCTGCGGTCAGGCTGCGGGGTGGTGCTGGGTGGGACCATGCACCGTTATCTCCTCAGCAGCTACGGCTCTTCCTGTGGTTGGGGCCACGTGGGCAGGATGGGGTTAAAAGCAGCCCCACGACGGACAGGGGCCCATTGCTCTCTGGCCGCCGCCACCATCACTCCATGCAGCACCTCACCACACCGGCACCGGGCATGTGCCACCAGCACCCAGCGTGGGCCACCGGCATCTGGCATACACCACCGGCACCCAGCATGCACCACCAGCACCTGGCATGTGCCACCAGCACCCAGCGTGGGCCACCTGTGCCCTGACCTGGTAATGGGGGGACCCATCCAAGGTGCCCACATGGCTCTCAAGGAGCAGCACGGGGCCTCCTGGGGTTTGGTGGCCATGGCCCCGATTCCACTGTGGGGGGGGGCAGCGGGTGCTGGGGGCCGACGACAGGTAAGGGGGTGCCCCATCCCAGGAGGGGGGTGCCGGGGGGAGGAGGCACCACACTGGCGGGTGGGTGGAGGCAGGAAGCACCCGAAGCAGAAGTGACACCCAGGGGGTTTTCAGTGGCAGTGGGGACAAGACTGGGTGACATGGAGGCTGGCGGTGCAGACAAGGTGAGGCTGGCGGGGTGAGGGTCCATGTGGCTTTGGGTGCAGGGACCCCCGATTGACCCCCAGCGCATGGCCTGAAGGGCAGTGGGAGCATGGAAAGTGTCTCCATGTGACTGGCAGATGGGGCAAGGTGGAGTCCCATGGGGAGCCGCCAGCCACGGAGCTCCTGTGGCTTCAGGGGCAGGGGGGTGAGGCAAAGTGTTCTTGGGATAAGGAGGCAGGGATGACACCTAGTCCCCCATGGGGGCATTTCAAGGGTGATGGCAATGGGGTTTTCTGTAGGATGCCCACCATGGAGACAAGGCAAAAGAGTCCTCTGTGACCAGGGTGTCAGTTAAGTTAGGTCCCATCATGGGGACATGGCAAGGGGAGTCTTTGTGATGCAGGTGGGATTAGAGGGACAGTGGTGGAGTTTGAGATGGGATCTCACTTTTGGGATCCAGATGAGGGGGTCCTCATGGGATCCTCTGCGGTTTGAAAGGCAACAATGGAGTTCAGGGTGGGATTCCGGCATGGGAACAAAGCAAAGGGGTCCTCTATGAAAGGGTATGGGGTGAAGCCTCACATGGGGGCATAGCAAACACGACCTCCGTACCCTGGATGAGGTCTGAAAGGGTCCCCACCAGCAGGGACAAGGCAATTGGGTTCTCTATGATCAGAATGGGGTCTGAGGTGGAGTCACCTGCTTGGGGACAAGTCAAAGTGGTCTCCTATGACCCGAATGGAGTATTATTAGGTGGATTCCTCTCTTTGGAGGTAAGTGCAAACTTACTCCTATGACTAGAATGGGGTCTGAGGGGGGGTCCTTCCTTTTGGGACAAGTCAAAGCTGTCCCCTGTGACCAGGATGGGGTATTAGGTGGGTTCTCTGCGTTGGGGACAAGGTGAGGAATTCCCTTGTGCCCAGGATAGGGCTTGAGGTGGGACAACGAGGTATAAAGTACAGTGTTGCCCATGGGGACAAGGTGAGGATGTCCCCTGTGCCCAGGATGGGGTTTTAGTGGAGACAAGGGAGCACAAAGAAGTATCTCCCCTGTGGGGACGAGGACGGTGCCCATGCCTGGCATAGCTCCCCAAGGCAGGAGGTGATGCTGCAGAGGCTCCGTGTCCCCTGTGATTTGCATCCCTGGCCGTGCTGACACTGAGGGGGGCCCGCGTGGGACACAGGGGGTGTGGGACGTGGCCCCGCGCGGGCGGAAGTGAGCACATCGCTGGAGGAGAGCGACTGCCGGACACGGACTGAGAGACAGTGCAGTCACCCATAAAGTAGAAAGCACTACTAAACAGCACTGCAGGGTGTAGTGTTTCCTACTTTATGGATGAGTGTACTGTGGGCTACGGAGAAGAGAGCACTGCCGCGACCCACGGGCCCATCGCAGGCTGTCCAAGAGAGGAGGATGGGCTGTGCCACATGGGAAGAGGGGCCCTATGGCCTGGTGCCCCACGTGCGCGGTGGAGGGGCCTGTTGGGTTGGAGCAAGCACCGTTCTGGGAGGCCAGGTAGGCAGCAAAGCCTCCAACTCCCAGTTTCCCCCTACCCCCACCTTCATTTTCTGTGTGGCAAAGCCCTGGGAAGAGATGGGTGGTGATGGCCACGTGCAACGCGGAGAGGGATGGGAGGTGGACAGGGGCTCCTGAGTGGCTTTGTGCTGCCAAATGACTGCTGGGTGCAGCAGGGTGGGCAGCTGCTGAATAAAACTCTTTCGGTGTTGACTTGTGGACCTTCTACTCTGCTCCTGGGAAATCAAACCCAGGGAAGACACGTGCAGTGCCTGGGGCCGTGGTCCACTGGGCTGTCTGGCAGCAACACACACACGGAGCGTGCACACTGCTGCAGACCATGCTCAGAGCCCTGGGAAACCCTTGGTGAGATCATGGGTGCGGGTGGAAACAGCTCAAGAGGAGCCGGCAAATCTCAGCCCATCCACAGGGGTCTCTCACCTTCAGCCCCCCCAGGGCGCGCTGGCACAGCTGCGTGTCCTGCGGCAGCCCCAGCCATGGTCTCCACATGGAGTGAGGAGTCCCTCCCGTGGCCCGTGTCTGCCCCCAGCTCCACACCCAGGGCTCCTCCTTCCTGGGGGGATTGTGTCTGAAACCAGCCCAGCTTCCAGGGACACAGGAGGAGGGTCCCTGTCCCCAGACATCAGCTCCCAAACACGGTCACTCCCCATCTCCTCCCGTGGGAGAGGGCAGCTAAAATTAGTAGGAAAAAATAATAAAAGCACACTTTTTTTTTTTTTTTCCCTCCCTCTTGTAAGCCCAAAGCTTGATGGAAAGTTTCCCCATTTTGTAGAGCACCGTGTGCTGGTCTTGCCTGTGGGTGGCTTCATTGAGTTCGTGGTATTTTTCTTTCCCTTTGACCCCTCCTCAGGCTGGCAGAAAGGACTGGAGGGTGTTTTGCTTCTCTTTGCTGTCCCAGCTTTCCCCCATTCCCTGGCAGTGTGACTGTTCAAAGGGGATGGGGAGGGAAAAGACCATCAAACCAAAACTGTCGCCATGGTCACAAGGAGGCAAACTTCTACACAGTAAAAATGAAAATAGCTAACACCCCCTGTCCGTCCGTCCATCCGTCCCCCCACCAAGCCCCAGCAGCCTGTGAGAGGGCCCTGAGCAGCTCCTGCTTTGCTGCCAAGGAAAAGCAAGTCCAAGGTTTTCACATGCGGAAGTTTTGAAAGTTCACTTCCTAATAATGAATATTCAGGTGTTGGGAAGGACAAACACAGAGTGGTTTTGATCAAGGACTATACTGCGGTTACGGATGTTACAGCCACTGGAAGCTCACTGCCAAGAGAGATGTTTCTTGCTGAGAGCAGAAACACGCTTGAAACATGTTTCTTGCTGAGAGCAGAACAGAAACTGCTACTTTCTTCCTTTTCTTTAACAGAAAAGAAACAAGCCACAACCCCATTTTTCAGTGCCCTCCCTCTGGACTTAACGCTTTTTGTCAGGTTCCCACAGGGAAACGTGTCCTCTGCCTACTGGGGGGAGCCCCTGGTCTCTGAAGGACCTCGGCTTACTTGTCCTTGCCCCTGTTTGATGGGGCAGAAGTGAGTGGGCTGGGCTGTCCCAGGTCGCTGCTGCTTTGCATGCCCAGAAATGCCCTGAGCAGGGCAGCGACTGGGACTGGGATCCTTCTGAGTGCTGAGGAAGATGTGGATGCCTGTCCCAGTGCTACAGGCAGGGCTACAGGCACCCAGTCAGGTTCTGCCGGCATGAGGGGTGTGAACCAGACTCTCCTGCCCCAGCCCCAGAGTATGCAGTGGTGTTTTCACGCCGTGCTGTGCCGGGCCACTGTGGCTGAGGCTGCACCATCACCCTGGCAGGGCCAGCCCACCACATCCCCTTTTCTGCCAGGCTATTTTTAACCAGGGCTCGGTCCCTGCACTGCTCCACAGCACGATCCCACCAGCAGCCACTGCTGCTGGGGGTGGCAGGACCAGGGGGAAGAGGAGTGCGGGCACGTGGCCTTGAGCCACACCAGGACGTGTCAGATCAAGCCCCTGACCATGAGGTGGTTGCATGGAGGTGGGGAGCAGGCACCCACTTGTGTTGCTGGAGGTTTCTGTGGTCGCCAGCATGAGCTCACTCATGCACAGTGGCCGGAGGGGTGTCTGGCTGGGGCCACCCCCAGGGATCTGCTGGAAAGGAAGTGGAAACGTGTTGGCACCCACCAGTTACCCCAATCAGGGGGTGCTCATGAGGCCTGATACAAGTCACCCCCCAAACACCCATGAGCAGGACCCCCAGGGCTGGCATGGCCCTGGGGTGCTGGTCCTCACCCCTCCTGCCCCAGCTGAGACCACAGTGGAGCTCTCACAAGCCCCCTCAGTCCCTAGCAATGCCACCCCCAGAGCCGGGGGGAGCTCAGCAGGACCCAGCAGGCACTAATTGCTCTTAATTTCCCTGAGCAGCCTCACCTTCTGGACCTGCTGCTTGAGGCCAGAGGCGTTTTTTAAGCTCAGGACTGGGCCTTCTGTCCTTGGCTGAGCTTTGATGTAGGTAAACCTCTGTTTGGTCTTGTCTCCTAGGTGGCCTCTGAATTGATATTGTAAGCTTGTCTCCAGCCATATCTTCGGGATGGACCCCAGATCCACATTGCACATAGCTTGTCTCTGGCCTCCCACCCCAAAAGGATCCCATATATATGCTGTAGCCTTGTCCATAGTCCTGGCTCTATCTCCTCTTGCTTCTGGCTGGGGTCCCTGGTCCTGATTCATCTTATGTTTTCTGGGGCTATGTTCTGATTTAAACCCAGCTGGCAACCAAAGTACCAGCGACTAAATGCAGCTGCTTGTTAATTCCCCCTACTCTCCAGTGGGATGCGGAGGAGAGCTAGAAAAAAGATAAAACCCATGGGTTGAGATAAGAACAATTTAATGATGGAAATCAAAGTAAAACATAATAGTGATAGAAAATAAAGAGAGAGAGAAAGGGATAATAAAACCCTGCCCCCCTGAGAAGAAACAAGTGATGCACAATGCAGTCACTCACCACTGATGGCCAGCCCAACCTGAGCAGCTTCTGGTCCCTCCCAGGTAAGTCCCCTCAGTTCATATACCAAGCATGATGTGCTGTGGGATGGAATACCCCTTTGGCTAGTTTGGGTCAGGTGTCTTTTCACTGCTTCCTAACGGCTTCCCATGCCCCTCAGCCCCAGCAGAGCATGAGAAAAAGTCTTTGATCAGGGCAAGTGCTACTGAGCAACAACTAAACCATGGGCGTGTTATCAGCACTGTTCTCAGACTGAAACCCAAACACAGCGCTGCACCAGCTGCTGGGAAGACAGTTAACTCTATTCCAGATGGAACCACGCCAGGCTGCCAAGGGACCCTGTTATCAGTGTCCTGCTCAAAAGCCATGGGATGGCTCCGTGGTTTGTGAGGACCCTGTGGTGCTGGGATCACACTTAGCTTCTCATTTGTTGCCCAATGTACAGCAGCCCAATCATTGCTGCTCCCCAGCTGAAAAGGGCAGGAGGATCTGGGGACCACGCACTGCACCCCTGTCCCTGCACCACCATACACAGGCCTGGCTTCCTGGGGGCCTTTGGAGAGCAGTGGGTGCTGCTGGAGGGCTCTGCTGCTATCCTTTTTCATACTCCCAGACTTGAGCTGTTGATCTTGAGCTCTCCGAAATTACCCATGTTTCACTGATGGCTTTATATCATCACATCTTTTCCCTGAGCCTGTAGGTTCCCAAGTCCTGGGAGAGCCTCAAGGGTCTTTCTAGGAAGTGCTTTGGCCCATTTCCTCTACATGGAACAGCCCCACAGAAGATCCCCGGGTGACTTGGAGGACTGGGGGTGCCTGCAGCACCCATTCCCATAATTCTCATAAAGACTTTGTTGACTTGAAACTCAGGGAGCTCCTGATTCACTGAGTCTTTGTTTATAGCCCAGATGAATTTCTCTTTTCTCCTTTCTAAGGATGCTGTGCAGCCTTGACTTATGCAGCTGGCTAAATAGCTGTCAAGGAGTTAAGCATCTCCAGTTTCCCAAGCTCAGGGCCCCAGGGGACATCCCCTCCCTAGGGCTGATGGACATTCCTTACCTAACTGGGGCCTTCAGTGGTGGGAGATCCAAAATTGTGCCTGGCTTTGCTCAGGTGGCTCCTCTTTCTCCAGGGCAGCAGATCTTGGGAATGCCATGGAACCACATAGGTCTGGCACTGGCGAGGAGCAGAAGCAGAAAGCTACCTGGGGGCTGTGGTGGCAGCATGTCCTAGGTGAGATGAGCAGAGACAGTGAGCAGCACGTGGCAGTGGAAGTGCCAAAGCAGACGTGTTGGAGCAGGGTTTCCAAGGAGGCCGCGCTGTGAGCAGCGCGCACACTGCTTGCAACCGTGCGATCTTATCAGCAGCGCATTTCCCTTCCTACTGCTGGCTCTCGCCTCCTGCTAATTAAACCCACTTGTTCTGTCTTGTCAGCGAGTGAGCAGCACCTGGGCCTGGTTCCACACTGTGCAGCACCCGGAGATCCTGCCTGGTGTCTCCTGGGGGGGATGGCAGGACAGTCATGGGCAGGGACTGGGGGGAACCCAGCAGCAGGAGGTGGTGGGACTTATCCTGAGCTGGTTCTGGAGGGGAAGAGGAAGCTGGTGTTTTGAAGGTACACAGGTACCATAAAACACAGGTAGGTGGGATCAGTTTTCTGGAATATTCCCTTTGGTTTGTTGGCTGCATTCACTGCTCATCACCAGCTTGGGGTTTCCCCCCAGCTCTTAAAAATGGATGGCTCAGAGAGGTGGGATTTGGGTGGGGTGGCAGACTCCTGCATGCTGTGAGATGGGAAACAGACCCGGTGATACCCCTCTCAGCACAGGATTCCATCTAAGTGGGTCACCTACACCTTTTGCAGCAGCCGTGAGAAATAACTGTCTCAGTGGTGATTTGCCTGTGCTGTCTCTAACACACAACACATAGCCAGTGGCATCCATTTCAAGAGCTGACACATCTGCACAGTACACATCTGGATATGCTGACGATGCTCTTGGAGGTGCTCACAAAGTGGTGTCTGATGGGGGCATGGAAGGTGCCCTGCACAGCACCCCCGTAGAGCAGGAGGCCCAGAGCAGGCTCTCCTGGTGCAGGAGCCATGAACACAAAGGGAGCAACACGCTGTGAAATGCCAAATGCACCCCCAGCGGTGGGGAGGCACCGGCAGTGGGGCTGGAGGTTGCTGTCACATCTAGGACGTGGGGGAGGCAGAAAATGCCCCTCTGCCAGCAGTGGTGTGAGGTGTGTGCCCCTTGTGGTTTTGGGATCATCAAACCTTGCTTGGGTTAAGCTTTGAACAGGGCTGGGGACCAGGGGCAGGTGGATGTCCCCTAGGGTGGCCTGGTGGCTTTTGCTTGAGCATTGCTGAACACCGTGGCCTGATGAATGAGGTGATCTTCATCAAAGACACAATGAGGCAGGGGGAGAGCGCACATGACTGCTTGCTCTGTGCACCACTTGGAGGTGGCAGTGCCCTGTTTTCCTATAGCCTTATGCTGTCAGCTCTTGTCTCTCTGGATCATACCGACTCCTTGTTCCCCTCTGCCTCTTGTCCACCACAGCCGCTGCAGGCCGAGCCCTGCCTGTGGGCTCAGCAGCACGTTGTTTCTAGCATGCTGTGTTGTGGGAGGCTGAGTTTTGGGTCCCTCGGAGGGAAAGTGTGGGAGCTGAGCATCCTTGGGGCAGAGACGAACAGCCCCGGGGCAGAGCCGAGCATCCCGGAACAGAGCCGATTACACCCAGGCAGAGCCAAGCATCCCCTGGGGCAGAGGAGAGCATCACCTGGGGCAGAGGCAAGCATCACCTGGGGCAAAGCCGAACATCCTCAGGCAGAGCCGAGCACCCGTGGGGCCGGTCCTGTCCCGAGGCTTCCCCTGCCCTGGGGTGCGGGACACCGAGGACCCCGGGGTGCTCCCCACCTCCCCCCGCCGCAGCCAGCGGGCAGCGGGCCCCGTTCCCGCACCGTTGCCATGGAAACCGGCAGAGCTGCCGCTATTGGAGGCCGGGGGCGCGGTGATGTCTCCCCCCCCCCCCGCCCGGTACCGGGCCCAGTTTAATATTGATGAGTCGGCGGCGTCTGCGCCGGGGGCTGCCCGAGGCTACGGTGAGGGGCCGGCAGCTCCCCCGGCCCCTCCGCTACGTCATCCCGGTCCGGCGGGAGGCGGGAATGGGGCCGGGGGCGGCGGGGGGCTGAGGGCAGCGGGCAGCAGCCTTTGTACGGTGTACGGGGCGGGGGGGGGGCTGCGATCCGAGCCGGTGGAACCAGCGGGGATGGAGCCTCCCCCGGCGCAGGGATGCTGCTGCTGCTGCTGCCGCCGCCGCTGCCGCCGCCTCCGTCCTCGCAGGGAGGGAGTGCGGCCCGGGCTGCTCCCGCCGCCGCTGCTTTGATGCCTTCGCGTTTTTCGTGCCGGCTCCCGCAGCCACGGGGAGCTCCCGCCGCGACTGAGTGAGCCCAGAGCCCTGTCCCTGCCATGCAGGACCCGGAGCTCGGGGAGCCCAGCGCTGACCCTGCCCCGGGCGATGCCGTCCCCGCCGGCCCGGACCCGGGCACGAGTGAAAGCGTGAGGGGGGACAGCGACAGGGCGAGCTGCCGGCTGTCCCCGGAGCCGGAGGGGCCCGCAGAACCCCGGCCCCAGGAGGAGTCCCCAGAGACCCTCCGCAGCCCCCCGCCGGACCCGCAGCGAGTTCGTTCCCCACCGGAGCTCGTTAGGCCGCTGAGGGCGATGGACGGGCTCGGAGGTGACCGGACAGACAGACACCCCCAGGTAAGGTGGCTCCGGGGGGCTGCTGGCAGGCGGGGTGCGGGTGGGAGCGTTTGAGGGTGAGAGGCGTCGAGGCATCGGGGGGATGTAACCTCGGTACGAGATGGGCATGGGAACGGCTGGGGCTGAGCCACCCCCAGCACCTTCCCCGTGGGGAGCTGCCAGAGCTTCTGCCACGAGAGGAAAGGGGCTGCCGCCTCTGCTGCCCTTCCGCGGGGGTCTCCAGCTGCCTCCACCCGGCTGGAGCTGGAGTTGGTCCAGGTCTCGCCGGAGCTCTGACAGGGCAGAGCCCACCTGCTACAGACAGCCCTTGCACCAGCACCGAGCCCTCCCTGCGGTGTCTCCTCACTTCGGCAGCATCAATGGCTCTGCAAGGACGATTCACTGCCACCCCCTTCCAGAGCATCCCATACTCGCTCAGGGTAGCCCAGGAGGGCTTGAGGCATCTCCACTGCGGGGGGACCTGTCCATGCAGACAGCACCGGGGTACCTCGAGGCAATGCAATGCTTGGCCCCTTGCAGCACCTCTCTTAAAACAGCACAAAAGGCTCTTTCAGGGTTTCACCTCTTTGACCCAAGCCACAAAAGTTCATCAGCTCGCCCTGCTTAGGACAGCCTGCCCTCCTTTCCCACGGGTAAAATCAGCCATCTTCCTGGGATCCCCTGGAGCAGCTCCTTTTAAGGGACAGCTCTTGGCTTGTTATTGAGCATGGGGGAGAAGAGCTGAGCAGAGCTGATCCGGCTTTCAGAGGAAGTTTGTGAGCCAAGCCTGTGGTGTGCTGCTGAGCCTGGCTGGAGGGCAAGCTGGACCTTCCCACAGGAGAAACAGCACTGCTGGAAACCCACCCAGTGAAAATGGTTCCACTCCAGCACAGTTTCTCATAGGGCTTTTTTGAGGGGCTGCTCATCGTGATGCTCAGGGAAAGGCTCCACAGAACCACACAGTCCTCAGTCTGCCCCTGACCACAGCCTCTGGCCATTCCAGAAACACCCCAGTCAAAAAATGGGGCAGCAGAATGGGAAGGATTTCTTGTCCCAACCCTCTTTTCTCTCCATCCTGAGAGTCAAATCAGTTGTGTCAAACACTGTCTTCTTTCTGTTCCTGAGAGCCAGCTGACAGGGGATGGGTAGGACTGTGCCTTGTTGGGGAAGCCTACGTGGGAAGGCTGGGAATGGCTGGGAACAGGTGGCTGGTTCAAAGGGGTGTCTGTGGGTGCTGCTGTGGGGTGGGGGCCATGCAACAGCTCTATCTGATCTCAGATGGGTGGTGGTGGAGTGTGTGAGGATCGCACTTGGTTTCCACGTTGGTGACTGCTGAGCACCTGCCATCCACTTTGCCTTGTTCCTTAGACTGCTTTGTGTGTTTCCCCATGATCCTGGAGGGTCCTGGCTTGATGGGTGACTAATATTTCCCTTCCCACTCCCATGGGGTTTTGGCAGCAGCATGGGGAGATTATCACAGTACCAGTCCACCAGGGTAGCACCAAGGTAGTACTTGATGGTACTGATGGTGTATCAAGAGCAGCAATGCTGTCAGAGCGATGGTGCTGTGGTACCTGGTGGTATTCTGATGTATTGTGGTAGTGACACAGTAGTACCGTGATATTACGGTGGTAGTGCTGGTGGTACCATGGCAGTGCCATCCTTAGGACTGATGTTGATCCCCAGAAAGGGTAACTTGTCTTTTCCTGGAAAAGAAAAAGAAATTCCCAGCATCGTCTCCTGAAATCAAGTGGCTTTAGTGATGTGAAAGGCCCAGGAGGGACCACAGTGCTGCTGGCCCCAGCAGGACAAGTGTTGCTGAGCTGTGGAAGCCACATCCTTGAAGCCACATCCTCAAACCCACTTCATGGGAAGCAAGGTGCTGTGTCACAGCTGGGGACAAGGGGATGTTGACACAGCTGCCTTCCAAAAACACATCTCTTCCTGGCCAGCCTGGAACACGCAGGCACTGGGTGTCCTGCTGCTGGAGCTGGGATTCCTTTAGGACATTTGTCCTTGGGATGTCAGAGGTACCTTATGCAAACAGGACAGCTGTCTCCAGGGTGTAATCTCCTAGCTCAGGGAAGAGCCTCCTGAGGGCTCGTTGCTGACAGAATTGATTAAAGATGTTGATTTTATGATGAAGCTCTTGCTGCGTGTCCCAGCCTATGCCACTATCACTCTGCCATTCCCTCAGGGACAGTCCATAGGCAGAAATTCAGACTATCCATAGGTCAGGTTAATCTCTGCTTTCTTGCTCAGGTCCCTCCTGAGTGCACAGGGTTGAGAGCTGTTGTCCCTCTCCCATTTGGAACTGGCAAGGGGAACTCTGGAGTCTGAGAGATGGGCTGGGCGAGCCTCCCATTCTACCCCTGTCCCGAGCTGGGCTGGCTCCAGAGCTGGAGCAGGTTGCCCAGGGCCTGACCAGGCAGGTGTGGGAATACCTCTAAGGGCTGGGATCCCTCCACTCTCTAACCCTGTCCTGAGGCTGCAGTGCTCTCGTGGAGAGGGATGTTTGCCTTAGTTTTGGTGGGAAATTCCCTTGCTGCAACTTGTGCCCATGTCTTCCAATCCATTTGTTGTGTGCCCCTGTATCCTGCAATTCACTGCAGAGCTCCTCTGCAGAGTCATGTGTCCCACTATGCTGCCACTGAATGATGCTACCTGGTGGCTTGCTGTCATAAATGTATTCTTGGTCCTGGGCTCTTGAAATTGCTCTGGTCTTGCTTTCCAAATTCGCTATGTGGACACAGCAGGTAAGAAATTACTTCCCTGCTGAGAATCTCCAGGTACTGCAGCCGTAGGATCCCAGTCAGAATAATGAATATCAAAGAAGAAAAATGTCTGTGTAGAAAGAATGGGGTTAAAGTGGCACAGATACAGTGTGGCTGGAAGCTGGAAAGTTCCTGTAATGCTGTCAGACAGATTTTAGAGCACCTCCCACAAGAGCTCAGTTGTCTGCATCTCTTATGGAATGCTGCTCCAGTGGGATCTGCTTTGGCCCTGGAAACACAGGATGGTCTGGGAGCAGGTTGCTGAAGTGAAAGGTCTCTTCTGGCACCCTAAATTGGAGAAGGGAGAGGAGCAAGGTCATTCACTTTCTGCATATTCCCTGCATCCTTCCCTTCCAGGATTACTCTTCCCCCCAGCCTGCCAGCTGCACTTCCAGAAAGGACTGACCACATCCCTGTTCTGGTGCTCCATGAACCACATAAGCAAGGAGCACTTCTGGGTGCTAAAAGCTGGCTATCATGACTACTTCTCAATCTCAAGAGGTTGATTTGGATCTGAATTTCTTAAAAGCCAAGCCTCAGCTTCCCTTGAGGTCATACGGAGCTGAGAATATTCAATAAATCCATAAAACCCAACTAAAAATGCTTAAACCAATGCTTAGACCAGTCAGTAGGAATTTAAATATCCACAAAAGAACCTGTTGCTCCCAGTGGGGCTTAATAACACAAAATAAAGATACAGTAATGTCATGGTTTAAGCTCAGCCACACAGCTCTCTCTCTCACTCCCCCCCCCCTTCCTCCTCTCCCTGCTCCCAGAGGGATGGGGATGAGAATGGAAAGAATGTGACTCCCACGGGTTGAGATAAGAGCAGTCCAGTAACTAAGGTATAACACAAACCACTGCTGCTACCACCAATAATAACAATGATAAGGGTAATAACAAGGGAAGAGAATACAACCACTCACCACCCACCAACCCATACCCAGCACAACCGAGCAGCGATCTAACCCTTCTGGGTAGCTGCCCCCAGTTTCTATAGTGGGCATGATGTGCTGTGGTATGGAATACCTCTTTGCCTAGTTTGGGTCAGGTGTCCTGCCTCTGCTTCCTCCCGGCTTCCCCTCCTCCCTGGCAGAGCATGAGACTCAGAAAGTCCTTGGTCAGATTAAACATTACTAAGCAGTAACTAAAACCATCAGTGTTATCAGCGCTGCTACCAGGCCGAAAGTCAAAACCACAGCACTGCACCAGCTACTAAGAAGGAGAAAACTGGCTGCTACTGCTGAACCCAGGACAAGTAAGAATTATAAAATGCTGGTAAAGATCCCCCATGTCAAGTGTTCAGGCCAAGCTGCACTTAATAAGCTCAGTGCCTTTTGCAGGAACTCGTGGTCTTTCCAGAGCTCCAATTTGTCCATTAGCAAAGATGAAAAACTATTAATGTCTGAGGTAGAGCTGTGCCCTTGACTAGAAAGTGTAGGTCAGCAGACTAAAAGATAACAGTAGGGCAAGAAGGTCTTCCTGGGCAATGAAGCCAGTTCTTGCTGTTACAGACACCATGTCCTGCAATCCCAATTAGGAGAAGATCGTCCTTCATCTTGCTCAAAATCTGAGTAAATTATTTTTTCTTGTCTTGGCAATGCTCAGCCTCATGCAAATGACCTAGTGCTGTTTTCTGCAAGCACTGTGACTGCACAGCCAAGCACAGAGAGCTCCTGCCGTGGAGAGCCAGGGGGACTTTGTTTGTAGGAATCAATGGAAGAAAAGGCAAAGTGAGACTGTCTGAAGGGAAAGGTAATTCTCATTTTAACTGTCTTTCTGAGAAAGCTTGTACTCTCTGTACAAAGACAGGTCCAAATGGATTGGCCAGGTCACTTGGTGGGACATGGAGGATGAGCCATTGCCTCCTCACTCTGTCCTTGGCTCCTCTGGACTGGTGATGACTAACTGTTATTGGGACAGGGTTGCCACACCACGTTGGTTTTGGTCATTGTGGCACTGTGACCTTTCGCCTCAGCATCTTTCTCGTTTCACCCTCTGTAAATTTTTGGTGAGGGGTCTTGCCAATATCTTTGCTTGCTTGTTTTGGGTGTCCTGTTGCTGTAGCCTTCCTTCCTGCTGGAATAACATGAGGAAAATGTCATGTGCAGTGCTGGCAGCCTCGCTGTCCTCCTCCTGCTGTGGGTGCAGGCTTTCTGTATCCCAGCCATCTGCTTAAGCAGTTTTGGGAAAATACCTTTCTGGGCATCAATTACTAACTCTTCCACTGCTCTTGCCATTCAATGGAAAACAGCCTGGAGAAGAGAAGGCCCCAGGAAACCTTAGAGCAGCTTCCAGTGCTTAGAAGGGCCGATGAGAAACCTGGAGAGGAGCTTTGGACAAGGGCCTGTAGGGACAGGACAAGGGGAATGGCTTTAAGCTGCCAGAGGGGAGACTGAGATGAGCTCTTAGGCAGAAGCTCTTCCCTGTGAGGGTGCTGAGGCGCTGGCACAGGGTGCCCAGAGAAGCTGTGGCTGCCCCATCCCTGGCAGTGCTCAAGGCCAGGTTGGACACAGCGGCTTGGAGCAAGCTGCTCTAGTGGAAGGTGTCCCTGCCCGTGGCAGGGGGTGGAGCTGGATGAGCTTTAAGGACCCTTCCAACACAAACCATTCCATGGTTCTATGATTTCCATACTGACAGCACTTCCGGCCCTTGTGAGAGGTTCAAGGGCTTAGTTTTGACTCTCTCTCTTTTAGCTAATTGTTAAAGCCATTGGAGATTTGGAGCTTCTCAGTCCAGGACAAAATCTGCAATTGCCACAAATGAGTTCTTTCTTCACTGAGAGGGGCAAGGGATGCTGTTCCTGGCATGCCTGAGCCTGGGCATCTAGAACAGTTTTTGAGCCAATGTGACCGAGCAGAAAGGATACTCTTGGCCCCTGGGAAACTGCAAGTGATTTTGCAAACAAGAAGAGGTGGGGGAGAGCAAAGCAGATATCTGGGCAAAAACTGAACTGTGCATACAAAATGTCACTCCAGCTCCTTGACGTATCTTCCAAGGTGGAGAAGTACATGTGCCTCTTCAAAGCTGCACATGGGAGGTAATCCAGTCCCTCCACTCAATAAAGCAAATTTACGAGACTACAAATATTGTTGCTGGGGCTCTGGGGAGGGAAGGAAACCCGGTATTAACTTCTCAAGCCATGATCCTGTTAGAGAGCCCTGGCACCTCTGTATGGGGAGCGGATTTACTGAACCACAGCTCAGTGGCTTTCCAGGGTGAAGCCCTCACACAGCTCAGGGACAGCTGCTTGGTTCCCAAGTGCATTCATCAGTAGCACAGTCTCAGGCCTTTCTAAGGAGTGTTTCTTTGGATTAGAGTTTCTGTTACAAGAAAGATGAGATATCAGAGAACAATCTCCCCAGCTCCAGCCATCAAAATACCAAACCTGGGAAGAGCTGAATTTTATCATTCTTCCCCAGTTTGGGTTGTTACTCTTCTTTCTTATGCAAGCTCATAAAATAGAATTATCTGTTGCGGCATCTGAAAAGAGTCCAGATGCTCCCCAAAGACCTTGGGGTTGACTGGGCCTGAGCCTGCAGTGCTGGGAGCTGCAGGCTAACGTTTGCTCAGAGCTAAACAACAAAAAGCCCTTAAAATGTCTATAGAAGGCAATACTCCTGTTTTAGCTGACATGATTGGCAGTGTGCATGAGTACACAAGGAGCAGAGGTTGCGAAGTCTCTCTGGTTTTGCACTGAAGATGTTAACACATTTACTTCCTGCTTCTTCCACGTATTGGTTTTTTCTAGTGGAAATTCTGTTGCTTGAGCCCACTTCTCTGCAGGTTCAGTGACTTCCTCAGCAGCACCTAAAAAAATCTGCTATGGCTGTCCTGGCACCTGAATTTTACAACCAAACTATGTTTTGTGATATACAGCCTGGCTTTCATGCACTTCCATGCAACGAAACAGAGACACTGTTCATGTTCCCTGACCATGGTGGGGATGGAGTACAGTCCTGCTTTACTGAAGGGGGGCTAGGCCAAATCTTTCTGAAAGCTGATAAAAGAGAGAAGCTTGTACACCAGTGTTAAGGTGGTAGTTGACAGAACAGGCTTTGTACGTGTTTCTTGTCCTATGAAATGCAGACATCTTTCTCACAGGGTGTTAGGTGGGAAAAGACCCGACAAGGTGCCCAGGGTTCACAGAGCAGCCCAGGGGCAGGAAGGTGATGCTGTTGTCAGACTCCAGGAGCTTGCTTTGCATAACCCCATGCTGCAGGTTATCTGGTAACCAAGGATGGATCCTATCCCAGCAGCTGGCAGCAGCAGTGTCTGACTGCACACATCCTGGGGTGGCAAAACCATTTGTGTTTAACGTGGAGTGAGGTTGGGTCACAGCTGGGGAAAGCCTGTGTGGGCCACATGCACTTTGTCATGCTTCTGCTTTAGGCAGGAAATAGGCAGCTGGAAGGAGTGTGGGTTACAGGTCTCTGCACCACACTGCAAAGCTGGGCTAGGAGCAAGCCAAGGACTGATGATACCAGCAGTTGGTCAGCCAGATGAGCACTTGTACCCTGAGCAGCACTCCGTTAGAGTCCCCATCAGGTCCATCCCTGTGAGCACCCCTTGCTGTGAGTCTCTGTGCTGGGCACTGCTCCCTGGGGAAGGAAAGGGTTTCTCCAAATCCCCTGTCCCTCTCCACTGACTGCCCTGTTCTGTGTCTGATCGTGAAAGATGAGGAAACATGTGCGCAGTACATCAGGAGCGGTTCAGAGCTGCTTCTCCAGCAGCTGTGTGGTATTGCAGTGTCATTTTCTCTCTTCTGCTTGCAAAACCCCTAGATCTGCTGTAAAGGTGAGAAATAATACCATGTTACATGCTGGACCCGGCTGCAGCCTTGCATTTTGGAGACCTGATGCTCTGCCTCTGCTTGAAAGTTTATTTTCCACTCACATTACTCCTTGTCTCAGTTTTGCAGGAACATTCATTCCTCTCTGGTTAGGAGGCTGGAGAAGCTGAGCTCATTGAAAGATAGCTGAGCCAGGGCAATCAGGGCTACTGAGCTGATTTTTCTCCTCCTGAAGTAGCTGGGCTTGTTTTCCTGGGATTGATGATGGTGTTTCCATAAGGAGGTTTAAAGATAGAGAGGACCTGAATTTGTGAGACTCCAGTTTTAGCTGCAGATCTCATTTTAGATACACTGTGAGGAACACATGAAGAGCTGTCAGTGGTCAGAAAGCATGCAGGAGAGGAAGCCTGGGGAAAGTGTAAGAGAGCGCAAATACATAGTGAATGTTTCTCTGAATATTCTCTTGGTATCTTGCAATTTGTGGAGCCAGCATACCCCATGCTGGAGGCTGTATCTTTGAAGTTAATGGCCTCGGATGGATGTTTTCTTCCACGAATTTGTTTCATTGGGTGATAAAAATCAGACAAAGGAGGAAATCACATAAATAAAGGCAAGTAGTAGACTGGAAGAGGGACAGGCAGCGGGAGAAAATGCTGACTCATGGAAATGGGAGTTTGCAGCTCACGGGGTGAGGAGCTGGTGGGGAAGTACCATGAAGTCAACGGAAGAACAGAGAAGTGCCTGCAGTCAGGAACCTGGTGCAAAAAGAAGGAAGCAGAACTGTGGGACACAGCCAGCCTATAGAAGGAGTGGCAGAATAACCCCAACGGCATCCCAGGCATGCCTCGTACTTCTTCCATATCTTTAACAGAAATATCCCTTGTACCTCTGCAGGGATGGTGCTTGCCGCGGTGTGAGGCACACTCGCTGGGCCAGCAGTGGCTGGATTTGCTCTTGCTCACTGACCGAACAGGAGGTGATGCTATTTTTGTCTTGCTTTTGACATGCAGTGAGGGCACTGCAGAAGAGCAGCCTACGGAAAATGAGTTTGTTCTGTGAGGGAGCTGATTCCCTTGAAACCTGATGGAAGAGAAGAAAATGGATTGGCAGTGACAGGTTTCATTTTCAGGTGTCGAGGATGGAGATACTAAGGAAACTAATTACCAAAGTCAGCTGGAACGAGCAGCTAAAGGGCTTTGACATGGTGGAGGCTTGGTGACAATCATTTCAAATGGAGAAGTGGTGGGTCTAATAGATCCAAGATAGCAGGAGAGCTGGTGTAGTTTCACCTAGGAAATAGGTCTGCAAGGTGTCTGCAAAGGGAGGAGGGTGGTTTTGAGACTGCTTTTGCTAAGCAAACACAGCAGCTGGACCCATATCTGCTGCAGACAGTGGACTCCCTGCAGGGACACGTTGACATTTTGTACATCCTGTATGTTTGTACATTTTGTATATCCTATACATCCTGAAACTCTGGATGTTTTAAAATCACGGATGAGACCACCTGTTTCCAAGGCCACCAGGGACCTCGTGCCCATGGGGCCACCAGGTAAACCCCTCCTCCCTGCCTGGCTCTCCACAGGGATTTTGGAGCCAGGCTGGCTCAGGCTTTGGCATGTTCCCCAGGGCTGGCGTGGGGGAAAGCCCTCTCTGCCAGCCCGCGCCAGGCCATGCTGCGAGGCACCGGCAGCCGCATTGCAGTGCAGCGCTGCAGGCAGCGGCTGTCCTTGCCAACGTTTGATTTACTGTCCCTCAAATGGCTTCCTGCAAGTTTTCCACAGGACCTGAAAGGCTGTGCTGGATGCTGGGTGCTCCAGGGGGATTTTGGCTGCGTGACCCATTTAGCAGCCTGGCTGGGCACCTCTCCCTGCAAGAGCTGCCGCAGCTCTGGTGCTTTGTGAAATGTTGAGGTGAGAAAGCAGCAGCTTTCTTGCAGCTGCCACGCTGAGGCTTTTCTTTGTTCGCTCCTTCTCAGTGCATCCTGAAGATACTGTATTTTGGGCTCTACCTGCCAAAAAAGGCGACTGATGATGACGATTTCCCTTTAGTAGGATGCTTCTCAGCCATATGCCTGCTGCACAGGGGAGGTGCTGTCTGCTCCCTCAGCACCCTGCTGCTCTTCTGCCTTGCTCTGGTTTTAGATCATTTCCCACTGTCGGCAGAGAACATGTCACTTGGGTTAATTCAGTGGCCAAGGATGCTCCTGCTCTGGAAGACGTGGCTGCCTGGAGACCCTTAGTGTCAGCTCAGCCTTAACTCCTGCTGTCTCCAGCTCAGTGAAAACCTCCCTGACTGAGGGATGCTGTTGGATTTTGGCTCCTGATGGCACTTCTGCGTGCCTCCATCTTTGGGGGAAGCCTCTTTGCCTCTTCTCCCTAATGATTTCCTCCAGCTCCTTTCAAAAAGCACCATTTGTGGGGGCACCGAGCGTGGCCTGCAGCCAGGCTGCACCATGCAGTGGGAACCTTAAGGAACAGCAGAGTGGTCAATAAATTAAAAGCTATTTCATTATAGGAAATGAATGTTTAATGAGTGTGGGATGACATCCAGATAGTCTGTCAGTTCCGGGCTCTATGTGGCCATGGAGGACAGTTCAGCCCATGCAGCTGGTGCTGGTGAGAAGGTTTGGCAAAGTTTCCCTGGGTGGTGAGGTCCCAGTGTGGGACAGACATCCTGGCTCAGCAGGGATCTCCTGCCTCCATGTCTTCTTGCTGCAGACGTCCCTTGTGCCTCTCCAGGCAAAGTCCCAAGGAGCTGTGGCCAACAGTGGGATGTGCTGCCAGCAGGGAGGCTTGGTTACATGCCTGGTCCCAGCCTGGAGCACACAGCCACACTTTCCTGCTCCACGGCACCTCACCCGGGCAGCCTGCAACCCCCAGGGGACTGGAAAGGACATCCCAGTCTTTGCTACATCATGAGCTCTGAGTCCTGGCACAAAACCTGGGCTGAACTGGCTGCGAGTGGCCTGCTGGGGTTGGGGTGAGAGCTTGTGAGTCTTTGCATCCTGCCTGCTGATGATGTTGTTTTATAGCTACAGAAATGGTTTTTCAAATGCAGAAATTTGAATGTAGGTCCCCAAAAGATCCCCCTGCCATGCTGGAAGTGCCAATTGACCCCTTCAGAAACATGAGACTGAGGATGTCAGAGTCCTGCCTGCCTGATGTCCTGCCTGCCTGATGTGGAGAGGCAGGAGCACATCACCTCCTCTGTAAAAGCTCTCAAGCTCCTACCCCAAGCACAGAAGTTACTTGCTAAGTTTGCTCGGCCTGTCTCAGTGCAAGGAACCACGGACAGGAAGCTTGAGGCCTCTCAGCAGCATCAAGGAGATGGAAATAATGCATCTTGACTTCATTCCAGGGGCTGCCTGCTTGGCTCTGGGAGTGGCAGTGAAACAGCCTAAGGTGCTGTCACACACAGCACAGGAGATGCTGGAAGGACCCCCTCCTCATATACCCACCCTGCCCTGTCCCCCCATCCCCCCCATATACCCACCCTGCTCTGTCCCCCCATCAGCACCCACAGCATCCCTTGCATAGGTGCCCAGCCCGAAGAAGCACTTGGCTGTTCCTGGAGCTGCCAATGGGGGAAATACTCTCTAGGACACTGCACTGTTCCTGCAGGGATGGGACCAATACTGCAGGATCTCATACTGGGTCTCTGAGCACTGCACCAGGGAGGGTGTGTGGCTCCCAAGGGAGCATTTGGATGCCTACAGGTTGTTGAGTTTGGGGAGTTCTTTGGTTCCTGTGTCTGCCCTAACCACCCTCAGGAGCAGCCCTGAGTCATTGGAGAGCACCCAGCTGCTGGGGTGCTGTGGCAGCAACTGTGCCTGTGTGCCCGAGGCAGGGAAAAAGAGAATAGAGGGAAAATAATGCTGATTTCCCACAAGTGGAAAGCAGCATGATCTCTTTCCATGGGGCTTGTCACTCCAGTTTTCTCAAACTCTGGGATTTCTGCAGGATGGACACCTAGAAACCACTTGCCAAAGGCCTAACAGCTCATGGCACCTAATATCCCCTCCTGGTGTTTTAGAGGTCTGGTGGGACCTGGGACACCATGTGAGGCTGGTGGGCAGGGCTGGGTGTTAGCTTCTGAGGGGTTTCTTCTGTTTTCAGCCTCCTTCAGTTGTGTTTTCCCTCCCTGCTTTGCCAAGGTTTTTCCATAAAGGTGGGAGAGGCTGGGAGAGGCATGGCATGGTCATGGCAGCCATGCTTGGGGGATTCAATGGGGTGGACTTTGTAGCATTGGTCTCCTGCCCTATTTCCCCAATGGACATGATTTAGAAGCCAAAATACAGTATTGTTCAAAAGTGTAGCGAGTTTCAGCTAGGCTCAGACCTCCTAGAGCTTACCAGCACCCAAGTGCTGTGAACTGCCTGTCCAGCTTCCTGCTATCGAGAAACTTGGGCAGCATTTCTTCAGTAGCTGAGGGATCTTTCTCTCATAGCCTTGACTTGCATACTGCAGGAGCAGAGCTGGGCACCGGGAAGGTCATGGCTGTTTGGCTGCACCAGCAAAGACTTGTTGAGCACTGGGAACATCTGCCTGGGTCTCCCTGGGATGAGCAGCTTGTGCTGCCACATGGCAGCTGTGAAGCAATAGCTTGGCTACAAGCTTTGCTAAGGCACAAAAATACTTTCTGGGAGCCTGCTTCAGCAGTGAGCCTGTGGCGAGCTGCTCTGAGCAGGAAGCAGTAACCACAAGACTATATACAAGTGAGCTCTCAACAGAGCTGCTGCTGCTTTTGATGTGACAAAATTAAGATGGTGTTTTGCAAAATCTGGTGTGTTGCCTTCTTCCCAAGCAGAGAAGACACAGACATAGAGAGGGCAGAGCCTAGGGCCTGACTCCTAGGCTAAACCTGGGTTGTGGCATGGGAAAGCAGGCAAGGTGCTCTCATCACCTCCAAAAGCTGAGCAGTGCTGCAGGCTGCTGAGTCCCTGAGCCATGGAGAGCAGCACATGAGTCTGGAGTGTCACGGCTTGTGTTCTGCCTGCCTGGCTCTTGCTAGCTCTGCTAGTGTTTAACTGGAGCTAGTTTAGATCATAGAATGAGAGCCTGGTTTCGGTTGGAAGGGGCCCTAAAATTCATCCAGTTCCAACCCCCTGCCACGGGCAGGGACACCTTCCACTAGAGCAGCTTGCTCCAAGCCCCTGTGTCCAACCTGGCCTTGAACACTGCCAGGGATGGGGCAGCCACAGCTTCTCTGGGCACCCTGTGCCAGCGCCTCAGCACCCTCACAGGGAAGAGCTTCTGCCTAAGAGCTCATCTCAGTCTCCCCTCTGGCAGGTTAAAGCCATTCCCCATGGCCTGTCCCTACAGGCCCTTGTCAAAAGGGGAAAAGGGGGTCCCTAGAGTTGGATCAGGACTCGGGGGGGGGGCAGAGTGCAGCAGAGGGGGAGAATCCCCTCTCTGAGCTGCTGCTCACACTCTGGAGGTGCAAACCAGCACACGCAGTCAGTGCACGGGGAGCTTCTTGCCAACCAGACCCAAGTGCTTCTCCTCAGGGCTGCTCCATCCAGTATCCCCCAGCCTGTGTTTGTGTTTGTGTTTGTGTTTGTGTTTGTGTTTGTGTTTGTGTTTGTGTTTGTGTTTGTGCTTGGGACTGGCCCCAGCCAGGGGTAGGACCTTGCACTTGACCTTGTTGAACTTCATGAGTTTCACATGGTCCCACCTCTCCAGCCTGTTAAATAGGCACAAGTGGCTGAGGATGACCTGAGGGCTTGGGCTTTTTCCTCAGGTGCAAGCTGAAAGCATCTTTAATGCTATGGAGATGGTAACTGTCACCCACAAGTGATGTAGCCCAGCCCTAAAGGCCTTTAGTGCTCCAAAGTACATGCAGCCCCTTGTTCCCTCCTGAAATCAGCCTCCATGTCCTACCCTACCCCTTCGCTGCATGCACCCCGACCTTGCCAGCTTCCCCCCACAGCCTGGCTGGGCTTGCTGCCAAGGGTGGGTGTCCCTGTCCCCCTTGCCCGGGGCCTTGCCTTGCATCTCCCACACTGTTTTGCAGAGCGGAGCTGACTATGGTTTCCTCGTGAGCCAGAACACGCAGCTGCTGAGCGCGCTGGAGGACCTGCGGCACCGCTGCTCCAGCCTGGCCGAGGAGAACAGCTTGCTGGTGAGCAGAGGATGCAGCCCCAGGCCCTGGGCCGGCTGCCGGCACGAGATGCTCCATGGGGAGGGAGTCCTGGCTGGGGCGAGCTGTTGTGTGCTGCCAGCTCCGAGAGATGCCGGCACATGGGATGGGCTGGGCAGGGCCAGAGGGAAAGGGGGCCTGGGTGCTTTGGTTCCCCTGGGAGCCTTCACATTGCACCCGTCAATGGCTCAAGCAGGAGCTCTTCCTTGTGGCACAGAGCGGAGCTGCTCTTTCCCATCTGTGGCCGGTGCTACATGCTGTTGTAAACTACCAGAGGCTTTAAGGCTACCAGAGGCTTTAAGAAAGCCGCCTGTGAGAGCAGGCAGAGAGCAAGGCAGTGAGCTGATGGCAGGGCAGGGGGAAGTGTCTGCTGTTTCCTCTTTATTTAGAAAAGCAGAAACACTGATTCACTCAGCCTCAGCTTTGGGTGACAGTGCAGCACTGCCCTCTGCTCCCACAGGAGCTCAGCACCCAACTGCTGCCCTGCTGCATACAAAGCCAAGGCTGCCATGGTGTGGGCCACCTGTTCTGCCCCGCTGCCCCCTCCCTGGTGGGCAGCTAGAACTCTCAGGACAAACAAAAAGGGGACATTCCTGTCTTGCATCCTTCCTGCAGAGCATCAACCCCTTGTGCAGCCCCATGGTGTGGGGATGCAGCCACCCCGGATCCCTGAAAATTTGATTGCTCAACATTTCAGATTTATATCACCAAATTCAACATGTGTCTTTTAGATAATTTTCTTGCACCAGAAGCATAAATCCAGTCTGACCTACCTGCTGCAGGTTACCCTTATCACTTATCAGGATCTGAGAAAAGCAGTATCGTGTAAGCTCTCATCACAACTTGCTCTCAAAAATCAGCCTCAGTCTTCCAGCTGAAGGAAAGCGGTGAAAGCAGCAAGCGCCTGTAAGTGGGATGTCACAGGAGTAGGGAGAAAAGTCCTTGGAAAGCTTGGCTGACCTGACATTTTTGCTGATGTGAAAAGACATCACAACAAATGTGGGTATGACCTTGAGCGAACGAGCCATCAGCAAGCGGTAGCTTATTGAAACAGACACATAACAAATAAAAGGGGATTAAGAGCAAGCAGAATCAATAAGAAGAAAAAGGAAATTTTCTTTGCAAACATCAGGAAGTCCTAAGCTGCTTCCTCCCATTCCCCCACTCATGCTTTGGTGTCATGAGAGAAAGGATGATGGCCAAGCTTGCAGTGGTTGTGCAGCACAAATATTGAGTGATGTGTTGAGTCCTGTAACTCCAGAGAAATGAACTAGGATGATTTTGGAAGAGAAAGCCCAAAGGTTGGCTGGTCAGAATAGACAGATGCTGAGTCCCAGACAGCAAAGGCAGAGCCTACAACAAGCATGTTATGGATGGATAAGGGACCAAGCGGGATGGAGTGGGGTGGGGTGAGAGACATCTCACAGGGATCAAGAGGTCACATTAATAAAAATACCAGGAAAAACACAGGTTTCAGTGACTGGGGAGACAACAATAGGAGAGGTTGGTGTTTAACGGTTGGGATAGTTACAGGAGAACAGGCCAAGCCCTGGCTGGGAAAAGCTTGTGGGCCCAGAGCAGGTTAGGCAGGGCCAAGGACCTTGACTTCCCCTTACAGCTGGGGCTTCACCTCAAACCTCTCCTTCTGCTCTCTAGCGCAGGAGCTGCTTCCCCCAGACAGAGGAGAAGGTGAAGCACCTGAAAAGGAAGAACGCGGAGCTGGCGGTGATCGCCAAGCGCCTGGAGGAGAGAGCCCGCAAACTCCAGGAGGCAAACCTCAAAGTGGTGAGCGCAGAGGCTTGCTGCTACTGGGAAGCTAAGCTAGGAAAGCACCTTATCACGGGGACTTGCCACTGTTGAGCTAGGAAGGCCTTGTCTGTTCCCTTCCCTTAAACCTGCAGCAAACATGCTTTGCACATTAGCAGGGCAAGAATCACAAACCCCAGCCATCGACAGATGCTTCTGGTCGCGCTTGAGGAGCTGGCTTTGAGCAATTTCCTCCTTCTTGGTTTCTGGCTGTAAAAGTGCTGACCTTCCCCTAAGGTGTTAGTTTAAGGTAATCAGTTCAGCTTTCCTTAGGCAAGTTGTGAAAATAATTCATCTGACTTTACCAAAAATGAAACAGGCAGTGCTTGAATAAGGAGTGTGGTAAAGCAAAACAGGAAGGGGTGAGAGACTGCTCTGCGCCATCCATACCTTGCCTGCATTGCTGTGCAAGCTGCATTGTTTTTTCTCTCTCCAACCCAAGAGCAGCTTGTTATCTGACACCATGCAGGAGTGGTGGGAGATGGCTGCAGCATGTGGGATCTTGGGCACAAGAACTTGCATGGACTCACTAAAGATGGATTGTTGCAGAGTAAGGTGTAGTAAGCTGGAAACAGTGACTGTGGTGGAGCATTTAAGCCCCTTAGGGTAGAAAGGAGGAAGTGAAAGCTTTGCTAAAGACAAGGTAGGTGATTTTCCTAGCACTGCCTGCCCTCTCTGTCCCCAGGCACCATGCTGCCCATCTATCATGGGGTTGTGGTACTTGCAGGGCAGCAGTTGCTGCCAGATGGACTTGTCAGACACTATGTTAAGAGAAATCATCTGCTATACATCCAACAGCTATGCAGACCTCCAGCAGCCATACAAATACTGGTTTATTTTTTCCCTGAGTGAAGCTTTGGGGTGGTGATGGTCTGAGCCCTGGGGGTACCAACTGGCTGGGCTCCTGTGCTGGCCCAGGTCTCCCAAGAACAGAAAGCACTTGGATGGATAAGGCTCGTGGAGGGTAGGCTAGAGGCAGGACAAGGCAGCTCCATGCCCAGAGAGACTGTGGCCAGGCAGCCCCAAAGCCTGCGCCCAGCCTGCTGCCTGTCCCTGTCTGTCCTGCTGCCCCCTGAAGCCCACTGCCATCCTTCCTCTTCCCTCCCTCGCAGGGAGCATGTGACTCTCAACTCCTTCTCTTGCTGAACATCTCCCAGTCCTCCCCAGACTCTGCTGGTCCTTGCTGGACTCTCTCTTGCCTCTGCTTTTGCCTGTGTCTTCCACCCATTCATGCTGAACCCTTCTTTCCAGCTGTCTGGAAAACCACAGAAGCTCCTTTTTTCTTCCTGGTTTGACCACCTCCATCCTTGCTCCCATGCTCATCTTTCCTTGCATCCTCCCCTCCTCCTCTGCTGCCTCCTCCTGTCTCTCCTCCTTCATCTCATTTTTGTCTCCTCACACCACCCACTGTTGCCCTGCCTGTAGCCCCCCCATTCTGACTATACCCATTGGCCTCATCTGCTGAGCACCTTTTCCTTTCCACCTCTTCTCTGACCCACTTCTCTGCCGAGCCCTTCCTCTTTCCTCCCACTTTTCCACAGGTCTCCTCTGCTCCTCTCTCTGCTTGTCTGTCCTTTGGGGCTAGGCTGAGTTTCTTGGCAGTTTCGTCTCCCTGCCTGATGGCTGTTGAGGTGACGGTGTGGTGGTTAATGAACATCAATGCATGTGGCTTTCTCCCTTCTGCTCTCTCCGGTGCAGGTAACTGCTCCAGTGCCTCTGAAGGGCTCCAGCCTGGAGCTGTGCAAAAAAGCATTTGCCCAGCAGCGTGCCAAGGACCTGACAGAGCAGGCCAGTGCTCTCCTGGCAAAAGACAAGCAGATTGACGCTCTGCAGCAGGAGTGCCGGGAGCTGCAGGCTAAACTCTTCGCAGGGAAGGTGAGACACTTTCTGGGGCATCACTCAGTGGCTGGGGACAAGCAGCGCAACAACAGTGATAGGAACCAGGCTCCAGGGAGTGGTGTGAGGGTAATTAGTACCAAGTGCAGACTGAAACCAGAGATACGTGAGTTGGATGGGGCACACTGTGTGAGTGTGCAGCAAAGACAGTGCCCAGACCCCTCCAGAACAGAGTGCCGGGGATACCCCAGTTGTCCCTCTAAGAATTCATGGGTCTGAGCTGCCATTTTCAGCAGTGATTAAAACTCTTCCCCTGGAAAACCCCAAGAAGCCACAGATGCAGGATGGCTTTTCACACTGCAGAGCTTCAAGCAAGATGCAAACCCAGGACCTCCTTTTAAAGTCTGTCTTTGGAAAGTAACCCAGCACATTCTCAAGCACCAGTCTAAATCCTGTGTCTTAACCTGCAGCTTTCTGAGAGCTCACAGCCATCACGAGGCTGGTGATAACTTGGTGCATCCTTGTATGACTGCGACCAAGGGTGCAAATCATTATACAGGGGTGGGTTCCTGCATCCGAGGTGGTAACCCACATTCCCCTCAGCACCAGCACAAGACTAGCTGATATAAATGGTGAGATAAAAGGGATAATTAAGCTCATCCCAAGACAGATGTCTGAAACTGGTCAGACATGCCACTCCCTCAAAGCACTTCTCTGCAATGACTCTGAAAGGAGCCTCTACAGACATCTGAAGCTAGGTGAAACAATTCCCACTCAACTAAAGTAACCTGTTCTGGGTATATCAGGCACATCTTTTGCTCAGGAGCTGGAAGTTTTCAGTTGAGATCAGTTAAACTCTCAGAAGCAGCTCAGTAACACTGGGGCTGACACTGGTTTCCCTCTGTTTTGCTAATGCAGATGTAGTCAAATGCAATCCTACATTCCTGCACCCAGGTGAGCTGAATGCTTACATTTCTACCTCCCCATCTTACATGATCTTTAGGTGGCAAATACTTCCTCGCAGAAAGCCCCTGAGCTCCCCATATGTTCATTTTAACTGTGGGTTTAAAGGTAGATTCTCAGCCTTTCCCTAACCTAGATCTAGTCAGGACAAGAATGACTGGGTGTTGTTCGCTGTTTGTACAGAGCTGACACTGATCATTTCTGGCATTAAATCACAGGAGAAAGTTATCCAGGTCTGACCATGCTCTATGGTGTCAGCAAGAAGAAATTTCCTTCCTGTTCCTTTGATTTCTCATTGCAGACCACCCCCTCCCCCATACACACCTCCCCCAGAGGGAGAGCTTTCCAAAGCACTCTGATTTTCATAGCAGAGCTTGCTGGGCAGTCTGAATCTGCCAGGGACAGGTGACAAATTGTAGAGGAATGTGACAAAAGCAGGTGAGCAAGATTCATTACCAGCCAAGGAAATACACCTGGGGGCAATCCTCAGGGTTGAGGAATTTAGCCACTGCCTTCCTGGGGCCTGGGTGACCACCTTGGCTCACAAGGTGAGATAGTCCACTTGTGTAGCTGCCAAGGCAGAAACTGGAAGCATGACGGGAATTTGCAGAGAAGAGAGCAGGAAGAGCAGATTGTTCTGTCTGATCTGTTTTTTTTTTTCCCCAGTTTTCTCTCAAGCAACTGCTCATTAAATTTTAATTTCCAGCTAGTTAAAATTCAAAATTCCCCTAATCTGTCTGCAGCGTGCAAAAGGCATTACGCCACTGAAGGGGGTTATATGCAGAGATATGTGCACACTCAGAGCTTGCAACCAAATCAGTTTGAATCTAGGATATTTAAATCAGCACAGATTTCTCAGTAGCTATGAAATGAATCTACTCCTTTCCAGTGGCAGGTCGGACACTCTGCATTGGCCTTGTTTTGCAAAGTCAGGGCTCTTAGGATAGGGTAAAATGATTTCCTGAGATCACAGTCTCATGATGGGCTTCCAACTAAACCCCAGCTTCCCTAAAACCAGGCTGCAATTTCTTGCAGCGTGGACTCTTGGAAGCGAGGGATTGCAGGGAACAGCAAGGCAGCTGCAGGGGATGTGTATAATAGAAACTGTGAGCACAGGACTGAGCCTTTTTTCTACTCTCTTGTTCCCCCAGGCTTCTGACGCTGTCTGTTGGGAATAGCTGCCTTTTCTGGTGGGGGAAGGGAGATTTTATACAGAGCCACAGCAAATTTTGTTTTAAAGAACTACTACACTGGTACTCTCAATGCAGGTCTGGCACATTGGAGGCCCAGATGCTCACTTCTTGAATCTGTAGTCAGTTCCCATTAATGCTGCCTCAGTTTCCCCCTTGTAGCATGAGAGCAACCATGGTTTTCTACACAAATTGTATTTATAAAGCACACATTATTTTTAGGGTGAATAAGAAGTGAACAGGGAAGCAGATTAAATTTGCCCTGGATACCAACTGTGCATTGAATTCACTGGCTTAGGAGCTTTCCAGGGGAATGAGCAATGTCTCCTCCAGCAGCATATTTGTAAAGACAGGTTTTCACAATCAGCTTTTGTACGTCTGTATGGACATGCAGGTACGTGTTTCTTCAGCTTCCTGCAATTTGAAAACCTTTGAAGAATTAAACAGTTCTTCAAATTAAAAGCTGGTGACATATTCTTACTGGTTTTGTGGGAGTAAGATTGCACTGGTTTCCTTCAAAAGCTGCTGGTTTGGGGTCCAGAGTGGATGGGAGTGACCCCTTGTGCTAGGCACCCATTCCCACAGGCTGTCTCTGAAGAAGTTAGGAATCAGGAATGTTTGAAAAGCAAACGTTATCCTGAGTGACAACTGAACAAATCCCAGATGTTCTTCATTCTTTCCAGCATTCAAAGCCTCAACCACCGTTAGGGCTGCAGAGAATGCCAGCGCCCACATCAAGGCGGTAAAACAGTTAAGGCTCGGGTTAGGCTGGGAAATGAATTTACATTATCCCGGCACGCTCTCTGCTGGCAAGCCCCAAGAAAGCACACATTTAGAAAAGCCTTTTTGCTTTGTGCAGCTATAGGTACAAAAGCACCACAGGTTGGAGGAATAATGTGCTTTTGAGGCTTTGAAGACCCAGGAAACAGAAATCTTTACATACCACTTTACCTGGTTTTCACCAGTCTCTCCTCAGAAAGGCTTTTGGGGTATGGATGTGAATTCACCCCCCTGACCCATTCCACCTTCTAGAGCTGGTCAGCAACACGATGTCATGTTTGCATTTCTGGCAGGATGACCCTCACTGTCTGAATGTCACTGAGTTTGACCGGCTGCTGCGGGAGTCCCAGAGGGAGGTGTTGCGGCTGCAGAGACAGATCGCGCTGAAGAACTTCAAGGAGTGTCTGCGTTCTTCTCAAGCCAGTTCAGTTGGTGTTTTGCCGAGTGCTGACACACACTTGGGACTGCCCGTACCAATGCTAAATACCTGCAGCAAAGGTTCACCTCTACCCAAGGAGGCCCGCCTGGGAGACCCAGCACTAAAAGGGGGAGCATCCAGGGAGGTGAGACAAGTGGGTCAGCAATCTAAGTTTTTGTTATTTAATTACTTAGTTACTATTACTACCTAGAGTACGTGAGCACTATGGTTTCCACCACTGTGAATTAGATATCTGGAAGTTCTTCTCTGTGAGGGTGCTGAGGCACTGTCACAGGGTGCCCAGAGAAGCTGTGGCTGCCCCATCCCTGGCAGTGTCCAAGGATGGGGTTTGGAACAAGCTGCTCTAGTGGAAGGTGTCCCTGCCCACGCAAGGGGTTGGCACTGAATGAGCTTTAAGGTCCCTTTCAACACAAACCAGCCTGGGATTCTATGAATAGGTGCTGTGCTGGTTTCTAAACTTCTAGGGCCAGGTCTCATCGAGTGGGACACAGATGCCACTGGCAGCCCACTCATACAGTGACACCGAGCCATGCCAGGGTTCAGTCCTCCTCACCGTCCCTAACTTGAGCCTTTGTGCTGTTTTCCAGGGGAACAGGGCAACACCGCTATTTGCCTGCATTGGCTGAACACATGCGTCCTGGCTGTTTGCTGAGGTTTGGACGTTGGCCCCCAGTGGGCACCCATGGCCACGGTGCCAGGGATTCCTGCTGCTCTGTGTGCTCCAGCCCGCGGCAGGCACGGCCCCACCGCCGTCCTCCGCTTCTCCCGGCGGGATAGCACCAACCGAGGCGAATCCCCGAGGCGGGGCAGGCCTCTGGCCAGGCCGCGCTGCAGAGCAGAGCCGCGGCGCTCCCGGCCCCGGTGTCTGAGCCCAGCCGCCCCTCCGCAGTGCAATGGTACCGCCCGGCAAATCCGGCCGTCAGCGGGCACCGCCTTCCCGCCGCGGGCCGGGCAGTCGGCAGGTGAGGCCGGGTGCTCCTCCCCCGGACGGGTCGGGACAGGACGGGAGCAGGGACAGAGATGGCCGCGGCCTCCGCTACGGCCGAGCCGAGCCGGGCGGGTTGAGGTACTCCTGAGAGCGGCTTTGTCGCGGCGGGGCGGGGCCGGGCCGGGCCGCTCTCTGCCTGACGAGACAGGCCCGCCGGGGCCTCCGCTGCTGGCGGGGTCGGGCAGCGGGGCTGGTCCTCGGCTCTCGGGGCGGGATCCTCCATGAGGAGAGGGCCGGGGTCGGCCGCCGGGTTCTGCCCTCCTCGGGGGCCGAGGTCTGGGCCGGTCCCGGTGGGCGCCTCGGCAAGGGCACTCCGCTAGCGGGGTGCGGGATCGGCGGAGGCCTTAGGCGCTGCGGCGGGCCGGGCTGCCCGGCGGGCGGTGCGTGAGGCTGGGCCTCGGTGCACCCGCTTCCGTCCAGCTCCGGCAGTCCCTGGATTCCTGAGCCGGGGTGGGGCGTCCGCTGGCTGCCGATAACGTTTGTCTGGTATCGGTTCACCCCGTTGCTTTACGAAGCTCTCGGTAATGACAGTGTTCCGGGGCACTCTCACGGCTGTTGCCTGTATGAGGACCCACCAGCTGTGCTCATGCGTTGCTCTTATAGAAGGCATGTTAAATATTCATTCCTTGTTTGTCCTTCCCAAGCCACTCCCAGTTTACAGGCCCCTCTCAGCCGTGTTTTGTTTTAGTTGCTGTTTCTTTACAGCCTCTCCGATTTTTCAGGGTTTATCATCTTTGTTTCCTCCCGGTGTCCATTTTCTCTGTACTTTTTTTTTTGTGCTGGGGAAGCAGTGCTGCTCACAGTATCCCGGGCGCAGTATCACTGATTTATATGGTGGCATAATGAAGTTTTCTCTCCCATTAGATCTCTGTGCCTTTTTGTCTAAGCACTGGGTTCTATTAAAACATCATTTGTCTGATGGCCTTCTGTAAGCTCTGTGTCATGAGGCCCTCTTCATCGTTTGGCTCTTTGTGCTATCAGTACATGCAGAGCATGGTTCCTGCTGCCTTTTCGCTAGTCCTTTCGTTTTTACTAGGAATTTACCGGATAGAAAACCTCCCCCCTCCTCCTGTGGTGGCTCAGTGTCTGCAGAAGCCTTTTGGACCACTGTAGCTGCATGTGTTCAGCGCACTCAGGTAGACTGTACTGATCTGGGTCTCCCTCACCCAGTTGTCTGCTAACAACTCTTTACAGATTTGTGAGTGTGGGTTCTAGTTCCCCACTATACTTTTGTTTGGGGTATTTTTTAAGTATCTGCCTAATCTTTGTTGTGATTTCTATCAGCTTGCCTGGAACACATGTCAGATGTGTTTCCGCTGATCTCCACTGGAGTACTCTTCGTATTTGCCACCTTTCATTTGCTTCATATTAAGGCAGTGTCACAGAGGTGACACACTGCATGCCTTGAGTCACATACTGCTGAAGTGAGGGATTCAGTTCATGCTGAAGGGGGTTTTTGAACCCTTGGGTGAATATTACCTAATCTTGGTGATTCGTTACTGTTTATATTGTTGGCCTCCACAATTCTTATAGACAATTCAGTTTGAGAGAGATCCTCAGCTATATTCTTCATAGTCTGAGATTTCTACCCTGGTGGCCCCTGACCCTCCAAATTCATAGAATCAAGGAACCCTAGAATGGTTAAATTTGTAAGGGACCTTAAAGCTCATCCAGTTCCAGCCCTCTGCCATGGGCAGAGACACCTTCCACTAGAGCAGGTTGCTCCAAGCCTGTCCAACCTGGCCTTGAGCACTGCCAGGGATGGGGCAGCCACAGCTTCTCTGGGCACCCTGTGCCAGTGTTCCAAGTTCCTGTTCCAAATTCCTCCATGACGAAGAGGGACGCACAGACTTCTGATTTTTTGACCTTTCTTTGCTGTGCACTGGTCTTCCTTGGACAGCCCTTCCATACTTTGATTTTCAACTGACTCTGCAGGTTCTGTTGTGCAGGAGCCTGCATTATGGTGTTTCTCATGGATGCTCTTTATTTGTCTGGTTCAGGAGAGTCTGTCCTCATTGTCAGAAGATTTTCTGGCTGATAAATAGCAATTAGACTAAGCTGGGCAGAGAGCTCAACTGAGGTTAAAGGCTGAAGTGGAGTCACCAAATCCTGCTGCTTGCTCTCTGTGCAAGTTGGCTTTGGCAATCCTAAAGGTCACCTCTCCCTAAAATCTATTCATCAAAAATAACTTTAAATTCAGGGTTGAAAAGTTTATCACAGCCCTTTTGACAATGTTAAGTCAAATACCAATTGAGAGTGAAAATTCAGAGGACTGAATCCATCTTCTTTATTGTTTCGGAGAGGGCTGTGAGAGGCGTTAGGTGAGGCACAAGTGGAAACTTGGATCTGAGAGCTTTCCAGAGCCCACTGTAGCATGTGAGTGGTTTAATCAAGCTGCGTTGATCTGTGCTGGGCTCCTGAAAACTCCCAGCACAGACCTATGGTGGCTGAGAGATTATCCCTAGCATGGTTTTTACCTTTCTTCATGTCCAGTGCAGAGGTTTTTCTGCGGAGCGTTGTGCTCTCTGGTGGTACTGTCAAGAGACCCTCTTCTCCCTCTCTGTGCATGATGTTCTCTACAGTCCTGGCTGTCCCCAAGCTCTCTGCATCTTGCTTTCCAGGTGGAACCAAGTGTGCAACCGCTGGGACCTGCTTCTGAAGGACATGAAAATTTCCCTCCCAGAAATGCAATAACAGACCAAGAGAGCAGCCAACAGATACAGCAGCTGGTGAGTGGTGAGCCTGGGTTTGGGTGAAGGAGTGCTCTACTTTCCCTTGGGGTTTTCACCTATGCAATCCAGGCAGAGAGCTTGGGGAGTGAAGTCTTTCTAGGTGCAGGAGCGCTGCAGAAGTGGGAAGCCTGGGGAGTCCTTGAGAAAGCACAGGCCATCTGCATGGAGAGAGTTGCTAGGTGGCATCTCCAGGTACTGGCCTGGCGGAGGAGTATGTCACACTAAAATGAGAGGGAAACATGCCAGTAGATTTTGTGCTGTGTTTGGTTTAGCCTCACTTGAACTGGGAACAGGTATGGCTGACCTGGGACAGATGTTATGTGGGGAATATGTCCTGTGTGAATTATTCCAGCAGACTAGGACACAAGGAGGTTTGGCAGTTTGTATCTATCTGAGGAACCAAGAGTGGTAGCACGAAACTGCAGTTAAAGGTACATAACCAGAGGGATGTCTGCTCTCTGTTAGATGTCAGTTGGATTAAAGTAGGAGCTATGATAGCACAGCTGGCGTTTCAGGCTGGATATTTTGCACAGCTCTGTCTTCTTGTCCCCTGCATCCTGTTCTCCACACTGTTCCATACAAAATAGGAGCAATCTGTGCAAATGGGAAATGCAGAACTGTTTCCAGAAGACGAAAGGCTCGGGGGAGGAGGGGAAGAGCTGCTTCACTGGAAAAGTTTTTGGGCTTTTAAAAAATCTCCCTGGGTTTTTATATTGTTTCTGCTTGCCACAAAGTTTTTCTAAAGAAAATGAAACTGGTTAATGCATCATTGGGGCTGAGAAACTGGGCTTGAATTTCTCACACACTTCAAGAATGTGACTTGTTAATATACTTATGCCTGTTTCATGCAGGAATTTGAACTAAAGAAAAAGCGTAAAAAATGTGAAAACCTTGAGCATGAAGTGAGGAAAAAGCATAAAAGATGCAAAGAACTGGTAAGTGTTCTTATTGACTGCTGCTGTGAGAGTGATGGTAGAAGAGGAGCCAGGTTGTTGTGTGCCTCTCTTGGGTTCTCTTCAGTTTATCTTAATAAGGAGCCACCAGCCTTTCTCTTAATTTGAACAGTGTCACAAACTCTAGGCTCCAGCCCTTGAGGCTGGAATTGTTTGTTTAGTCTGTCAGCTAGCTGTGGCTTGAGTATAGCTGCAGAAATGACTGGATGGAGCTCCATGGCCTTTGCGAGCTCAAGGAGACACTTGACATTTTCACAAGCACTCCAGACAAGTAACGAAAGATTTCTGCATCTTGAGATGGTAATTGCACAAACCAACAGCCTTTTGCTCATGCATCTTATTTGTTGGATGAAATCTCACCTCTGTTTAATGTCGTGGAGGTTTTGTACGTCATATCACAGCATCTGAATTTCTCCCTTCTTTTCTACTTTGCTGAGCAGCACTGGTGGCGTGAGTAATTGTGATAATGTATAGTTTAAGCCAAGCATACTTACCTTCTGAGTAGATATTTTATGTCTTGCTCAAATCTCAATTCAGGTCAGTTCTAATGCACAGCTCAGATCATGTGCAGTTCATTGTGCATAGCTTGGTGTCATTGCCTGGGTTAGAGTGGAGCATTTAAGGAACACTACCTTTTCAAGGTCAAGAAGGGACCAACTTACTGGGATGTAGGCTGTGCACACAGGGAATTAGCTCTTGGGATAGCCAGACAATATTTGGTGATCTGTAAAACATCGGGATGGGGAAATGTATGTGTGAATATGTGGAGTCGTGTAATCATGCAACTGTTGAATTCCTCTAATGCTGTACAAAGCTGCTGCAGATGGACTGGACCTGACAAAATCAGTCAATGTCTCTCCTGTCTGCTCAGAGACAACATTCTCTAAGGCAAGAGGGATAGCTAGCTCTTATTGCTGAACTCCAGAGTGGACCCTGGTGTCAGAGCCAGGCATTTAAAACTCTGGAGTTTGCAGCTTAGAACTCTCTTTTGCATTGTTCTTCCAAATAATATTCCTTCCTTAACTGAAATCTGTCAGGAAGATTGATCTTGAACCAACTGAGAAAACTGATCAGTTTTTGTAGGTGGAGATGTAAATAATGTGGCACTGGAGCTGTGAAGGAGACAAGGAAAGGTCTTTCTCTATCTAGGCTTTGAGGCTACATAAAAAGAGAAGAAACTTGAAAGATGGTCTGCCACAGGGCTGGTGCCTGCTTCCGAAGTGCTGCATGTTTTTGGCTTCTACCCCTCAAGCAGCATCTCATTCGCATCTTGTACCATCAGTCAACAGGAATAGTGGAGCTGCCCTGCTGAGTTTTGGGGGAGTTAATCTGAGGTCCGTGGTGTGGTAATGCCTGCTCTTTCTGAACAGGAGATCCAGCTGCAGGAGGTACAGAGTGAAAATGCACGACTGGCTGAAGAGAACTTGCAGCTGAACGAAAAGGCTGGATGGGCAGGACAGGTAACAATCAGTGTCCTTGTTTGTCAGATGAAGCATTGGCTTCTGTGAAACTGTGCTGAGGAGAACTTGCTGGCAGTTTAGGTGTTCAAGTTGCCAGCTGAGTAGTGGTCATATGCCTACCTCTGTCCTGTGCAACTGCACTACTGCATCGTAACTGCAAGCGGAGCAGCTACTGACCTGTTTTTATTAGAGTTTCCCAAGGCTTGAGTGAGGTGCTTTGTCCTTACTTAAGTTCATGCTTGGGTTTACCTGTCGTAACTTGTTCATTAGTTCATAACCAAAGATAGAAGGTGGTTGGTAGGGAGCAGGATACACTGGTCACAGCAGAACCTATCACTGCAGGTAGTGCAAACATCTAGAATCATAGAATGGTTTGGGTTGAAAGGCACCTTCAGAGCTCATCTAGTCCAACCCCCCTGCCATGATGAGGAACATCTTCAACTAGATCAGGTTTCCCAGAACCACATCCAGCCTGGCCTTGAATGTCCCTAGGGATGGTGCATCCATCACCTCTCTGGGCAACCTATGCCAGTGTTTTACCACCTTCACTGTAAAGAATTTCTTCCTCACATCCAGTCTTGATCTCCCCTGTTTTAGTTTGAAACCATCACCTCTTGTCCTATCACAACAGGCCCTGCTAAAAATCTCTCCCCATCTTTCTTATAGGCCCTTTTTAAGAACTGAAGGTTCTTACAGTGTGTTTGAAAATCCTCAGTCACCTCTGACATTGTTTGTCATGCTGGAATAGGGGTTTTGGTGGCTGATGTGGAAGGGGAACCCCCCCCCGCAATTCAGATGGAAACCACAGAAGCTTCAGGCCTTAGGACAAAGGCAGGATATTTGCAGTGTTCAGTTAGCAGAGCAGATTTCAGGGGAGGGTGGTTGCACCTTGGAGGATTGTGTTCTAGGAACATGTTGCATGTAAGAATGATGGAAGAGTTGGTACTCCATGGATTTCTGTGCCCAGCTCCTTCTCTGTACAAATGTAATCCGCAAGAACGAGAAAGCCACTTGTCTGTCCCGTGTGTCAATGTTGCCGCCATGCATAAGGTTTCCCACATATTTAATAACTGTTTGTTCTCAGTAGAAATGTTTGTCTTCTCTTGATAATCTGCATTGCTAATAGTCATCAAGCCAGAGTGCACTTTAGAACCAAAATAAGTTGCTGGAATTTCCTGCAGTAAGTGGAAAAGTTCAACATGATTTCAGCAGGCTGCTGAGCTTCCTGTACTGTTCTCTACATTTAACCCTACAATCCAGGATTAAAAAAGCTTTTAGACCTTTGTGCTTTGGTCATATCACTTCAGTCTGTAGCCTGTTCATATACCAGTTCCTTCTTCCTTGCAAATGAGGAGGGGAGATGAGTTTAGTGCAAATCAAGTGTTTGTCACACTGAGGACTGATACAACTGCTTGTCTATTTGTTCTGAGTGAAAGCCACGGGGAGAGGAGGTTCGTGGTTTTGGTATCATGACAAGTAGAAATCAGGTCTGCAAAACAACCTACTGAGATACAGAAATAAATTGTCCTTCATTATTTATACCAGGAATACCTATGACTGATTACATGTGAATACTGTGCTAAATGAAAATCCTTTCTCTTCAGGTTGAAGCTGAGAATGCTGACCTGAAATTGCAGGTGGTTTTGGTTACTAAGGAACGGGATTCAGTAATTCAGACAAATCAAGGACTGCAAAGCAAGCTGGAGAATCTAGAGCAGGTGCTGAAGGTCAGTAGGACCCACATGGCTGGAAGGACTGTTTGGACACTTCAGCAATTTGAGTGGGAGGGGAAATAAGGTGGCCATCACTGATTTAAGGATTTGCTTTGGCTGTTGCTTTGGTTTGTGGTAAGAGTTTCTTACTTTCTCCTCTGCTTGATGATGACATGAAGTACAGACCATGCTTTGAGTTCATGTGTGGTGATAGGACACAGGGCAGTGTTACAGTATTGTCACCGTTCTGCTGTCTGTGACTTGTTCTGCAGCACATGAGAAATGTGGCTGAGCGGAGACAGCAGTTGGAAGTCGAGCACAAGGAAGCACTGCTAGTCCTGCAGGAGAAGCAAGATGAAGTCAGACGGTTGCAGCAGGTATGCAGTATGTAAGGGAATGGAGGTTTTACTCTCTGAATCCTTGGAAAGTGATGGGAGTCCTGCACCCTGTTTCTTTGGAAGTACAACATATGGAGGAGGTATATGTGAGTTTACAGGATAAAGTAAACCAGGGAAGCGTGTTTGTGTCTAGGCAAACTCCGATACTTGAGCAAAATGAAGGGTTTCTCTCTTCAGTGGCAGTTCTGGTCTCTCGCTGCTGTTTATCCAAAGACCAAGGACACTTTCAGTCTGTACACTGTTCTAAATCTATAATGATCTGTCAAGCTGGTGATGATAGTAGAAGTGAACTTAGGTAGTCTGCTTCCCTATTTACTCCCTTTCTTATTTCTTCTTAGGCGCAGGCAGAGGCAAAAAGAGAACATGAAGGAGCAGTACAGCTTCTAGAGGTAAGACAGAAGAAAATGAGATGGATTAATGGCTGCAGATTTGGTATCTTTTGTTCTTAGTGTCAGTTCTTAATCTGAGCCTGAGCAGAATGCCTTGCTGTACAACCCCTGGCCCGTGAAATCCTATGCTGAGGAGGCCATGGCCCTGTCTCTACTGGGAACTTACAGTCAGAGATGGCAGGCTGCATTGCCTGCGTTTACTGCTGTGCTGTGGCTGTTTGGAGCCCAGGAGAGTTGAGCAAGTCGGTAGGTGTTCTTGTTGGAGTAGATTGCTCTATGGCTGCAAATAGCATCTCCTTTGAGGGGGGCCTGACTGTAGAACCCAGTACTGCTTGGTTCCTACTGAATGGGATTGAAATTGTTGCAGGCTGTGTGAATTTCATGGGGAAGTGACATGATGTGTTGCCCCACTGCTATATCCTTTCTGGGACATCTGCCTTTGGCTGCAGAGACAGGATCAGAGCTGATGTGGGTGCTGCTCTTACATCAGTTGATGTTTAGCAGCCTTTAAGAGAAGGGAGGTTTGATGCTTGCCAAATGTTTTCTGAACTAATTCATTGAAAGATTGGAGAAGCTACTTAGGTTTAAAGTATACATCTACCTGTGCAAAGGAAGAAAGGGACAGTCGTTTTGTGTTTCAGAGACTGGTAGTATTCTGCAAGGGCCTCATCAGTTAAATATTCTTGAGTTCATGTTACTGGTACAGAGATGCTTTATAAGTCAATGAGACCAAGAAGACCAAAGAAAGAGACATTAAAAGCTAGTTTAATGTGAAGAAACATTTATTTATGCAACTTAACTATAATCACAGTCATTCCAGAATATCAGTGTTGGGCAAAATTAGGGGGGTTGGCTCAACTTTGCTGTTTGTTGTCTCACCAGGAGCAAGGTGCATGACTTAGCAGGCTGTTACCTGCTTGAAATAATGTCAAAGCCAGTTTTTTAGCTGTGGCTTGGTTCTCAGCACTGCTTGGTCTCAGGCCTGGGGAAAGGTCTGGACACCAGGTGTCCGTTCTGTTGATTCTGTGGGTGCTTGAAATGTGCTGGGAAAAGAGGGCTTGAAATTTATCGCTGCCACTCAAAGGATGTTGTGCTTTGGCTCAAAGCATACCATGATTTGGAGGCCCTCAAAAAGTGCATGGCTTTCTTATTTGTGTATTTGGTATGTGGAATTTGGCTTTTGTTTAGCAAGTAGATGCTTCTGGGAATGAAGTGGGAATCTCAGTATGGAACAAGGCACACATTGTAAGCCAGAGAGAAAACAATTGCATTCAAACTGAGGGTTGGGTTGTCTTTGAGTTACTAAACTCAATACTTTGCATTATTATTGAGTTTTGGCTAGTGTAACTGCTGATATGGGTTTATATTTCTCTTTGCTTTTCTTATTGCTACCAGAGTACTTTGGATTGCATGCAGGTACTGCTATAATCCTGTCAAACAGGACGTTTTTCTCCTATGTCCTAACTTTGACAGTTGCTTGATGTTCTTGTTTTAACAATACTCTGGAAAAGATTGCAAGAGTGTCATCGCCAAGAAAGAAATGTAATTAAAGGAGCTCCTGCTGAGTTTGATGGAGCAGCTGCTTTTCTCTTTAGATGCTTTGCTTTCTTGACCAATTAGATTTAGGAGCTTTATTTTGTTGACACTTCCACATTTTAAGACTTCTCCAACTGTGCCCTTTCTCCATGTGTTACATACATTTAAAGGTCTTTTGGAAAGTACTTACAGCTCAAGAGTGAAGTGTTTCCTTCAAAACCCAAAAGCAATGGCAATACTGCAAATGTAAATGTTGTGGAGAAAAAGAGAGGTCTTGCTGGCTTTGGATGGAATTGGTTGGAAGATGGGAAGCAAAGACTGGGAGTAATAGTTTTCACAGAAGAGGTAGTAACTGATGAAGTTGTAGTGTGGGAGCTGTGTTGTCTGGCCTGGTCCCAAATGATTTGGAAAGCTTATATGGAAGTGCTGGTGCTCACAGCTGATAGAAAACTGCTTCTGCAGTCACTGTTAGATCTGACTGCAAGGAGCCATGGGAAGATTAAATGTCAAGGTAACACTGTGCACGTGGAGGAGAGGCATCCATGATTGAACACACACAGGCTCTGAACTACCTCTTGGGGCAGGAAATGCAGTACAACCTTATGCACAAGTTTGGTCAAAAAAGCAAGTGCTGTGTTGGGAACATTTAGGAAAAGAATTTGAAACAGCCTGAAGACATTATTAGGGTATATCCACATCCCGAAGAAGTAGCACTCACATCTATGTGGAGTTACAGATGTTCCTCTGATCCTTCTCATGTTAGCCCTGCTTTGAGCAGGAGTTTGTACTGCAGTCCCATAGAGGTCTCTCCTAGAAACATCATGATTCTCTGGTCTCAAAAACATACAGCAGAAGATTTGGAGAAAGGTAACAATGGACATCTGGCTGGGGGCTGTCACATGTAGGGGAAGTGTAATAGGGCAGCCAAGGAGAGAAGACAGGGCTGAGCTAGTGGTTGGATCTAGCTTGGTGTGGAGAATCAGAGCAAGCTCCTGAATTGGTGACTGAACTGATCCCACCAAGCTCTGCGCCCTGCTCTTGCAGCCTCTTCTGGTAATCATGCTACTCAGTCTGAGCTGGTGTGAGGCTCCTCTTTCTTGCCCTTTTGGGTTGGACATAGACACAAAAGTCTCCTGTCTCTTCTGTGTCTGGGGCTTGATTCCTGCTGGTTCCCTGAAGCTCCTGGCAATGTCCCTAGGCTCCTCCTCCTGATCCTCCTGCCTCCTACCCCTGTCCTGGAAACTTGCTGCTTGCTCAGTTGTGTGTGAACCTCTGCAAGTAGTCCACTAGAAGTACACGTGTGTGATGTAGCAGTAATACTTAAGGGATGTTTGTACATTGTTTTGAATAACACAAGATCTAAAAGACTAATGGGGTATCTCAGCATTAAATTGTGGGTTATCCAGCCTATCGGCTTGGCCACCAATATAAATGGATTAAAACTGTGATTAATGCGTTTAGGGAACCCAGGTACTATTATGATGCTATTAAACACAATATCCAGATGCATCTGCTGGCTCAGGTCTCTAGACAAGATGGGAAAACCTCTCCAGTCGTGCAGCATTTCTCTGCCTGTGTCTTGTCATAGGCTGCATCCCAAGGTGGAATCTGGCAACAGGTGTTGGTCTAGAGGAAGCCCTGCTTTGATGCAGTGCAACTATTCTGGCTGTTCATGGTTCCTTTTCTCTATTAAGATGAAATGCATAGGGGAGAAGCATTTATGTGAAAGATCCTAACTAAGTAAATTTAAGCACTCATGGTTGCAGAGAAATCCTGTACAATGCGACTCGGTGAATAAGGAGTTGAGTAAGTGGAGAATGCAGAGACTTTTGGAAGCTGCTCATGGCATCTGATACTTTCTTTCAATTTCAAGACAGTTACTTCTTGCCAGACTTCAGAGACTTCACGGGGCTTCCTTTAGAGACTGAGAGCATGTAGCTAGTAGTGAAGAAAACAAGCAATAAGCTGACATGTTTCAAACAGATACGTCACAATAAAATAAAGATGCACCCTCGTAGGTCAGTTGGGAGTGAGTTAGAAAGGCTTTGTTGTACTCTAGACTAGAGAGAAAGTGTTTTCCAGGTCATATGTGTTATTTTTAGAGCTGCCTCAAACCCAGACTTTGTCCCTCACAATCTAACATGGCATGTTTTATTTTTGAGTTGGAAGGAGAAAAAGACACTTTAAACACATTTTGCAGAATGGAAAATTTTGAAGAGCACAATGCAGCTGTGTGTTTCTATGCTTCTTACCTATGCAGTGATGAGTGACTGCAAAGCCTGCTGTGATCTCAGTCCAAAGAGAAAAAGGGGAACAAATGTCATTTCCTGCGAGGCAGAGTATGCACCTCAGCCAGATGCATTAATGCTGAATGAAATGTTGTCTCAGTTGAAGAATGACTGATGAGATGATACATTCCCATCCAGCACTAATGCTTTTTGTTTACTTGTTAGCTGAGGTGCATGAGCAGGGTCTGTGCAGGATATCTGTCTGGGAAGACAGGGTAAGCTGTTGCCTGGTGGGACAGTGAGAAGAGGGAAAGGAGCAATTGCATTCTCTGGGAATTGATATGCCTGCACTTGGGGAGTATGTGGGGATGTGTATAGAGAGGCAGGACTCGGCAATATTTTGGGAGGAGGAGATCTAGAGATGGTAGAAAGAGAACACTAGAAAATACAAATGATTCTCTAGTAGGAACATGTCCTTCCCTCTCCATAGTATTTCCCAAGGCTCCCCTGCATCTCATCTTGCTGAGATGTATCGTTCCTGGAGCATATGATCCCTGTAGGACCTGGTGGCAAAGTGTGTGGGCTGCCTGCAGCAAAGAAATGTTCTGCAGTATGGGCCAGGTGCTGATGCTCTCTGCTCTTCCTGGTGCCTGGAGAGCCAGGATCTTGAGAGACAATCAAGCATCCTGCCCAGAATGGTGGGGCGGCCAGGGGAAGGTTTTGGGAGCTTGCTGAAGCCTCTGGAGTGATGGATGAGATAGGGCATTGGGAAAGCAGTTCCTTTTAGAGGCATGATTTTGACTCTCCAGTAAATGTACAAAGCCTTTTCAATCTTCTTTTCAAGGCTTATTCATCTTTTACTTCTGTCGTCTGGTCCTGTGCAGGGCTTCGATAGGATATCGAAGTTCAAAGCCAGCATTTCAAGTCTGTAGTCAGTCTCCTCATGGCTGAGGAGTCTCAGGTTTTCAAAGACACTATAGGTGCAGAGCTGCAATTGCCTAATGACCGGTCCTAGGCAGAGCTCACCTCTGGCTTCTTGGAGTCTGAGATCCGCTGAAAAGATGCAGTAAAGACAAATGCTGTTTGGAGCCTCACTCATGATATATGTTTGTGACTCTACTTGTGTTTTTCCTGTCAGGCCCGGGTGAAGGATCTAGAAGAGCAGTGTCGCAGCCAGACAGAGCAGTTCAGCCTCCTGTCTCAGGAACTCAAACAGTTCCGGCTTCAAACAGGAAAAATCGACCTGCTCACCTCGACCTTGGTTACTTCTGAGCTTCCTCTTGCTCTGTGCAGCTCTACCCCACAGCCCCACTTCGAGAAGGGTAATTGCTGGAGATGCTGGAAATGAGTTGGTTTTTGGTTAGCTGGAAAGTATACAGGAAATAATGCAAATGTTTAATTCACTTTTGGGATCGCTGTCTCTCTCTCTTATAAATAGCTTTGGTTTCTTTTGAAGTCATAAAGAGAAGTTGGCATTCTCTCACCAAAGAGCCCAGGGTGTCCTGTGTGTTGCACTTTCAAATAAGTCACATTTTTAGACACATCAGCTGCTCTAAAGAGTGTTTGCTTGTGGTGATGCTCACTGCTGATCTTGTATTCTGCCTGTAGCTAAAAGTAGTGGATGGATTGTTTTATTGCAGAATCAACTGTTCCTGGAGTGTTCACTCACCAGAGCACAAAGAAGGTTCACAATGAAGAGACTGATGAGTTGCAGTCAGCGCGTCAGGCGCCTGATACCACTGTTGGCTCCCCAGTTGCTGCTGCCAGTTCTCAGAGGCAAGCCAAGAAAGTGGAATCTCAGTCAAACTCTTCAAAATCAGAATCCATGCAGAACAGCCCAAAATCCTGCCCAACTCCAGAGGTCAGTATGGGAGTTCCCTCCATGGCCTGTGCTTTCTAACCACAAAGGAATGGCTGAGAGCACCAGTAATGTATTCATTCCCTCCTGGCTGCCTGAAGAGAATGGGAAAAATAAGAGAAGAGCTGTAGGAAAAAATATAAAAGGCCTTGGAAGCCCATGTCTGTATTGCTCATTTGAATGTATTGCTGTGCTCCAAGGAGGAAACAACTGGCTAGACAGAGAGCTGGGAGCTTGGAGAGGGAGTGGGGAGGGGAGGTCGATTGATGGGTGGTACAGAAAAGCTCTTGCTAAGCTTCCTTGTGACATCTCTGCTGCCATTAAAACACACAAAGACTACAGACTGTCAATTTTAGCATGCTGAGGAGCTGTGTCCAGACTATTTTTGGCCTTGAGCTGTAAGTGAGGGGCTCAGACTTTTTTGCTGGTGCTTTTATGTTTTACTGATAAAAGCAATCATGAAAAGATGCTGAGTTTGTGCAAGCAGAGAGATGAAAGTAATAGGCTTTACTTGTGTCACCAACATCTCCTATGTTGTTGTTGCTCCCCAGGAGCATTTGTGGAATACTGTAGGGTTCCCTTAGGTAGACTTTCATACCCTCTGCTGTGTGTCACTTGATGTGACAGTTTAGGGTAAAGCAGTGCTGTGAGTGGGGCTGGGTGTGATGGCATGGGAGGCACCTTTTGCACTTGGATGTTTTTTGTGAGTGCTCATTTCCCCCCAAATCAGGATAAGGGAGATAATTGGAAGAGTAATAGTGAGAAAACTCATGGGCTTAGACAAAGACAGTTTAATAGACAAATCAAAAGCCATTCGTGATCAAAGCAAAACAAGGAATTCCTTCAGCACTTCCCATAGGCAGGCAGGTGTTCAGCCACCTCCATGAGAGCAGGGCTCCATCATGCGTAATTGTGACTTAGGAAGACAAATGCCACCACTTTGAATGTTCCCCCTCCCCTTTTCTTCTTCTTCCCCCAGCTTTATATGCTGACCATGATCCATATGGTCTGAAATATCCCTTGGGTCAGTCAGGATCAGCTGTCCTGGCTGTGTCCTTTCCAGCTTCTTGTGCCCACCCAGCCTCCTCACTGGTGAGACGGTGAGAGGAATTGAAAGTCCTTGACTGAGTGTAAACATGGCTTAGCAACAAGTAAAACATTTGTGATCAACATTATTGTCATCCTAAATCCAAAGCACAGCACTGTACCAGCTACTAGGAAGAAAATTAACTCTATGCCAACTAAAACCAGCATATCAGGCTACTAAAAGTTTCTAGTGTTTTGAAAGTACATAAACATTATATTGAAGTATGTTCAGCTGCTGGAGGGGAGGTGCCTCAACAAAAGTGCTTAGAGACAGAGTATACTGAGTTAGGGGTATGTAGGATAAAAGCAGTTTCCTGAGTCTCTAGTCCAATATCCTACTCCAGTGGGGCTGTCACCGACACTAGGTCAGGGTGGCTGTGGCTTAGCCTGGCAGAGGCTCTGAGTTCCCTGCCACAGTGGGTACCTGTCCCAAGGCTGCATTACCCCTGGGCAAGGAATTTTTCCTAATGTCTGACTGGAAGTCCTGAAGCTGTAAGTTGGAGCTGATGTTTCTTATTACTGCTTCTTCACCTTAAAAGTCATTCTTCCAAGATGGCCCATAGCCCAGTGGCCAGATTGGCACTGTACATGAGCTCAGAGGACTTGCTGACTGATGTTCAAATCCTGTGAGTGTTCGTTTACTCTGATTTGGGCCGTATCATCCCCTTCATCTTTAATATTTTTAGGTGGACACTGCAAGTGAAATGGAAGAACTGGATGTTGACAGCATCTCTCTAATGCCAGAGCCAGGCAGCCAAGGCCCTGCAAAGCTCCAAGTGTTCTTAGCTCGATACAGGTAATGGGTCATTTCTTGTGCTCTATGAGGTTAGATAGGTTATCTCATAGTTGCCTAATTCACTTTTTTCTAGGATTCACCACTGTTAGGGGTGGGTTAGACCATGTATCTTATTTCTCCATGGGATCTTTTGAGATAGGTTGTTTCCTGCACAAGCAAATCCAATGTGCTTCGCTTAAGAAAACCACAGGAAGCTCATAAGCTGTTCAGTGAAGAGCACTGTGTGTAACACTGTTATTTTTAAATATGATATCAGATGGAAAATTGAGTTTGAGTGGACACATTGCTTGAAATATCTGGTTTCTCCAGAATAGTCCAAGAAATTTTCTCCAACAAATCTTATTCCAACAATTAGGGAAATTTCAGCCGAGAATTCCTGAAGATTTTGGCCAAAAGCTTTCTGCCTGTAACTTTAAAAGGACAAAAAAATGCACAGAATAAACACAGATTTTCTGGTAACTGTTGCTGTCCACTGAGCCAACATTGCCAAACCCAAACCGCTACTTAGAGTTCAGAGTATTGACATACCCTTCAGTTGTGGGTTAGAGGAAGAGAACTGGGAAGATTTTGTGCTTGTGAGGAGCAGATCAAATGTGATCTGTGCTTCGTGTCTGAGTCTTGGGCCCATAAGATCTCGCTCAGCTCATACACAGGATAACATTGCTTTGGCATGTTGAATTCCCTTTTAAAGACTAAAGAGCAGGAATTGCAGTAGATGCTTGCAAAGCTTTGTCCAGTGAGATGCCCAGTTTTTCATGAGGCATTTTCCCATGAAACACTGTGATTAGCTCAAGTATCACTGGGAAGGCAGGTTAGAACTATCCAGAGTCCAAATCCTATCACCAGCGTATTTATCATGTTCATGCTAATGCAGGGTTTGGACTGCTGTTTAAATGCGGAGTTACAGCACTGAGATTTTCATATCTTGGATCCTGAGGGCTGGATAATGATGAAATTATGAAGGAAAAGGCAATGTTGTTCTTGTGCATGTTGTTCTTGCACGGATCAGCTCATTCGTAGGGTTTTAAGCATGGGAACGTTGAGATGCTGTGCTTGTCCATGACAGTTGTATGACAGATAAAGTGTAACCTGACAAGTTTTGGACACTTTCAGTATTTTTTTCTGGTCAAAACTGTTAAATGCATGAAATTCAGAGAGATGTCTGCATCAAATAGTTATGAGTGCAGGTGAATTTAAGAATGTTTATTTGGAAATGCAGCCCTACAGTTTATCTGTTTGGTACCCTCAGAAACACAGCAGGCACTCAGGTAATTCAAGTCTTTTCTTACATGTTTTCTTGAGTCATGCTGATCTGTTCCTTCAGACATCACATGCCTGATGTTTTGTGTTCTGCTACTCAGAAAATTGTCCCTAGCTGCTTTTTGAACATATTAGTTAGATATAAAACCATAAACTAGAGTTTTGACTGTTGTCTGTGCAATTTGCTGCTTGCAAAAAGTGGAGGCAGTCCCAGTGAATTGAGGCTGATCTAATATCGCAGCTTGAATGTGTTGCTGTGAAAGTTCCTGTACAAAGTCTTCATATTGTAAATATTTCAGCTACAATCCTTTTGATGGACCTAATGAAAATCCAGAGGCAGAGCTTCCGCTGACTGCTGGAGAATATATTTACATCTATGGAGAAATGGATGAAGATGGCTTCTTTGAAGGTGTGTTTTAGTAGACTGAAATGTGACCAAACTGCTGTGGAGATGATCTCTTTTTAAAAAATCCCAAACAAACCAAACAAGAGAAAGGTAGTCAATCTTGAAGCTTCAAGATAAAGATTTTCTGACCAAAGTTTGTTTCTTAGAGAGAAGAGCAGATTCTGTGGAAGAGGGTTTATTTCTGTCATGATTAAATGAAGTCTGAAACATGAAATCCTGGTCTAATGAATTCAGTGGGAATTTTGCCACTGCTTTCAGCAGAGCTCCAGGTTTCATCCCCATATGGTCCTTCCCTAGCTACGGAGATGAACGTGTTCAGCCCTGGGCACTCTCTGCAGATGATGTGTTTACCTCTTTCTGGTGACTGCATAGTGAGCCAGAGACTGTAGACAGCTGATGGGCTCCATTACCTCTTGCTCTTTTGGCAGAGTCAGGGTCTAAGATAAACAGTCCAAACTACACTTGTTATCTTACTTGGTGCCACATAGTGTGCTTCTGTTTGGCACCTCTGAAAACATCATCCTGGTCAATGAATACGCAGATGGAATTGAAACCGAACATTGTAGACTGTAAATTTGCAACAGATTTTCTGTGTGGAGCTGTGTTACTTAATGGGATGAAAGCTCCTAATTTACTGAGGTGCTTTGCAAGGGCTGAGGCAAATGCATGCCATGTTGCGCTGCTTGCTCTGTGATATTCTGGCTCTTTCTTTGTTTGTTTTTTTCTTTCTATTTCCAAGCTTCTTGTGTATTTGTTTGTTTATTTGTTATTTAAAGAATAAAAAGGTTATTCTTTACTAACGTTTTCTGCTTTCCCTGCTTTCAATTGATTTGCTGTAGGGAGAGTTTGAAAGGGGAAAACAAGTACAACCCTTACACATTTGCTTGTTTGACTGTCATTGATGGTTCTTGCACGTACCAAGAGTGCTGTGGCGTCAGTCATCCCCACAGGTCCTTTTGGGACATCTTTGTTACAGAAGCTAGTATAACAAAGGAGGGAACTAAAAAGAAGGCCAGAGCTGAATACAGAGCTGGAAAGGAGGATTTTCTTGAGGAAGTTTTACAAACCCCAAATCCGTGTGATGGTTTTACATCTTCTCGCAGTCAACCTGCATAGTTTGGGAAGGCTAGAAAAAGACACTTGAGTTAGTGAAATAGCTGTGATGAGGAACAGTAGGATAACAAAAAGGAAAACCTTTAAAGCTAATTACACCAAACAGCTTTCCAGTTAGTTGGCTCTGGGCTGAGTGGTGTAGGTAGTCTTCTCACTGTGGTTATTAGGACCTAACTAGGGAAGCATTAGGAAATCCAGGAAGCTTTCCCAGGAATAACCTCCCAGAGGTTAGCTGTTTTTTTTTCTCATTCCTGGCTGCAGTGCAGTTATGACTTAGCATAGGTGTTGTCACATTGTCTTCATAGATGGGTTGGAAAGCTGAACAGGAGGTGCAGTGGTAACAGGTTTCCTGTTTCTCGTTTAGGGGAGCTGATGGATGGCCGGCGAGGGCTGGTCCCCTCCAATTTTGTTGAGCGAGTCTCAGATGATGACCTCGTGACGTTTCTGCCTTCGGAGCTGAACGATCTCACCCATAGTTCATACCGGGAGAAAAGTTTTGTCAGTGCAAGCACCAGCAGTGGAGATAAGAGTGATTTCTCTGTTGAAGAGAGTAGCATCAGCCCATTGACCAGTAGAGCAGAAGGAGACCAGGAGGAACCTGTTAGTCATACAGCAGTGCCTTACCCAAGAAAATTGACTTTGATCAAGCAGCTTGCCAGAAGCATAGTTGTAGGCTGGGAACCACCACTTTTGCCAGCTGGCTGCCCAGACGTACAAAGCTACAACATCTATGTGGATGAAGAGCTACGTCAAAATGTGAAGAGTGGCTTTCAGACCAAAGCAGTGATTGAAAAGCTGGATTTAAAGACAAAGTCTTACCGTGTATCTGTGCAGACTGTGACAGAGCAAGGCAGTTCTGATAAACTGCGATGCACTTTCTTTGTGGGGCAAGATTTTTGTGTGGCACCAACTATGCTGAAAGTAAGAAGCGTCACTGCCACATCAGCAGAGCTCACGTGGCTTCCCTGCAACAGCAATTACAGCCATGCGGTCTATCTCAATGGGGAGGAATGTGACATAACAAAACCTGGGGTCTATTGGTACACCTTCCACAGCCTGCAGCCCAGCACTCAGTACGTTGCCAAGTTGGAGGCCCGGCCCTTGAAATCACCTTGGGAAGAGGTCCCACAGGGGCAGGAGCAGAACTCAGCTGTGATACACTTCACTACCCCACTAGCAGGTATCAGAGCAGTCATGCCCATTGCCATTGTGCATGGAGTGCTTGGAGCAGTGAGCTCTGTCATTATTTTGCTGCGAAGCCTTGGGGTGAAGGGAAGCAAGGTTTAGTAGTCCCAAAGCCTGACATGCTGTACTGTTTTGTCTTAATGTTTTTCTTCCTTTATTTTAACAATTTTCTCTGTTTTGTTTTCATTTGCTCTGGGAAGACATTCTCTTTGCTGATCTTAGCAGCATGTCTCTGCAGGCATGGAAGATATGGTTTGCCATGACCTTGCTCTAAGGGTTGCTGCATCTTGGCCTCAGCTACTTTTGCAAAGTTCTGTTTTCTGTGCATTAAAGCTTTCATAGAACAAGAGCACCCTATTTTCTCTGGTTCTATCATTTCCCAAGACTAGCCTGGTTATTCTGGTATGGTTCTGCAGGGGCAAGTCTTGTGTGGGACTTTTTTATTCTAACCAGGGTTTAGTTTAGCTTTATTCTAAAGTGAATTAAACGAGGTAAAATCTATTTGGTCTCTTGCAGGCACACCTGATGCTCCTTTGGATGTCCAGGTAGAAGCTGGTCCCTCACCAGGTATTCTTGTTATCAGCTGGTTACCTGTCACCATTGATGCTGAAGGATCTTCCAATGGAGTTCGAGTCACGGGTTACGCTGTGTATGCGGATGGACAGAAGGTATTGTGCTGGTGCAATGCAAGGCTGACATTTATGCAAGTGGGGGGCTGTGTGCTGGTGCAGGAGTAGAGAGTAGTTGCAGAGCCTCAGAACCTGGAAAGTCTGATCCAGTAAGGATGCCATGAGGAGGCAGTGACAATCCTTGGCTTGGAAAGGAATGGTATTGGAGAAGTGACAGTGCTTGGGCTGTTTGCTTTGCTCCATGCACACCAAAAAAGACTTATGTCCAGATTTTTTATGTGGTTTTGATATAACTAAGCTAAGAAAGTTTCTGTGGCAGGACCCTTCACCAGCAAACCAGGACAATTAGTGTCAGCCTCCTCCTTTACCCTAGGCACTAGCTTGATCACTGGGGAAACAGTGACCTGAAGGAGCAGTAAATCCACATGGCATAGACAGGATATAAGTACACAACCTTGCCACCACTTGGGGCTTGTCTCTGCACTATGAGAGTGAGGTGTCATTCTCCAGCCCGTTTTTAAATGAAGGGACAGACAAAGGCAGATGTGTAAAACACCCCAGAGTTCAGTATGAGCACTGGTAAAGAACCTCCAAGGATATTCTGTGTTAAAAGTGGCTTGCAGTCTTCTGCACACATGATGTGCCACTGGCAATGGGAGAAGCAAGCCACAACTGTTTAAAGGAGCACAGTGAAAACCAGAGTGCTGCTGTGTTGGATGATTGCTCTTTTTTCACGGAAATGCTTTTTCCTCTACATGAGTAAAAAAGGAGGAGTCTGGGAAGAGGCAGGTGAAAGAGAAAACAAAAAAAGTGATTGCCTTTTAAAGCGTAGGGAACAAGGAGAGTTAAAACCTAGAGCAGGAAGGAATATAGTAATATTTAATAGAATAACCAGTTTCTCGAATGGTTACGACAACAATTTTTGTTTACTGTTTGTTCTTCCCTGATCCTGTGCAGAAGGGTGGGAATTCTGCATGTTAGCTCTCCAGAGCTTTGGGGTCTGTTGTTAACTTTGGGTTCAGGAATTGTCGCTCTTACTGTGTGCATGGTAAATAATTGCTCCCTGGGTTTTTGCTTGCAGGTAATTGAAGTGACTTCTCCAACAGCTGGGAGCGTCCTTGTGGACTTGTCCCAGCTTCAGATGTTCCAGGTGTGCCGGGAGGTGTCTGTGAGAACTATGTCTCTGTACGGGGAATCAGTGGATTCAGTTCCAGCCCAGATTTCCCCGGTTTTGCTGCAAGCCTCTCACCACTCTTCACCTTCAGATTCTGCTGTTTCTACCATTTTTACCTCTAGACTGCCCCGTGGAGAGCCCAGGGGCTCTCTGCCTTCACGCAGCCCACCCACCCACCACATGGCTGCACTCCTGCTTCAACAGAACGTTCCCTCTCATACCTCAGATGCCAAATTGACTGATGTCTCCTCCAGCCCCGAGGGCTCAGCGCCATCTCTGCCAGAGAAAGCCTCCTCACCACCTCACCTCTCCTCTCCCAGTGCTTCTTTGGTGCAGGTTTTAGGCACTTCCCCACAGGGATCAGATGCTGCACGAGACAAGAAATGCCTGACTGTGCCTCCTCAGCAAGCTGGCAGCACAGTGCTCCCCAGTGAGGGCACGAAGCCTGTCTCTTCAAGGGAAGCAGAATTGCAAGGCCTGGGTGAAGGGACAGATGTGCAGGTAATTGTTTACATCTCCTGCCCAGTACCGTGTGTGCTGGGACAGAGAATGAAATGAAATAGCAATGAGCCAGGGGGTAGCATGCTGCTGGTAGAGGCCAGATCCACAGGGCAACTTAAATGCTCCTATGCCAGTACCCACAGAATGGGCAGCAAACAAGAGAAGCTGGAAGCCATTGTGTAGCAGGGAAATCATGACATAGTTGCCATCATAGAAGCGTGGTAGAATGATTTGCGTGATGGGAGTGCTGCAATAGATGGCTAGAGGCTCTTCAGAACGGATAGGCAAGGAAAGAAAGGAGGTGGGGTTGTGTTGTGTGTCAGGGAGTGCATCAGCTGCCTGGAAATCAATGCTGTGTGTGAGAAGGTTGAATGTGTGTGGGTGAGGGTTGGGGAAAGGCAGCTGATATCCTGGTAGGAGTCTGTTATAGACCACCCAGCCAGGATGAAGCTACAAATGAAGCAATTCTTTGAACAACTGGTAGATGTTTCACATTTGCTTGCCCTTGCTCTCATGGGGGACTTCAATCTACCAGATGTCTGCAGGAAGTACAGTAGAGCAGAGAAGAAACAATCCAGGAGCTTCTTGGAGGGTGTGGAAGGTAACTTTCTGACCCAGCTGGTGAGTGAGCCAGCTAGGGGAGATGCCTGGCTACATTTGCTGTTCACAAACAGAGAAGGACTGGTGGGTGATGTTATGGTTGTGGCCGTCTTGGGCAAAGTGATCATGAAATGATTGGGTTTTCAGTCCTTGGAGAAGCCAGGAAGAAGGTCAGCAAAACCTCCACCTTAGACTTCTGGAGGGCTGCCTTTAGCCTGTTTAGATCAGGTGGAGGCTGCCTTATATTAGAGTGAGGGTTACAGAAAGGGGTGGTTGATGAAGGCTCGCCTGCCTTCCCCTCCTTGTTCCTGAAGTTCCACTCCTCCATCTCCCAGAGGTTTCCTTAAACACCAGGCTGAGCTGACAGGGAAACACAAATCTGTAAGCGTTCTGTACTGCAGCTTGGTGGTGAACCATGGGGTCCTGCACTTGTACTGTCCATATATATTCTTCATTAATGCCCCTTCCCTTCACAGCCCTTACCAGCTCCAAGAAGTAGTGGGGTAGTATCCTCACCCCCAGCTCAAGCTAACCTGCAAGCTGGTATGTAGGACATTCCTCTGGCACATAAGAGTGGGAATTGACCTTGTTGTATAGCATGGGCTCTTCTTGCTGCTCTAAAACCAGCTGTTGTCAGTCCACTTATGTGGCTTCCATGAGCCATGTGTGGTAGCCAGAGCTGAAGCAGTGGTACTTACAGGTACTTGCAGGGAGGAAGGGGTTTGCTCCAGGGCTGGCCAACCTTCCCAGCTGCAAATTGCTTTCCAAAATACTTATATACCAGCAGTGCAGAACACATGGGGTTTGGTTTGGGGTGGTAAGGGCATCCTTTTGGTGCACGGGTATGGCACAGTATCTCCACTAGGTATCACTATTTATGATGACCTTTTCTTGGTTTGTTTCCCAGATGGAGCAATCTGTAACCAAAGCACCAGAGTTGGAAAGTCCATCTGCCAGCAGTCTGAAGATAGATATGGAGACCTGCTATGCACGTTCTGTGGAAGAGTCACCAGAAGGTGCCAGTGCTGAAAGAGGGAAAGAGACAAAGGAGAAACGCTTGAGTCCAGAGCTTCTGCCCTCCCCCAGCCAGGCTGAGGGCACAGAGGGCACCTTCCAAGGAGACATAAGCATGGCTGGGAGCAGCTGCCAGGAATTCCTGAGGCTGTCCCCAGGCAAAGAGGTGATGAAAGAAATGTCCAGAGTGGAGAGAGAGGTTTGTTTAACGCTGGTTGAATGTCTGTGCCCATGGAGGGATGTGGATTTTATTTGACACCCTTGGATTTTCCACGGTACTGTTCTTCTGCATGCTGGTGGTTTTGTGTGGCTGTGTGTGTGTGTATAGACACATGCCAATTGCAGCACTGGGTGCTGCCCAGTGTGTTTCCTGCCACCTTTTAGCTGTATATGATAGAGAAAGGTAAAGTGCTACTTTATTGCTGAAATAATGTCTGAGAGGGCTGAGGAAATCTGTTCTGGTTTTCAATAGCAAGAAGAAAAACTATCTGAAATTGGAAGACGACCGCTGACCCTTTTTGCTGAGCACAGCCGTAGTTCTGACCTTTCAGATATTTTGGAAGAGGAGGAAGAAGATGAACTGTCTTCACAAGCTCTGGAAGAGAAGAAATGGGACCAGGGAGAGACATGTTACGGGGATAATGGGGAAAAGGTAACTTGTAGCTGAATGATGCTTGTGGGGAGTGCTAGTGCAGCCATCCCATGTCATCAGCTCACAGGAGGAGGTGCTGGTCTGAGCCCAGTGCTCTCAACAGTGCTTGGCTAAGTTCCTGCCTGCTCTGCTTTTACTTCCAGTGTTGTCTTAAGCTAGTAAAAATGCAAATTCTTTGTTAGAGGGAAGGGTGTTTATGTGTAATGAATGTACCCAGGGTTTAATTAGTTGGAAAAACACACAATGCAGTGTGAACTTTAGAACCCACGGGTAAAAATCAATCCTATCGATCAAGTTCTTAATATAGATACAAACAGCGAACACACAAGAATCTCTGAAGTCCACCCATCTGTAAATCCTGTAGTAACCCACCATCCCTCCTAAGGCAAAGCAAGCGTGTAACATTTTGGCCTTAGTCCTGAAGGCAGTGCTGAATGGGAGTAATCTAGTGCAGATTATTTTGCATAGACCTTGGTGCTCTCTGTAGGAAGAAGAAGCTGCAAGAGCTGTGGCTTTGCAATTCACATGTTGCAAGTGAGGAAACACTGGTTGAAGTGAACAGTGGGTGATCCTGTTAATTCATTTGACAAGTTAAACAGTTAAAGCTAATTAGTGTGTTGCAGTGCATCTGTGACAGGTCTTGTGCTGAGAACTGCGTGACTGGAAGGTGGCATAGTACAGATTGTGGCACTTGACATGAATGTCCATGAGAGGAAGTATTGAGGTTGAATGACTGAGAAATCAGAAAGATTTGCGGGAAATGTGGTACATGTGCATAGCAAGAAAGTGCCCTCATTTTTATTCATGTGACCAAAGAACATTGTAGTTGGTTGATGCTGACCTGTGTGGCTGCTCGCCACAGATGGATCTCGTGAGCATTAAACGATCACTGACAGAGTAATGGTTCTGGAGTAAATGTCCTGCCAGTCCTTTTCTCCTTCTGAAGGGAGTTCTGCTTCCCACATGGGCAGGTGGGACCTGAAGTGCAGCTTCAGGAGCCCCAGAAGAGCCTGGTGGTTGGTGATTCTGGGGCTGCCTGGGAAGGAGTTGTTGAAAGGGCTTCCAGTTGTTGGAATTGCACTGGAAAGAAAAATGGAAGAAACTCAGCTTTCCTGCAAGGGTAAAGAGGAAATTAGAACAGTCAAGAATGTTGTTCTTTGTCTTGTTTTCCTGGGTGCTTTATTGGCCCAAATGTTTTGGGGGTTTGTCTTTTGTGTGTGTGAGAAAGAAACACCAAACCCTCCCACACACATCCTGTTGATTTCAGCACACTGGTGCATCTTGACCTAATTAAAGTGATTGTTTTCACTTCTGGCAGTGAGACGTTGAGTGTGTGAGCATGACAAGATGCTGAATGGGGAGAGGGCATCAGGGGCAGGAAGCTTTGTGGCACAGAGTTGCCAACACTACCTTGAAGAATGAAGAAAGATGGTGATTGAAGCGGGCCAGGTCTCAGCAGAGCTGTTTTCTAGGATTCTACATATTTAGTAACATTTTGGGTTATCTCAAGAATTCTCAGCCAATTCTGTCAGGATTTGGGGGATGAAAGAATGAAGTGCTGCTGCTTTTAAAAAGTTTAACCTCAATTAAGTTGTTAAATTCCTGAAACTAGTATTATATTAAAACTCAAAGGCAAAAGCCACAACTCTAGAAACAGCTAAAGTAGGTCTTACTGGTCTTCATGGTTGCATTTATAACTGAAGATATTCCTAGTTGATGTGCCCAAGGTGCCTTGAGTGTGTGTCCTGTGAAGAGAGTTTGAGGAAGCTGAGCCTGTTTGGTCTGACAAGGAGGAGGCAAGGGGGGATCTTGTCTCTGCCTACAACTATTTGAAGGATGGTTAAAATTATGAGATAGCCCAAGGCATCTTGTTGCTGGCAGATAATATACAAACAGGCAGCAGTTGTGAGTTCCTGTTTGGGAGATGAGTACAAACTTCTTTCCCAGGAGGGTGGTGCAGCCTTGGAACGGGCCCCAGTGAGGTGGGGGATCTCCCTTCTTTGGTGTTTTCAAGCCTCAGCTAAGCAAAGACACTGTTTTAGTGTTTGCAGCAGTCCTGCAGCAATTAGGAGATTGAACTGGAGACCTCTGGAGGCCCCTTCAACCAATTCTAAACAGAATTCAAGACCAGCTTTTGCTTGGAAAGAGTTATGAAGGTTGGAATAATCAATAGGCAGCTTAGAGCTGCCTTTTGTTTGCCCCACTGGTTCAGTTTTTAATTCTCTCTGACCAGGCCTGCTCATGCCAGTAGCTTGAAACATCAATAATTGTGTATGCTGTGTAAGCTATTTATAAATGCTTTTTGAACATGTCATGATATAAATTGTCAGGGAGGTTGAACAAGAGACCTTTATAGGTAACTTCCAACCTACTTTACGCTATACATCTGGGATGCGCCCTTTTGATTCTAGTATAAATGTAGTAGGAGACAAACCATAAATTCTTCAGTTGGTCCAAGGGAAATTTTAAAATTCAGCAGTGTTTTCCCAAAAGCTTTATGTAAGCTGATAAGCTGTTACCCAGCTGCAAGCGAAATACAAGTCTGTGTGACCCCTTTGAGGTGAAAGGTTTTCATGTGTATTTGTGGCAACTCTGTTCACCTGGATTTGCAGACAATAAATCACTGTAGAGCTGGACCTTGGCAGATGGTGGGAAGGACCTAGAGAAGGTCCTTCCATAGTAGCAACATCTCCAAGGGGTGTCTCACTGCACAGGGTCACTGTCTTCTGTTTCAGTGCAAGGACAGAGGTAAGGGAGGGCTGTGGGTCCTTGTGTGAGTACAGGCTGTGAGACTCATACCTGTGGAGGCAGGGAGCTGATCAGCTCTGGTGCACAGCTGGGAGGAGCTGTGCCTCTCCTGCCCTGTCATCCCAGACAGGGGATGCTGAAGCTGTTGGGAACCCCATGGGCAGGATGAAAGGTGCTGCAGACAGTGTGTGTGTGTAGAGGCAGAGGCTGGGAGGGAGCTCTTCCATGCATTGTTCTTTCTCACTTTCCGCTGCATTGTCAGTTCATCTGATTGTCTTTTGCCAAAGCTCCATTGCTCTCGTTTGCTTCCTACCCTTGCTTCGCTGCAGACCACAGTCGCCGCTCCATCCTGCTGTGCTGGGAGGGAATCAGCTGTAACTTTGCCTCTCTTTGTAATGTTTATTTCCTCTCTTTTTCCCTTTGCTTGTCCTGGCTGTGGCTATTCTCGGGGGCTGGGTACAGATGGATCTTTGTGATACTGACAGCGATGAGGAAATTCTGGAGAGAATACTAGAACTGCCACTTCAGAAGAACCACAGCAAGAAATTGTTTAGCATCCCTGAAGTGACTGAGGATGAGGATGAGGATGAGGATGAGGATTGTGTTCTGGAGGAAAAGGCGGATCCTCAAGACTGCCAGGAAGAACTTACCTACCATTCAGGGAGAACAGAGAAGACACTCAACATCAAGGAGCTGTTTCTAGAGGCAGATGGGAGTAACACCTCCCTGGCTCTGTCTGCTCAGATGCTGCAGGAGGAGCATGGTGTTAAGGAGAGCAAAAGGGATGCTGACCGTGCAAATCCTGCCTTTGTCCAGACAGCCTGGAGTCAGAGGAAAGCCAGCTGGAACTGTGGCTACCAGCAGAATGATCTGAAGTCTGGGACTGTGGCAAGTCCTGCTCGGATCAAGAAGAAGGGAAGTAATTATCAAGAGAAGACCCGGAGTCGGTCTGAGATGGGTAGGAAGAGACAGAATGATTTAACAGAGCACTGCAGTCGTCTGCTGGGCAACTGCAGTCAGATGGGAGGTGGGTTATACAGAGCTCCTAGCCTCAGGGAAGAGCTGAACATTGTGAGCAGTGCTGGTGCGAAAGAAGGGTTTGATATGTACAGTCGTGCCAGACAAGGCACCCTACGAAAAAAACACATGAAAGCAGTGGTTCCAGGGTTTGCAGAACCTGCTGTGGTGGCACCACGCTGCTCCAGCCCCAGGAGTCTGGAAATAGACATTGAATATGACTCTGAAGATGATGAGGATTCGATCTGTGCTTCCCCCCCTGAGAGGAGGCTATGGCCAGAAATGTCCCCGAGCTGTCAAGGGGACTGGAGTGATGGCTCCAGTCAATCTGAGGTTGTCCACATGGATGGCAGAAGGGACCTGACCAGACTGGAAATGATGGAAGAGCAGGGGATGGAGTGGGCTGGGTCTCCAAACCGGCATCTGCAATTCTTCTGCCAGAAGGAAGCACCGAGATGTGAGAGCAGTTCTGAGGAGCAGGGCTGGGAGCTGGACTGTAAGTCACCTGGCTGGAGAAGGAGGCTCGAACATCCTTCGAAGGGGATACGTAGCACCTCCTTGCACAAAAGGGTTGGGTGACTTTTCCTGTTCTGGCTTTGAAGCAGCTTGCAGTGGCGTTAGCTTCCCTCTGCTTCCCTGGCCTGCCTGTATCTTGCTTTGTTCAGTGTTGTCCAGAGAAAGGCCCCTCCTCTGGGATTTCTGGAAGAATATCTGAGAGATTCTGTAGTTCTGTGCTGCTCCGTGGCTTTTCTTGTATTAGCTGCTTCTGCTTTTCCTGCTAACCGACCGAGTGTCACCGATGCACTATTCCTTTTCATACTGGGTCTTCCTCCCCATGGCAGGAGGCTGTGGCACCCCAATGAAAATCCCTAGTGAAAGAGGCTGAATTGTTGAAGCTTTGTGTAGATGATGATGGTAATGTCATTGCCCCCCTGCTTGAAATGCCCTGTCCTGTGTCCTTGTTCTCACCAAGGGGATTGTCACTAGTGCCTGGCAGGCTGCCTGCCTGTACTTAGTTCTGTTTTCCAACTCCCTTGGTACTTTCAGCTCTAGAGTGTCCCTGAAGAGGAATGTTGCATTTGGATGCACTGCTCTTTGTGGAGTGCGTTTGGGCTGAGCGCTGTTGCTGCAAGTTGGAAGGCAGAGACTGCTACTAACTCTGCTGGTTCCTGTTGCAGGTGGCCAGTAATAAAGATCCTAGGGGCCAGGAGCTGCCTTGCACGACCTGGCAGGCTCCCAGGAGGAGAGGGAACAAGAGCGTAAGAAGAAGCCAAATGCAGAAGCCTGTGCTCTCCAGTGCAGGTGAGTGGGCAAGGAAAGAGAGTTGGACAGCAGGAGAGAGGGAGGTGGTTGGAAATGCAGGGGAGAGGTAGGATTTGAGCTGTGCAGGGCTATGGCAGGGGAATGGTACTGATGTTCTCTCTGTGTGTTTCCTGTCTGTGGACAGGTCCTCCAAGGAGCATTGCTTCAGAAACCTCTCTTAAAGATGATGGCATTAGAATATTTGTGGCTCTCTTTGACTACGATCCTGTTTCTATGTCTCCTAACCCTGATGCAGCAGAAGAGGAGCTCCCATTTAAGGAGGGACAGATTCTGAAAGTAAGAGCACACCATAGTGAGCACCTTCTACTTTGTATGGTTCCATCTGATGTTCCAGGGACAGCATAAACCTTCAAGGCAGACTCCTTCATCTTGGGAGTTTCCTTAGCTTCCCTTTCTCCTCTGTGTCTCTCAGTCCCTGTGGTTTCAACAGTCTCTGGCCTGTCTTTTCCCTTGCAGGTATGTGGAGACAAGGATGCTGATGGCTTTTACAGGGGTGAATGTGCAGGAAGGGAGGGCTACATTCCATGTAACATGGTATCAGAAGTCCAGGTGGAGAATAATGAGATCAAGAAGCAACTCCTAAAGCAAGGGTTCCTGCCTGCTGACACACCGATGGAGAGCATAGGTACTGTGTCTCCTTTATGTGTGCACTGTCAGCGTGTCCCTTTGCTGAAGCGTGGAAAGCTCAGTCGTGCTGTCAGGCTGCGTGGCCAGTGCACCAAAACCATCTCTAGGGCTGGTCCCCAGGCTTGTTTAGTGGCTGCTGAAGTAGCAAGCAGGGAAGTCTGGATGGTGAGGGAGGCAGATGTTCTGAGGTCTCAATTCATGCCTGAGCCGGAGGCTGCATCTGCAGCTGCAGGAGCTGCTCCTGTGGTTGAGGTGTCATGTCTGTGAACTCAGCACAGAGTGTGAATGAGGCTGCTTGTTTCTGTTTCCCTGTAGTGAGACCCAGTATCCAGCCCGAGAGGCTATGGGGCTGACAGTGCCCAGCTCCTAAATGTGGGTCTCTGGCAGGTTGATGCTGAGGAGCACAAGGGTCAAAGGTGTCTTTTGCTTTCACTTTGTGGCTATGTGATTTTTTGGTAGGTTTGTGTCCTTTGGCCTCTTTCATGTCTAGGGAGAGAAGAGATTTGAGTAAGGCACTTCTTCACACTAGGGCGCTCATACTGTTTCTCCTGTGTGGATACACAAGACTCTCTGTCCCCTGCCCTCAGAAGAATAAAGGAACTTAATAGCCCTGAGACGCCAGGAAACATGGTTGATTTGAAGGTTTTCAGGAGGGTGGTGGTAGTGAAGAAGACATACCTTATGTGTATGTGCAGAGAGGAAACCTGGTTTCCTTTGGCAGCCAGGCTTTTTGTGCCTCTGTTGTTTTCCTGCTGTCACGAACCCATATTCCTGCTTGTAACTAAGAAGATGCCTTGAAGGGGTTGGTGTGGGAGCTCTTTCTGTGGACTCATCCTGTATTGACCCTGCTCAGTGCAGAAACTGTAGCTAGAAACTTCCCCAGGTTCCTTCCCCCTGAGGCAGTTGATGGGGTGCACCTCACCTGGTGATTTTCAAGTGTTAATGGAACAAGGCTTTATTTTATCCTTGTGATGCTGCTTCTGAAAGATAAAGTGTAGCAAAGTTTGTCTGATGTGCACTGTGGTACAGCTAAGGGGCATAAATACAGTGTGGATTTCTGTGTGTATCTGGGCTGTGGATCATGCCTCATCTGAGTCCACACATGAGAAATGGAGATTTGGGCTGTGCCCATAGAAATCATGGTGTCTGCTTCCCAGGGGAGGCATGTCATGCTGCTCTGTTGCCTGTTCACTCTTCAATATGCTTTTCACTTTCCCTTCACTGTGTTTATCTTGTCTATTTATTTGCTTTTTTGGATTTTTATGAAGGAAATGGCACATTTTCTCCACCTCCACGCCGCCAAAGCATCCCTCCTCCAAAACCCAGACGCTCCAAGAAAGGTCTGTGTCACCCACTGCTTCCTCTTTGCTTTTCGCAATAGGGTTACAGACTGCATTGAATTTTTGCTACTTGCTTACAGGACCCTCAGATGTTTGTCTCTGTACAGCTGCTAGGAAGTGGAAAGAGAGCCCAACACTATGCTGCTGTTAAGTTTTTAACAACAGTGATGTCTCTTATAGTTTTGGAGCTTGACCTCTGCTTCTTGTTACGTCCCTGAGTCATGGTTACCGGCGTAGGCTTTGAGTTGCATGAATGGTTTGCTTCTGTTGTTTGCTGCTTTGGTCTTTGTTGTTTCTACGGTTGTCAGTTCTGTCATGTGGTCACGGCTGAAAGATGAACTCTCACTGATGAGACCTTTTCTTCCCCCAGAAGGGCTGGATAAACAGGAGAAGTACAAGGCTCATGCAGGTGAGAATTGCTCTTTCATACTATGAGTAGATAGTACATGATCAGAATACAGACACATTTTGCAGTCGAGAGCCAATGCAAGACTCTGTAGTGGTGCTTCAGAGCACTGTAAGAAAATGGTGGTTCTCACAAATGGTGGGGTTCTTTTAATACAGCAGTGGGTGCAGTGGCCTTTGACTAAACAGGGAGTGTTTGAGGTGAAGGGCACTTATTGTTGTGCTTTGGAGAAGCAGAGAAATCCCTTATACATCCAGTGCTGTGGTCCTTAAAACCTAAGGTCCCTCAAGAGGGTGCTCATTCTGCTTAGGTGCACAGTCATCCCTTGATGCCCAAGAGGCCAAGCCTGCAAACCCCTTGGTAGCCCATCCAGTGTTGCCCTGAAGCAGGGACATAAGGAATGGACAGTGTGTGTTTCCTGTAACACCAGGCTTTGCTTTTGTAGACCCAGAGGAGGTCTCAAGTCCTGGCTGAGCAAGTGGGTGGCTTTGAAAGTGCAGCATGTTCCCTGGATGGTGAGGCCTCTGCTTCCCTTCGTGTTGGGCTCTGCTGCTGTGGCTGATGCTCTCCAGGGCTCTTGCTGTTCCCCTGGCACTTGGAGGATGAATTTTGTAGCTCAGTAGCAGGTCATTGTGTGCAGGGAGGAGAAATGTCCATTCAAGACCCTATAAGGAGGCTGCTGTCCTGTGTGTGTATATATATACACATATTTGTGTGTATATATCAGAAAATATAGAATACATGCCTGTATATATAGCAGGACACCTAAAGGATGCTTTAATGTGGAGATGTTCCCACTTTTGTGCTTATACAGGAGATCAGAAGACTATTGTACTTAAATGTCTCTATGGCCTCTAAGATCTCTCACCCATTCAGTTGCCCCCTGGTTTTTTTTTTACTCAGTCCACTCCAGAAATGTTGAAGGAGTTGCTGTGATTTGGGATTTTGTCCTAGAACTTCCAGCTAAGGATATTGCATTTTATTTTTGTCCTGCAGGGCAGAAGCATAAAGACTGTGAGGCTGAACTGCTTACTTCTCGTCGTATGGTGGCTGTCTTTGACTATAATCCTAAGGAGAGCTCTCCAAATGCAGATGTAGAGGTAAGCACCAGCTGCTCACTCCTTTCATAGGTTTCTTTTTCCTCTTTCTTTTCTCCTTCTGTCCCAAGTCATTTGTCTCTGTTTTGACCAAAGTGCTCATTGTAGCTTGGCAGTGTTGCTGCTAAAAAGGGGTTGGCTAAAGTCATAAAATGTAGTTTGCTGATATGTTCTCATGCATTTTCTGATACCCATGTTCAGTTTTCTATGAAGAACATGATGCAATATACCCATAGTGATTTTTTAGGATATGTCTCAGTGAAACTCTGTGTCTCATGGCCTTGTAGCATCCCCTAATGATTAGATGGGACTAAGCAGACCTGTGGCAGGAGGAAGCAGCCCCTGCTGTTAGCAGTTGATTGAGGGCACACTCTGGCAAAAGGGAAAACCTGCTTAAGAGTTTGAATGGACTTCTGATACTTCAGCTGAGCGTGTCTTGGAGCATGTCTTTTGTGTTGAATAACTGTGTAGGTCTTTGTTCAAGCAAGAAGACTTAGCTCCCATTTAATGGACCAATATTCTAAGTTTTTGCTTTTCAAGCACTCCCTACACAGAATCCAGACTGTTTTTGTGGATAAGTCTGAGGTAGAAAGATGGCAGTGCTGAATCCTTACTGCAAAATAACCTTTCTAAGTTAGAACATGCTCTGTTCTCTTTTCTCCATAGCAGTGTTAGTCTACTCTGAGCAAACATAAACATGGGGTTTGGATTCAGATTGTTTCTATGCATCAGAGAGGAGTGTATGGCCAAGAGGTGACTCATGAGCATCTCATGAGCAAGACAGGCTGCTGCTGAGGACAGAGTGTTTTAAGGATGGAGGATTATCTTAGAATAATGCAGTGAGAGCATGCATTAGCCAGAGAATGCTTTTGTGCTCATATCAACAAGAAGATGGCTGTATGGCTGTATTTTTTGCAGTAATTTAGTCTTCCTAGAACCTGCCATATGGGCAGAGTTCATTATTGAAACAAGCTGGTCCAGTTCTGTTGCACTGTTGGAGGTGCTCCCTGTGCACACTCCAGGAAATCTGGTCACCTATTCTGCTAGAAGCCTGCAGTTGCTGTTAATGAACTTGCACCAGGACAGAATAGGATCAGCTGTGCCCTTCTGTGTGTCTGTGAGTGAAATTCCCTCAAAGTGTCTTTTTGTTACAGCAAAGTAATTCACAGCCAGCAGGAGGAACCTGCAGCCTCCAGAGATAAACTGAGTACTAGGGTTACCATAAGGTAAATGTGTTGGAGGTAGATCCCTTCCAGCTAACGCTTCTGTCAAGTGCATGTAAACAGTGTGTCTTGAGTGGGACACAGCCTGTTTGAAGACTCCACCTTCTCTTAGAGCAGCTTTTTTTGCTGTAACTGGGCAGTTTCTTCTGTTGATAGAGACTGCTTCGACCTTTGTCTTTGGTCTTGTGCTCCAGGGAGCGCCTGCTGGGGTGGCTGACAGGAGGATGTGATGGAGGGTGACATGTGTTGTGTGGTAATGTTCTGTCTCTAGGTCAGATCTTCCCATTTGTATGCATTCCTGCTAGTGACTAATCTCTGAGCATTGCATACAGAACAGGCTTATGCAAAGGAGCAGGATTTAGTAGTTACCTTTAAAGAAATGCAAGGTGTTTCTGGTGCTTGTTCAGCTTGTCTCAACATACGTTTCCAGAACAGGTTGTAGGCACTATTTTGAAGCCTTATTAAAACTGGTTTAAGAAACGGGCTTTGCTCTTGTCTGAATTTATGAAATGCTTCCTTAGCACTGAGGTCCACAGTTACCCACCTTAGTTGCCCTTCATCATCCTGGTACTGCAAGTCTTAATACAGCGGCCTCCCTCCCGCAGGGTAAGCTTGTGCAAGAAGCCCAGGGTGACCTGGTGTTTCAGGCCAGACATTCCAGGTAGTGCTTCTCCTGTGACCATTTTTCTCTTGCTCTTTGCAGGCTGAACTGACTTTCAGTGCTGGGGACATTATCACTGTGTTTGGGTCCATGGATGATGATGGATTCTATTATGTGAGTACAGGGGTTGGGAAGGGCCAGTGGCTGCATTTGAAGTCGTTGGAGTCCATCTAGTGGCAGGAGAGACGAAATCAGGGAACAAAATACGCTGCAAAAAAACCCAAGCCCGTATCTGCTTACTGCAGGGCAGGGTGTTTCTGGTAGTCCATGTTCCTGTAACCACAATATCCAGATGGATTTGAGTTTATTTCTTGGCATAACTTGACTGCATATTTCCCAAAGCCTAGGATGCATTGTTCTGTACCTGTATCAGCTGCATCAGCATCTGCTGTAAGCTGATTTGTCACGAAGCACTCAGACACATGCTCTCATCCAGGGCAGGAGGCTACAGTGGTAACATGAAAATACAGTTGTACAGTCACCCCCATCTGAGCATATCTCCACAAGCACTGGTGCCTCTTTCATGTGCTGTGCATGCATACCTGGGGGCTGTGCCTGCCAACGAGCTGTGTGCTGGACATGATCCTTGGCCCTTGGATCCCTGCATAGGAAGCAATGTGTCTTCACACATCAAAGTTGAGGTTCAGCTCCAGGGAGAGTCTGGAGGGGATCACTGTGAATGCTTTGTTTGCCTTCTTTCATAGTGTTGGCCAAACACCATTGCTGGGGTTGGTTTTGTCTCACTCAAGCACCTGCTGAACTGGAGACAATTCTCTAGGCATACAGCCAAGTTTGGTTTGCAGCTCTGCACCTCAGTGAGCATTGAGGCCATGTCTGCAGGACATTGTACCAGTAGAACCTCATTCTTTACAAAATAAATAAATACCAGACTAAATCAAAGGCCTTTGGAAAGCCTGTGGCACTGTCGTATTCCAGTTGCTTCCAGGATAGCAGTGGAAGTGATCTGAATTTGTAGAAGTGACCATGTTGCTGGAATACATTTGTCATGGCATCTGCCATCTTTTCTTCCTTCACTCCCTTCTGTGTTTCTGTGCTCTGAATTGTTTCACTGAGCAACTAAGCAAGAATGTGAGCCATGGAATTTGCTGAGGATCCTTCCAGCATGAGTGTGTTCCCAGGCTTCTCTCACACCACAGCCTGGCCTTCCCTGCATGGACTTCTCAGTTTCTTATTTCCCCATCAGCCAGGAAAGCTGGTGTGAGAACTCAATGTTGATCTTGCAGGGAGAGCTGAACCAACAGAGAGGACTTGTCCCATCTAACTTCTTGGAAGCTGAACCTTCGGCTGGAGGTATGGCTGAGGAGCTGCATTCAAAAGATAAAGAAGCTTTTCCACTGAGTGCTGAGAGCCAGGTAAGACTGTGTGACTCTGCATCATACAGACATCCAACTGTGATGTGGCTGGAGATGGGCATTGCACAGCATGCAGCTTCTGATGGAATCATTTAAACTAGTGCATGGAGCTTAGTTCATCCCATGGAATGTTCTCAGAGGTTTAGGAGTGCTAGGAGCTCTTTCTGCAACAACATGGTGCCTCAGTCTCACTGTGGTCAGGTGGGCAAAGAGCATCCCAAAGCACACCAGCAAATACTTCAGATCCACAGAAGGGTCAGTGGTGATATCCTGCTGCAAGCAAAGCAGTTCAGGCAGCTTCCCAGACATGTGACATTTCTCAGATAGGCTCATACCCAAGCCAAGGAGTTGTGGAGTTCCCAACACCCAAACACCAATGCTCTTCCACTCATTCTGAGTTAGATATGTCTTAATCCAGTCCGAGGTGCTTCCAGTTGAATTCAAAACACACTGGGGAGTTTCCCAAACAGATCTGTGAGATGGATCCTCAGGCTTTGAAAGCATCCCACAGATGCAGAGAATGCAATGGTTGAGCTAACCCCTTGAGTTATGCTGCTGATGCTCTTGAAACAAATGCTTAAGTGGGGGATTTGGGTCATCTGCTGGATTCAGACCTCACTTGGTGTAGCACCTCACCAGTTACTTCTGGACCTCATATTCTGTGTCATTCTAGAGAGTGGAAGGCAGGGAGGGACTCAGATTGGTCCCAGCTCATATGTACTTCACCTTCAGTTCTTCTTAGAAGGCTTTTGGCACCATCAAGTAGTGCCACACCCACCAAAGTGTGTAAGAAGAGGTCCAGTTTGGCTTTGAACCAGTCCTTCAGTAAGCATGTGGGCCTGTATCCTCCTTTGCTGAACTTTCCACTTGTGCCTCCCTAGCTTTCCTGCTTTCTGCAGCATTCCTTGTCCTATTTTTCATGCTCAGCAATTTCTTTTCTCTGTGCCCACCTCCCATTTCTATCTTCAAATGCTGCCTGATCTCCCTTAGCCTTCACCTGCAGCCCCATCTTTTGCTTCCAGGCATTTCAAGCTTTGTGAGTACAGGGTCTGCAATACAGCCTTGATGCCTTCTTGCAAAGAGCAGGCCTGACTCAGAAATAAGGTTTGTGGGTAGTTTGCTGGATCATCTTCCAAACTCAGAAGTTGTCTGGGTCTCTTGCGCTTACCTGTTTAGGATACTCATTCCCTTTCCTCCTAGCGCCTAAGTCCATGGTGGGAACTCAAAGGTTAACAAGCTGTTACTACCAGGGTTTAAGAGCCCCAAGGTTATGCAAGTCTCCCTTTCGCAGGGGGAAAGCAAGCATTCAGAGTGGGTTTCCTTCTCCAATTTCCCACTCAAAATTATTCGCTCTTCCCAAATTACTGATCTATTGGAATAGAGGGTGCCAAAGGATACCTAAATCAGTAAAATGAAAAAGGGTTTAATTCATATTGTAGCTTATTACAGATCTAACCCTTCTCTCTGGCATCAGCCAGCAGGGAGAAGGACCTGTTTCAGATGCCAGCCCCAGCCTTGGTCCTTCCAGAAACCATGGGGAAATTCAGGTAACCTTTGGGGCTCAAGATAGCTGATCTGCCACTTGCTTAGTTAATGGCCTTTTATTAAGGACAAGTAAGAACCAGGAATTTGGCTGATAAACAGGATAACATATGCAACAAATCTGCCGTTATTTCTAGGGTATTTATTTGCATCCCTCTCTTATCTCTTCTGTTTTACTGGCGAAGAAACTGCGACACCAGTTGACCTGCCATGTCACAGGCTTTGTCACAGGCTTTCCAAGGTATCAAGGTCCTGTCTGTTCTGGTGCTGAGCCGGCAGCTCGAGCTGATCCTGCTCACTGCCCTCAGCTTGCTGCTGCTCCACTTTTCTCTCTGCTTTCCACTGGTGCTAGGTTTAGCAGTGGGTGACTGTTCCTTTGGATACGGCACTTTGGCTCAGATATCCCTGCGTGCTGTTCTCCTATTGTTCATGACACCTTTTTTTTTAACAGAAATGCCTTTCAAATGTGATAAACCCAACCAACATAAAATAGACGTCTTGGGCTTGCCTGCCTTTCAGATCTTTCCATTGTCTTGGCTTCTCTCTGCCAGAGATCCAACAGAGCTTCCCCTTGCACTGGCTCTTAACTCTGGGTCTGTAGAGCAGGAAGATGTTGCCTTAGGTCAGGTAATTTTGGTACTTGTCTGACCCATGAGCTGCTATTCTTCAGAGTTTGAAGTGTGGGGACTTGGAAAATTCAATTGGTGATGATTAAACCAATTTTACTTCAGTGGGAATCCACACTATCTAAGCATGACTTTTGGTTGGCTGCTTCTGTGTAGTGACAGACTGCCTCCTGTCCTGCTGCTTCCCTGCTTCACCAGGAGGCCTCTCCTAGGTGATTCTGGCTTAACCCTCTTTAACTATGTGCTGTCCTGCTTGTTCTGCGCAATCCAGATCCATTTGAACAGCTTCCAGATAGGAATACCTTGCTTGTCCCCTTTTAAAAGCAGTACATTTACCCTGCTCATAACCAAACTTGTGTTACTTAACTACATTTATGAATCTGCTTAGTGATTACTGAGGAGAGACAGAACCTGACCTCCCTGAGGATTTGACACTGGCACAGCAATTGCAGCATTCCTACCTCTGGGCAGAACACCTCCTGGCTAAGGCAGAAGGAAAACCTCCTCCTACAAAGCACACATATTCTGAGGGCCATCTCTGAGCTGTACCGAACTCTCTCACAGAGCCATACCTGGGGCTTTTCAAACCCTGGTGACATCCTCACTCCATAGAGTTAAGGAACTTGCTTGGGAAACTGTTGTTGGTGCATCCAATGCAAATGGAAGCACCTTTGCTGCTGTGGTTTGGGGTGGAGGGAGTGTGGGGTATTCAAAAGGGCAAAGGATGCACGGCAGCCTCTGGACAAGTCTTGTTTGAACCTTCTGAAAGACAGCATGGCAAAGCAGACTACATCAGTGTCCCAGGCCCAGCTTGAGATCCAGCATATCCAGCTTGAGACCCAGCATGCGTATGCTCCGTGGTATCGTGGCAGAGCTTTGGACATGTGTTAAAGCTAGTCCCACTCTTAACAGAAGCTTCTCCAGCATGATCAGGAGTGATTTTTCAATTGCTTGTAACTTCTTGGATTTGAGGTTTCAGCATGTCTGTTCTTCACACTTCCCTTCTTCCTGCTGCTCTGTTGAAGGCCTGAGAATAAGGGCAATTGACTTTCCAAATTGCACTGGGGAAGGTATATAATTTTGGATTATTTCTGAGTAAATCTTGCTGGCAACTGAAAAAGTGAAGCAGTCTAACTTTCAAACTGACAACATTTGGGGATTAGATTCTTAAGCAATAAGAAAAATACAGCACAAAGAGGAGTATCCAAGAAGTTATGGTCACCAGCTAGGTCCCTAAAACACTCATGCTCACCAACTGAGAGCAGTTGCTTTAATGCTGCAGCTGTTGAAGGAGTATTTTTGCATCAGTAATACACAGTTGCTGTCAAGGACTGATTGTAAAGCACCTACAGAAAGTGTTTGATTCTAATTGATTTCATGTATTTATTTCTGCCTGTGTTACGCACCCGTGATGGTTCTTTTCTTCAGAGAATGAGGAAGAGAAGAGTCCAGTGATAGATATGAATGATACATAGACAGAGAGCAACCATGTAAGTGTATGTGAGAAGATCTCTTCAATCTTCCACCCAGCCTAGCATATTAAACTGTCGTGCACCTGTAGTTTACTCCTTTTCTTGCTTGTAGTTTGACAGGCTGGACTGGGGCTCTGCTAGCAAGTCCACCTTCAAAACCTCTACTGGCAGACCTTTACCTGCTAGATTGGTCCTATAGTAAAGCCATGATCTGTTCAGTACATGAAGTGCAGTTGTTTGGAACAATTATCTGGTGGTTTTGGGGACATGATGGGACTGTGCTGGGTATTCAGGTTTAGAAATGACATGCTTTATAATTCAGCCTGGGCCTTCTACCACTGTCCCAGCACATCAACAGCCAAAGCTTTGTTTAGCCTTTGCAAGATCCTGCTTAGGCTGAGCACACCCCATATTTTGCACGTGTAGGGTATTTTCTTCCTGATTGTATTCCTTCCTTAGTGTAGTCCTGAAAACCCCCTGCATACCATCAACTTAAGGAAGTAGTAACATTGAGTCCCTAAAACCTTATGTGGATGATTGTTCTGTCTGACAACACTTAAAGCAACAGTTTTGGGGCTGTGGGGTGAGACCCCTGGTTTTGGGGGGCAGTGGGAGCAGATCTGTGGTTTCCTTAGTGTCAAACACTGTTTTCCTGAAATTGTGCAATGGAGCAATACCTGGACAGCATGGAAAAGTGCCCCCTGAAAATGAACATGACTCCTCTGGTTATCCCCACTAACAGCTTTTACTCTGTCTTGATTGAGCACTTTTTCCTTCATGTTTCTCTTAAAGAAACCCAAATTTTAGTAACATTTGTCTCTTAATAGATGAATCTGTGAAATAGTGCTGTTGCTTTTCTGCCATATAGAGACCTCTGAGAAAATCTGCACATGCTTGCATGTGAGACCTCTGTGTGGAAATCTGCCTGGGCATCGTATGCCACAGCTGGGAATCAACAGCACTTCCAGCCACAAAGCCAGGAGACTGCCAGTTACTTCACTTTAGCTGTTTGATATTTGCTAGTGACATTGGTACTGCAGCATCCTTATTCCAGTGTTTAATGGTGACATTTTTGAGCTGGGCTGGGTACCAGCCTCTCATTTTGTGTGCAGTCTTTCATGTATCACTCTCTACTTTTGCACACATCTAACCCAGCTGGCTACCAAGTTAGCCCTCATCTGTCTTACTTTTTGCCTCCATAAGCCTTACATTACTGGCTGAAAATGGTTCCTCTAGATTAATCCAGATTTATTCATAGACTTCTCAAACCTGACTAACACCTGGGCAGTAAACAGAAAGCATTGCAGCTTGCCTGTGTGTGCAGACAGGAGCTACCAATGATCACAGCTGGTGCCTCAGCATTAGTTGGAGCAGTTGACCTGCAGAACACAGCTTGCCCAAAAGCGAGGTGGTGCTATCGAGCTGTTGGCAACATGTCCTTGGCAGTGCTGGAGAGTCACAGAAGTGCCTTTGAAAGTGTGTGGAACAAGATTTCTAGATAACCTGTGAGTTCAGGAACAATCAGCCACTGTATTATTTCCTGTAGATAAGAGAGGGAGAGAGGAGTTCCATCTCTGTCCCTGTAGCCAGAGACACTGTGTCAGGTAAGAGTCTGATGGCACTGTTACTTGGGACAGTTTAAACTGATTGCTGCAAGACTGTAGTTGTCTCTCATCTTTCTGGAGCTCTCTAGAAGCCTTGTGCTCCTGGCTGCTCAGAACTGACTCCATAGGTGTTGCATGTACTGAGTCTGACTCCTGAGAAGAGGTTTCTGCTCATCTTGTATCAGAAGTGCTTTCTTCCTGGAGCAGAGTGAAGCATCTGGATTACAGCAGCATGATGCAGCCTGCAAGGGGAGGAGAGGTCACAGCCTCTTCTTGTGCTCTTTGTCACACAAGATGGAGCAGTGCTGCTTTTGCCCCAGGAAACTTTAAATAAACCAGCCCACAGCAGGCAACATTTAATTGTGCTGTGGCTCTGGCAGTCCCGTTCTGCCTGTGCATCGCTCCAGGCAGTGCACTGCAAGCGGCTGCTTGGGGTTCTCCTTCATTGCCTGTGCAGGAATAATGTCTGTGCTCTCAGGAACGCTTTCACCCCAGGCAGAGCATCCTGCTGTGCTGTCACTAACATCTTCCCTGTTGGTGCACTCCCCGACTTGGGACGAACCAAGCAGATTAATGATGAGGGCAGGATGGTTTATGAGGAAGGCTTTTCCTTGGAACAGCTCCAGCCACTTTCATGTTGTGTTGTGGATAGGATGTACAGCTGGGAGCTTGGAAGATTCTGTTTTGGAAGCTGTGTGGAAGAGAAGGCAGGGGCACAAATGGTCTCCAAGGCCTCAGAAACCCAGAGCCTCTTCCCTGCTGAACTCTGCAGCTTCTTGGGAAAGTTTGTCCTGCCAGATCAGAAATGATCCCTGTCCAGACACCTAGGTGCTGGAACTGACCTGCCATTTGTATTTTGCAAAGAGGAAGCTGAGCCCAGGACCAGGGCACTTTCTGATTTTTAAAAGCCCTTTCCAAAAGGAGCAGCATACAGATTGTCATTTGGGACTGTGGAGTCCACTTAACATTCCCAAATGCTTAGGTGACTTAGGAACATGTTATTTGCTGCATGCCACTTGATCCAAGACTTCTCTATGTCCTGCTTCATCATGAGCAACTTCTCTGTTATTGGTGCCACTGCAGAGCATCAGACTGCTTCTGCCTCTCCTGTGACTAGACCTGATGGATGCCCTGCAGGACGCTGGATTTTTCTTCATGGCCACTGCTGCAGAAGCCTCCCAGCTTAGCAAGTCTCCTTGAACTTCTGAAGGTCTTTCACAGCCCTTAATAGGTTGTTTTTAATGCCCTGACTTACGCCCCAGAGTGTGCTGGGAGTCCACCAGGACCCCTGGCCCAGGGAGCCGTATATGGATGCATCAGGATCCGTTAATCCATACTCCTGGGAGATGCTTCTTTTACAGCATCTTCAGCTGTGAAGCAGCATCTTTCACCATGTCCTCAGTGGGGCTTTTGTGCTGTCCTGTTCTTGGCCCAAAGTTAACGCATTTCAGAATGTCTGAGCTCAGGCAGTGTCTGGGTCGTGGGTACAAGAAAGTTCAAATCCATTGGAAACTTCCTAACTGGATCTGCAGCTGCATAGAGGAGCTGAGCTGGGCAGGGTGAGGGGCAGCTGGTGGGGAGAAGGCAGGGTTCTCTGGCTGAGTTGTCTGTTGCTGTGATGTCCTTCATCAGATCTAATTTGTGCTTTTTTTCCTCTTGTTTTCTCTTTTTCCTCACTCAGTTAAATCCAGATGGGTCTCTTGAGCAGAGTGATTCCTCACCAACTCCTCCTACTCTACCACCCTCCTGCCTTGGCATAGGTGAGCAGTGTCCAGAGCAGGCATCGCTGGCCATTCTCAAATACAGTCATGTAACTGGTCAGAGTAAAAAGAAGAGAGGCTTCTTCCTCAGAGGAAAAGAGCTCTTCAGAAAACTTGGGTCCAGTAAGAAATATTAATAAGGGATTTGTTGTTCTGTAAAAATTGCCTGTGCAGTCCCCGCAGAAACTGCCAATTCAGGAGAAGCCCTCTGCAATAAGCTGACTAGAGTCATAGGGGAAAAGTGTATGTTGAAGAGAGAGAACTCTCCAGTGGGTTTGTGAGCTGTGGTCTCTGCTGAGAGTGCAGATATGGGTGCCCACCCAGTGTGGGCAATGGCTCTGATCATAGCATCATGGCACTGGGGTGTGTGAGGCCTGAGCTCTAGGACACAGCTACTTCCACAGCAGTGTGTCCTGCCCCTGACAGCCCTCAGTGCACCACTTCCCTGTAAATATTTTCATTTAAAACTTATATTCCGGCTGTGAGTTTGCTGAATGGCTTTTTCTAGCAAAGCCCCGGTCCCTGAGGAAGAGATCCCTTGTCCTCCACACCCTGGTATTTCTCTGGTCCAAAGGAGGTTGTGTTAACTCCTCCACTTCCTGCAAAGAAAATTTGCACTTCTCTGTTCCCTTGAATCCCCTTTGCTGTCTCTGGGCTGAGGAGTGAGTTCTTTGTTCTATCAACATGTAAATATGCAGCTGTGCCTAGGAGCATCCCACACTGCCTCAATCCTGTTTGGCAACAGGATTCCCATGCAGGGAGGAGCGATGCCCTGAAGGGGTCCATGCTTCTGCCTGTGGGGTGGGCTGCTGGAAGCTGCTCCTGTGGTTCACTTTGAGCACAGACACTGGCTGTGGACTCCGCCTTATTTAGTTCTTGATTATTTCTCTTATTTATTTATTTATTTATTTATTTATTTGGTTGGTTGGTGTCTGCCTCTTTCACAGTTTTCTTTGGCTGTTTGAATGGGCTGCTCCCAAGTTGGAGCATTTGGAAAGCAGAGCTGGGGATGGAGAGTTTGCAGCTATTTTCGTATGAGATGATGTGTTCCTTGAGTTCAGACACATCCCTTTCTAAGCCACGGAAAGTTTTGTACTACATGGTTTCTATCCTTTTCAGTGTTTCTTTCTTTGCATGTTTTGGTGGGGTACTTGTGTTAAAGACAGTTCCCTGAGGTACGTGAATGATGCCAGCACAGTGTCCAGAGTGTTGGTGATATGGTATGTTTTTATTTAATATCAAATTTTATGATAATAAAGTCTATTTTCACAAAAATACATTTTCTTTAAAAACCCAAAAGATTCTATTATGCTTATTTGGTGTTGAGGGTCATAGAGGGGAAAATCATACCGGTCACTTGCACCTCGATGACGCTCCACAGCACTTCGCTTTCCTGTGTTTGTGGGGAGAGCTGCTTTCTCTGGGAAGGAAAGGTTTCTGCCCAGCCTGTATTTGTGCTGGGAGTTGCAGGAAGGTGGGAGCTGTGCAGGTATTTTGCTTCAGAGTGACACCAGTGCAGCGCAGCCTCCCCCAGTGTGACCTGGCTGAGGTTCTTCAAAGCCTGGGGGTGCTGAGTATGGACAGAGTGGCCCAGCACCCCCCACCCCTGCTGTCTGCTTGTCCCTGCTTTGCAAAGTTCTGCTGCCAGGACTGGGCAACATTTTTCTTTACCTTAAAAAATGCCATTTTGTTTCATATCCATTTTGACTGAATGTGCCAACTTGGTTTTGTGAACAGGCAACGATCAAGAAAACAATTGCACGCCAGCTGTATCACACACACAGGTTATTAAACAAGTACACTAAAGCTAGTCAAGTTTGTATATATCTATATATACTAAACAAGCACAGTAAACTGGATCAGGTATATATATATATATAGCACAGAGGAAACTTAACAATGTATCAAATCATTACTGCATAGAGAGAGCAGAGAAATACATCACCAATTACCACCTAATTCTCATCATCCAGACCCACACTTCAGCTGGGAAGCCCCATTGCAGCTGGTTCTGGGAGCCTCACCTGCGGGTGGATGCACTGTAGGAATTTTACTGCTACCTGGGACTCCCTGTCTCCAGAGCAGAGCTGCTCCAGCCCTCACAGCATCTCCCTGGACTCGCTCCAACAGCTCCATGTCCCTCTGGCGCTGTTGCCTCAGAGCTGGATGAGGACTGCAGGGGGGTGCTCCCCAGAGTGCAGCAGAGGGGCAGGATCCCGTCTCTGAGCTGCTGCTCACGCTCTGGGGGTGCAGCCCAGCACACACTGGCAGGTCATGGGGAGCTTCTCATCACCCGATATCCCAAGTCCTTCTCCTCAGGGCTGCTCCATCCAGTCTCCACCAGCTTGTGTTTGTGCTTGGGATTGCCCCAGCCCAGATGCAGTACCTTGCATTTGGCCTTGTTGAACTCCACGGTCTCACCTTTCCAGCCTGTCCAGATCCCTCCTGATCCCATCCCTTCACTACAGCGTGTCGACCACACTGCACAGCTTGGTGTCATTGGCGAACTTGCTGAGGGTGATGGATCTCACCGCCCATGTCACCGACACAGTTGTTCAACACTGCTGGTCCCAACGCTGACTCCTGATGCACACCATTTGACACCAGTCTCCACTTGGATATTGAGTAGTTGATGCTCGCTCTGCATGTGGAGGATATGGGGCTTGGTCACCAGGGCTTTGTGGGTTTGGGAGTAGGGAATGAAACGGGATTATGATGGGCCATGACTCAAATGCCTCCCATGCCACTGCAATGAGGAAAAGTTATTTTTCTGTGCTGTCTTTCCATCTTAAAAAAATATTTGGGCATTCATCAATTAATGAAAGTGCTTTGTGCAGTTCCCTGGTTGTTTCTGCACTATAGTGGTTAAGGTACCAATGGGTCAAAGCTTGTAAGGCTTTGCTAGGTAATATTATTTTGCTTGAGTGGGGAATGAGCAAACACAGAGGATGTAACTCACAACAGCTCAGCCCCAAGGTAAATAGTTTTTCTTCCAGATTTCAGCTAGTCAGAGTCACAGGCGGGTTGCTCTGAATCTTGCAGGATGCCATGAGAAAGGCACAGATAGAGAATGAGAACAGAGCAATGTGAAGGGACGTTTCCGCATGTGTCTCAAAGGAGCGGTGTCCTCCATGAGGTGGCAGTCCCGGCCTCCCGGCAAGGCTGAGAGCAGTTCCTGGAGGTCTCCTGCCACACAGAGATGGACTCATGGGGATCTCCAGCATTACAGCAAAGCACTGCCAGGCCAAGACACACAACATGGGGTGCTCCAGCATCACTCCAGCACAAGGTGAGCAGGAAGAGGGTGGCCGTGCTTGCTCCAGCCTCTCCATCCAGGAGCAGCGGTGCTCCAGCATTGCTCCAGAGACCTGCTCAGACCATCTCATCCACCTGTCTGGGAGTCAGCAGCTGCTTCTGAAACCATGCTGAGACCCACGCTGCTGGTGGAAGCAGTGAGTAGGAAACTTTCAAGGGAATCGGGACATGGTGTGCTAGCAGCTGTAGCCATGAAGGCTTTGCTGATTGAACTTGACCACTTATCCCCTGTGCGTGGGGAAATCATCAGGGTGGAAATGCAAAGCCAGCGTTCCCTTGTGCTGCCCATCCACCTGATGGGTTCTCCAGGCGGCTCTGAACAGTGGTGATAAACACTAGTGGCTGCTTCTCAGGGGAAAATATTGTAGCAAACCACTAGGACGACTGTAGCTGTGGGCAATTTATAGTGGAGATAAAAAGGGAGGGGAGAGGAAGGAAAAAGGATTGCTAATGCTAAAAAATAATTCCAGTTCTGCACAGGCCTAAATGTAATTATAAATAATATTTGATCACAATTTTATTGGGTTTAATGCTTTCCAAACCAGAAAAACAATCTGCTGCTCCAGAGAGGGCTTCCTGATCCAAACCCATACTGGGGCGGGATCTGGCTCTCTCCCTGTCCTGCATTGTGTACAGGAAGAAATCTGGGCACACAGGCTGAGAGAGAGCACCTTCTGCATGTCCCATGGTTGGACAAATGGAGGGGCATGACTGTAGTAAGAGAGACATGGGAAGCTGTGAGAGACAGAGTGTTATGAAAGTGCTGGTATAGGAGCATCCCCCACCCCTCCCCTGTTACAAAGACCCTGGCAGGCAGGGCATCTCCTGGGAACACTGTAGGCAGAGGAAGGAGTTCAGACAACTCTGCCTGCCTAGGGGAGGCTTTAGTCTTCAGGTGTCTGTATAAGAAGCAGGGAGAGAATTATCTGCTCCTTACATTTTCAATCACAGCATCTTCATTCAGGAGGGGGATCTGGGCTCTGGGATACGGGCAGTTCCATCACACCTGAAATAGACTTTTGAAGAAAATTATGACAGGATGGAGCACAGCTGAGTTATCTGCCTAACATGCAGATCCCTGCCAACATGCTGGGCTGCTTATGGCACCGCTGGTGAAAGCCTGAGGGCACAACAGATCTCATCAGCTGTGGAGCTGATTTCTACTCCCTTATCACTCTACGTATCTGGGCCAAGCTCCTCTCGACAACACCCCCATGGTCTTTGGGGGTGGGACTGGTAGGAAGGCCCTCCTTGGTGTCATCCTCCAGTGCCCTCCTTATAAGCTCTTGGTGTTTTATGTTTCCTTCAGCTCCTCACACCTCTCTGTCTGTCCCATCCTTTGCTCCATGTCAGGTGGAACAAAGTTCTGTGCAGCTCACTCGGTGGTGAGGACCATGCAGGGGCTGTGGCCAAAGGCAGATGCCCAGTGAGGAGCAGAACAGGCAGCACATCAGATGCTTCCCAGAGAGGGGTCCCAGCTGCCAGGGTTCTGCAGCCAGGGGCTGCTGGGGCTGCTGCTGTTCCATAGCTAGGTGCACAGCCAGCAATAAATTTGTAGTGAACAGTTCATGCTGGCTCAGAAGCTCCTGTGAAAACTCAGTGTTATTTGTGGCTTTTCCGCTCCCTGAGAACTGGGGAAATTTTACGTGTGCAGTCACCTAACAGGGCTCAGTGATTTCCAAATGGAGCTCTGTTGGAAGCCCTGGGTGGATGCATTCTGCTAGAGGAAACCTCACAGTGCTTCTTTTGTTTCTTCTTCCGCAGTCTCTTACAGACAGCCTTTGACAGTGAATGAAAAGGACTTTGTGCTGAATACAAGAGCAAATACCTCTATTGAATAAAGGATTGGGGAGTAAATATGACATATTTACTTTTCCCTGAGTGCCTCTTTTATACTCTCACCACCTGCTTGCTTGGGTTTCCTGCCCTAGATGTTTGAAAGATCTAATATTTCATTGTGATGCTGTTTGTAATTTATTCCTTCAAGTTGTGACTCATTTTGCTTTTACTTCTTCTCCCCAGAGCCCTTGGTTGTTACTGTCATCTCGCTTTGCCCATTATTACTTATCTCCTGAGCTGTGAGACTCTTTCTGATATGAGAATCTGGTGAGCACCTGCCTGTATTTAGCTTCTGAAGTTAATGCTCCTAGCCCTTATTTGAAATCTCTCTGTTGCCTCAGCAGAAATCTGGCTTTTCACTGGTGCTCTCCAACCCTCAGGGCCTAGACCCTGGTTTCCTTCTCCACCTCTGTGTTTCTTACCCATCTTCTTCACAATGCAGACACTGAAACATAAAATTTTCTCTGTGCTTCCCAGTATGATATTCACCTCCTTCCCATGGGAAGCAGCCAAGTCTGCTCAGATGGGATACTGCTATGTCATTCTATGTGAGCACATGAGATGCTGGAGTTAGTGTGCATGCACACGCTTTTTGTGGGGAGCACAGCTGCCTGGCCAGAGGGCCGGGGAGACTAAATCCCCACTGGAATGGAGAGAAGCTCTACCAGGAGGCATGAGAGGTCCTTGGTGCCATGATCCAGGTACCAGCCACCACATCATGTGTCCCGGCTCTGCTGCCATGTCTTGCAGTCTCACAGGAATAACATGATGGGTTTTGTTAGTGTGGGGTGTCCAAATGGTACAGTATTTTAGGTTGCAAAGTCTTTCAATCAGCTTCTTTCATCCAAAGCAATGGAGATACCTGAAATAACAAGCATAGAGGGTTCCCCCTGAAACTTTGATGTCCCTCTACTGTTAAATCTCCAAATAGCTTGATGGGTTTAACTGCACAATTTTGCTTGAGAAACATGGGGACAGAAAAGTCAGAGGGAAAGTTTTTCTAACCATTGTTTTGTACAGGATAAAAACGGTATTGGAGATTTGGATTAAAACTCCTCTGGGTTTTAAGAAGCCCCATGGGCTGGTGGGTGCAACCAGCCATGGATTCCTCTGGCCTTACTGCTTTGGGGCAAAGAGCCCCTCAGGACTCGGCTGCACCCTGAATGAGATCCTAAGGTGAGAGAAATATTTCTGTGCTTAAAGGGGACCTTTCGAGATCTCTTATCCAGCCTCCAGTTTATATCAGGACCAGCTTCAAAGCCAGGTAAGGTTTCACAGCCAACAGCAAAGGCCAGCTTCTATGAGAAAGGAAGACATGGGGTTTCCAAAGTGCTTAGTCATAACTAATTGGAACATGTCTTCTGAGCTGTTGGGAGATTTATTCCTCACAATCAGGGCTACAGTGGGTCTGTGGATCCTTAAATATCCAATATCTTCACCCTGACTTTTCATTTTGCTCTTGCTCCAACACCTGTGGCTGTTGACTGCTTAAATAAAACTTACAAGCCCATGAGTCCCAAAATTCAACTCAGGAACTTCTTTGCTGTTTGGGGAATCATTAATGAAGTTGAAGTCTTTTTTGCACCTCAGCAGTGTAAGTTTATTTCATTCAGTGCTTTCTACCCTCTCTGGATGAGCTCCTGCTTCAGCCAAGCTCAAAAGCAGTTTGCATTAAATACATTAAATGACCTTTACTGTCAGCCAGGTTTTTTAACATCATACCTGCAGTCAAACGTGGCCTACCTTGTTATGAAGCATGCAGTCTGATTGCTTAATCACTGCAGACTCTAAGAACTAGAGTCTAAGGATATTGCTCAAAGTTGTGCAGGGAAATTGATTCTTTTGCAGTAGAAGCTTATAATGAAATACAAGCTGTGTTCAGCCCTCCTGAGCTTCTTGCACATGCTTGCCAAGTGGCACTGCTCACAAGTCCCTGTGTAACCATTGCAGGGAGTATTGACCCCTTTCTTTGGAGCTGCTGTGCTGATGACACAGCAGCAAAAGGTTGTGGATGAGCTCCAGGATTGGATGTTTGAGCAAGTTGAAGGGATTTGGTTTGATTTATCTGCACTTACCACGCAGCATGGCAGAGATCACAGCCTCCTCGGTAAGTTGGCTGTGGAAGCAGAGATTCCAAAGAAAAAACAGTGGAAATCAGGCATTCTTGTGACTGATGACCTTTGGGTCCCTTCTGATGATGATCTTTAAGGTTCCTTCCAACCCAAACTGTTCTATGAGTTTATGACTGAACATTGAGAAACATCTCTAGCCCATGCTTAGCTGAAATGATTCTCTCCCAAACCTTTTTGTGGTTTTTGTACAACCATAGATAAATGGGTAGGAAGTTGATCAATGAACTCGAGCCTGGCTGGAGCTGGGGACAGCATGTGGAGGCACATGGCCAGAAGAACATGGGGCATTGCACAGAGTCGAGTCTTGTCCTGGGTTCAGCTCTAACAGTTATTTTTCTCCTCCCTAGTAGCTGCTGCAGTGCTGTGTTTTTTGCTTCAGCCTGAGAACAATGCTAACTAACACACTGATGTTTTTAGTTGTTGCTAACTAATGCTCACCTGACCCAAACCAGCCAAAGGGGTATTCCATACAACAGCACGTTGTGCCCAGTATGTAAACTGGGGGCAGTCAGCCAGGAGGGCCAGATCGCTGCTCAGGTTGGGCTGGGTGGTGAGCGGTTTTATTCTCTTCCCTTGTTATTTCCTTATCATTATTATTATTGGTGGTAGCAGCAGTGGTTTGTGTTATACCTTAGTTACTGGACTGCTCTTATCTCAACCCGTGGGAGTTACATTCTTCCCATTCTCCTCCACATCCCTCTGGGAGCAGAGGGGAAGGAAGAAGGGGGAAGTGAGCAAGCGGCGGCATGGTCCTGAGTTACCGGCTGGGCTTAAACCGCGACAATTGTTCAGTAACTGACCCATTTGTATTGTTGCTCAAATGGCAAACTTGATAAAGGAGTTGAGCAACAAGTTTGCAGGAGTGGAATTAGGGCCAGAAGTCCTCTATGGCTTCTCTCCAAGGACCAAGAGCCTGTGGCTGCCCCATCCCTGGCACTGTTCAAGGCCAGGTTGGACACAGGGGCTTGGAGCAAGCTGCTCTAGTGGAAGGTGTCTCTGCCTGCGGCAGAGGTTGGAGCTGGATGAGCTTTAAGGTCCCTTCCAACCCAAACCATTCCATGTCTCTATGACCTGTAGTGGTCCAGCGCAGCCACAAGACTGGAAGAGCAGATCATAATACGTGAGGAAAATCTTGTCATTTCTCTGTAAAGACTGTGTCCCAGAAAGAAAAGCCATGCCAGAACCACTCTCAGAGCTCTTCAAGGTGCAAAAAAGGTGTAATGGCATTGCAAGATGAGAAATAGATTGTTGATAGGACTTTTCAACTGGCTTATGGGTTTGTTATTAGGCTGATGTAAGTGCTGGGAGCTGCTGTGTCGGTGATGTCCTGGGAGATGCAATATGGCTTGCCTTGAAACTGTGATGAAAGGTGTGCCGGGTTCACAGGTTTTAAGTCCAGACAGGGTTTGCAATGCATCCAGGTGCATGATCAGGTCACAGGATTGCTCTGCTATTGCTGCAACAGAAGGCTGTGATTTTTCCATGCTTTATTTAGGAGCCATGTAGTGCAGAACCTGATCTGAACAGCAAATCCTGAGTTTATAGCTTTGGCTGCTGCTCAGTGGCACTGACATGTATTCCTAGTGTGAGTAGGTGTTTAGCTCCCAGGCTTTGGGTCTCAGCCCATCCCCAGGGCTACTGTACTCCTTGATGTTAGACAACCTATGAAGGTGATTACGGGAGAGGAAGATTAAAAAGTTTCCTAATTCTTTCTCTGATAAAGCAAGTTCTCATTCTCTCGCCTTGAGTTGTTTGGTAACGGTGTCATCCAGGCAGCATGTGCTGGACCTTTTTCTCTGAATTCTGTCTAAAAAGACATTCTGCTCACAGCAAAGATGTGTGCTGCAGTTTGGAGTAACTCCAAGGAAGGAGATTACACAACCTCCTTGAGCTTTTGAGGAAAGACTGTTTGCAGTTGGATATACATTTGTGTTTGTAATAACCTCACCCTGGGAGTTTGTGGTTAGCTGACCTCTAAGCGCTCTTCCAAATTGCTGTTAAACAGATAGGACCTTCACTGCAGAAGAAAGAACCACATTCAGCTTTTCCTGTACCTTCCCACTTTTCCCACCCTAAGTTTTGCCAGGGCTGTTTCTGAAGGTGTGCATACATGGCCAAGGCTTCTGCAGTCTGGTCCTCAGGTCAGGACAGCTCACCACGTCCACTGTGGCTCTGAGCGTGCTGGTGAGCTTTGGGAAAGCCCAACTATGTGGCCAGTGTGTGCACACTGTCATGGACAGAGCAAGCCTGGAGCTTCCTGGAAGTTTGCTGTGCTCCAACAGACCTGCATTTTCAGCGCTCAGCTTCTCCTGCAGGACCAGCTGCTGAGCTACCAGGCCCAGCTTTGAATATAAGAGGTACCTGCAGGGAGCATGCGCTGCTCTTTTGTGAAGCTCTTCTCTGCACTTCTGTTTTGCCTCCCTTGCATGGTTCTGCTGGCAGCACTCCTGGATCCCATTTCCTAGCACACATGTAAAGGAATGCAACAAAGCTAGAAAATGCCTCAGACACTCCCCAGGTCCTCAGGTGGGTGTCAGTGCAGGCAGCATCTTGTCTCTGCTGGCGAGAACAAGGGTCACTGGGTGCAAGAGCAAAAGAGCACGATGACAGCTTCCCGGTATATTCTGTTTGCAGCTTCCCAAGAGGAGCATGACACACCTTGGCCAAACAGGGAGTCCCGGGCACAATTCCTCTCATCCCAAAGTGTGTTTCTGGAAGGAGGGACTCTGCTGAGTTTGGCACACATAGATCAGAGCATGGGCAGTTTGGATATGTTTTCTTGCAAACATTTCATTCACTTTGCTGTGATCTAGACAGAACTTGAGGTCTTCCCACTGTGAAAACTTATTACATACAAATCATTGCTTTGGATGTATACGGGGAGAGATTCACCTCTTCCTATATTTACGATTTTCACAGTCTCTGCAGATGGGAAAAGCCTAATTTGGGTTTTTGGTGTGTGCATGTGGGACATGACATTACCGCGTTGCTACACCATTGCTGGTGTGTGAAACAGGGCTTTACCCTTCATTTCTGTCCTGTTCCTTGTTTTGCACCAGTCCCTCTGCTATATATTCTCTTTTTCTTCTATATTACATATAGAAACTACTCATGTATTTTCTTCCTCCTCTCTGATCCTCCAAACTCGCTCTCCCAGGAAAAAGCATCATCCAGATCCTGCCAGCAGTGAAGACCCTCGGCCTGGGCCCCTCTGATGTTCCCAAGCTCACCGAGCAGGTCTGTGACTCCACGATTTCAGGGGATATCAGGAATGACGAGCAGGTCTTCCCATTAGCGATCCTATATTCCAGCTCCTGCTGTATGTGTAGTAGCTGTTGGGGAAGGCATGGCAACCGCAAGAAGGTCTGGCAGCAGAGACAACCATGGATTGCAAGCCCAAGGTATCAGAGACAGGAAAAACATCGCTAGGGGAAGGAAAGCTTTTAAATGGAGGTGGTGAAACCTTTACCATGTTCCTTCCAGAGAACTGTGCCACCTGCACGGGCAGACACATGGTGGTTAGCAGGACATTTCTTTGTAATTGTAACCCTGAGAACTTCTCTCCAGCTGGACCCAGGCAGAGCTGGACCCTTGTTATCATCACTGTGTGCTTATAATCAACATTTTGTATTCAAAACCAACAAGGTGGAGGCATTTATTCCACGTGTGTGACCATCCTGCCTGGGGAAATGGCTGTCTTGGTGTTGGAGGGCTGACACATTACCCAGGAAACACAGTCAGGACAAGGCACTGTCTCCTACCTCTTTCTGCAGTGAGGACTTGGGAGGTAGCTCTGTCACAAGAGAGGAAAACCAAGACAACTTTGGAATTAAAGATCTTACATGTGTCTGCAGGGCTCGCTGATTTCTTTGTTTTTCTTAGCCTTCCTTTTAAGCAAACCAAGATTTGTGTTCAGTGGTTGGGCAGATCTTGAAAGTGTGAGGGGAGCGTAGCTGGAGACTCAGAAACCAGAGGCAAACAAACAGCGAAATGTGCTGTTTCACGTCCTTGCCATGCCTTGACAATCCCATGATGACAACCCCATGATAACAACCAATATATTTTTCAACTCAAATACTCTCTGAGAGCTGCAGCTCCTGGTTTCTGGTTCCTGCCTGGTTTTGTCCTGTCTTCTATGTGTCAGAGGATAATGTCTGTCCTTTCTCTACGCAGGGTCACTGTAGCCTTCCCCCGTTCCCCACGTGCTAGGGGCCCATGGAGCAGCACAGTTCCAAGCCTTGTTGCCCTGTCAGGGCCCTGGCAGCCCAGCGGGTGTCCTGTGGGATCCCAGGCCATGGGTGGGCAGCACGGGGCACTGGCTGAGATGGGCATGACTCGCCAGCATACCCCCCATGGCAAAGCACTGATGCTGATCCTGTAGCCATGGGATTTTACCAAGCAACTGCTTCATGAGCCCTCACCAGAGAGGCTCCTACTCCACCCACAAGCTTTACTCATGACTCTACGTTAGGCTGCCACCTTCTGTCTCCCAGTCCCTTCCTTCCTTCCCAGTTGTGCCAAGGGGAGACAGAAACTTAATATGATTTTTACGTGCTTGGTATTTATTGACTTAATGGGGTCTTGGGAGTGATAACCCCTGCCAGATGATTAATTTTTAGCTAATGCTTGTGATTTCCATACCAGACAGCTTATGATTTGCTTTTTTGTGCTGATACGTTTAGCTGTGAATCATGTTTTGGACACTCACTTGATGTACCAGAATTGATGCCAAATGTAGATGAGTGCATACGATGTATTTTATTGCTGCCCAACACACCCATCTTCACTATAGGATTTAAATGAAAGATGTCCCTAGACTTCAAGATGCAGCTGCCATTCTCCAGTGTCTTCAAAGACTGACATTCCACTGCTAATTAGAAACAGCCTAGTTTATGCTCTTGTGCAAGTCTAGAAGGAGATAAGGAAAGTTTTGCTAAAGATTATGTGAACTTGCTAATTTCTGAGCAGTTATAAAGGATAATGAATTTTAATTTGAAATGCAAGCACGATAACTTCCAGATTTAACACCCATTTGGGATGAAAAGTGAAAGATTTGTCTTGTCTGTGCCTTTAGAGAGTCATAAAGCATCCAGCACCCAACCAAGCCTTGCACACCTCTGAATCTTTTTTTAGTGCCACAGACAAAATGTCATCACCCTTCCATGTGAAGACTTACATTGCTGGAAGGTGTTACAAATAAATGAGAATAAAATCACAGTACAGCAAATAGAACAGTAGACATAGTCTTGAGCTCCTCTCTGGGAAATCATGTGCCAAGGTTCAGTTGAGAGCAGTCAGCTGAGCATGACGTACAGGCAGCAGTTTCCCAAGAGCAGCTCCATGGCACCATCAGGAGTTTCCGCTGCTGGACTGATGAGCAGGGTTAGAAACTGTCAATGAAGCAGAAAAAGCTACTGAGAGGCACAAAGTCTTCCTCAGACATAATATTTCTCCCACATTCTTATTTGACTCCATAGCTAAAACCAGTCACTGGTGAATGGGTGACTGAATACCAGCTGACCCCTTCCAGACTTGTCAAAAGGTACCTCTGGTGACCTAATATCAGACTGCCTTTGGTTGAGGGGTTTTGCAGCAATTCCTTGCTGCTTGAAAAGGTTAAACTTTTAGTAGCTGCTTTTTAACACCCTGGAATTTCACTCTCTCTGGGTTAAGCAAATGCAGTTCAGCTTCCTCCCAGCCTGGTGATAAAAGAGGCACAGGAAGCAGCTCAGCAAATTTTAGTGACTGTAAGACCAAGTTAATAATAGAAATCAGGAAACCTCTATTGTTTGGAGGGAAGGCGAGCATCATCTGGATTTGGTTCCTAAAGAAGGGGTGCAATCACCATAATTTAGTCTTTATATTAAGTCCAAATGTCTTTCTTTAACGGCATCTCTCTCAAACACAGTTAATCAAACTCAGTACAGGAACTGCATGGAGATACTTTGTGGTCTGTGTCTTGCAGAAGGACAGAGTAGGTGATCCCCAGGTATTGTGCTCAGCTATAAATGGCTTACCAAAAGGGAAAATCCAATCCAGTCCATTCTGCTTAGGTCATAGCTGTCTTCAGCAAGTCTTTGCTCTCCCTACATTATTTTCAACTAGGAGAACCCATGCCAAAGACATATCAATAGGAGGACACAGCTGGTGTCCACATCTCTCATATGAAGACACTTTTTTACTATCTTTCAGGATGTGGCACACCATTATTTCTGACTATGTGTGTTTTAAACTATGGTGTGTCAGGCCATACAGTCTAAAAACAACTCCAGATAGACCTTAAAATGCTTTAAAGGGGAGGGAAGGGCCTTGGAGCAGCTGAGCAAGAATTTGGAGCAGGTTGGCTAATTCTAATTGATTTCTTCAAGGAAACCCTTCCTGTGAAGTAAGACTACAGTTGTCCTGGAATAAGGTGTTTAGAGAAGGACCAGTACAGACTGGATTTTCAGGGATTTCCCATCTAATTGAAGAGGAAGAGGGAGACTAGTAAGGGATATTGAAGGCAATGGATTGCAAGTAGACTAGGCTAACAGCACCTCTGTCTCCAGTGGTGTCTGAGTGTGGCTGAATGGATGCTCAAGGACTCTGGGAGGGGGCAGAGCCACTGTGATGACCTTAATTCTTCTATTTCTTTGGGCATGGAAGAGTTTGACCTTGTAGAGCATTTATTGTTACTGGCAGACCTGAGAAAACTCCATACCTTTTGTGCTACTCTCAGGCTCATCATCATCTTTCCAGGGTGAGAGGTCGAGTTTGTCAGTCTTGTGGCAGTCAGTGAAGTTCTCAGGATAACTGTTGATCTTGAACACATCCCTGGGTATCTTTTTGATATGAGTGTTGTCACAGATCACTGTTGACAGCGAGATATTTCTCAGTGCATGCAACTGCTGCAGAGTGAAAACTCCTGGGTTCTCCCACCAGAATCTGTAACAACATTTTCAGAAGCAGTTTATAGTCTTCTTGAAGGCATTTAGTGCTGGTTACTTGGCAAGACGCAATCTGACCATGGTGCTCATTGCAGGGGGGTTAGACTAGATGACCTTTAAAGGTCCTTTCAAACCCAAACTATTTTATGATTGTATGTGAGTCTTTGCTTGGATCCAACCTTCAGGCAGCAGACACCCCTTTGGAAAGAGGTGTCTCCTGAATCATCAGATCTGGATTCTGCCACTCATCTGCCATTGCAGAGAGCCTGCCTCTCCCAGGCAGCATTACCAGGCTGCTGGGGTGCAGTGACTGAGCCTCCCCTTTTGTGCCCTGAGAGCAAATGTCACCTCAGGCAGAGACTACAGCAGATTACCCATGGCCAGGAGCTGGTGCTCCTCAGCCACGAGTCCGTAAGAATGGGCTGCAAAAGAGTCCTTCGGCAAACAGGCTAAAATCTAGGTGTGAGCCTTGCTGGGAGCACTCACTGACATCTTGGAGACAGCAGGATGAGTGTGTTGCACAAAATGTCAGCATTTGTTTTCATAGTAAGTGCCATGGGGAAGGTTTGCTCTCAGAGCTACCTACCGGTCCCCATCACGCAGGTTCCTGAACTGGGTACCAAGGATGCAGGCCAGGAGAGGTCCAACTCTGCCTTGCGGAACAAGGGGCTCTACGATTGCCCCAATCCAGAGGTCAATATTGTCCGGTGTCCCATACAAGTCCAGGAACTTTTTGGCCAGTTTGGAATTGCCCAGCACCTCAGAGAATTCATCTATGTTTTGAGGCTGGGAGAGCCCACAGAAGCGCCTCCAGGCATTGTAACCTGCAAAAGCAGGAACAGCAGAAACACCAGGACCTATGTCTCCCCATCATCCACCTAGGCTCAGAATCTAAACAGACCCTTTGGCCCATAAACAATGTCTGCTTCTTCTCATGGCATTAAAGGAGCTGGAAGACATGATTGTCTAGACAGTCACAACAAATGCCCTGTTTCCAAATGGGCAGTTTGTACACACACACTAAACTGACAATTTGGGTTGTCTTTGCATGTGTCTGTAGGTTCATTGCATCCTGTCGGTTAGAGGTACCTAGTGCTCAGAGTGAATGCACCAGCCCTTGCATTTTTGGGAGGCAAAACTTCTAGGGCTGAGGTCCTAAGAAAGAACATTTGGCTGTGCTTAACCCAAGAGCACCCATTCTACAATGCATGGGAGCAATCAGACCTGTGGGCTCAAGTCACTTCTGCTCAGAGCTCCAGATTGTCTGAAGACACAAAATAATCATTGGTGGCTGAAGAACAAAGCACAGATGGTCTGCCTAGCCCACTTGAAACCTGAGCTTGGCTGCTTCTGTCTGTACCTTCTATACATGCATGTTCTCTCTTTGCAGCACACCACTGTTTCTACCCCTCCTTATTACATTATCCCAACTATCATCTTTGCTTTACAAGCCTTTTGTCCTTTTCTTAAATCCCTCATTAAAAACATCTTTATAATACAGAGACCTTTCGCTCCCTGAGCTGAATTGTTTATCCATCCTTTTCCCTCAAATCAGGATACTGTTTCTTCTCATTGGTATAGAAAAAGCTTAGTATATTAGAATTACTATAAGCAGCAAAAGCAAAAAGAGTATTGTTCACAAAAAATGTGGACTTGTGTCTCCTTACCTGGAAGGCCATGGTCTCTTCCCCGTTGCATGTTCAGGGCTGCGAGATCCAGACCCATTATCTCTGTCTGCTCAAAAAGGTGGTTCTGGAGCTCCTCAATGAGCAGTTGATTCTGGTTCATCAGTTTTGCATGATCAGCTACCATGCCTCTTACCAGTGGGTCGATGCCACCTGCATTCATTGCAAATCAAGAGAAGTACCAAGTTGCAGTGTTGATGGTCCCATTTTATAGCTGAAATAATAGTGCTGCATTAGATATCTTCTCTACTCTGGGCTGTGTGGAGTTTACTTAACTCCATATTTCCATCTCAACATATGTTAGTGCATATGTACATATCTGCATATGCCAGTAGGTGAGGCCCCACTTTAGTAACTAGATTCCCCACCCCTCCTCATCCCTCATCATTCCCTCCCATAGCCCTAAACTCACTTGTTGTCCACCAGGAACTCGAAATCCCTTTCTGCAGAACTACTCCATAGCCTGCCAGTACCCATCATGTACTGATCACAGAATCATAGAATGTTTCAGGTTAGTAGGGACCTTAAAGCTCATCCAGTTCCAACCCTTGCCATGGGCAGGGACACCTTCCCCTAGAGCAGCTTGCTCCAAGCCCTGTCCAACCTGGCCTTGAACACTGCCGGGGATGGGGCATTCATGGAATGTCCAAGGTTCTGTTCAAGGTTTAGTTTTTGCAATTGATTTTGTTTATAATTAGCTATTAGTTGACAAATATTTATTAAAACATTACATGCAATGATGGAATCAATCCATGTCTGTTTGTCTATGTCTTTCATAGCCCTTAAGGAGGCAGTATCAGTAAAACACAGGAAAATTGACTGCACATGTGTATTTTGGTATGTTTTCCATAATTAGTTAGATAACTCATTTTGGAAGAGACATTTGTCTTCCTTGGAAAGATTCGTGTCTGCAGATACCAACTGTGTAAAAGCAGGGTCCCACAACTCCCTTTAGAGTCCTGAAGAGAGATGGCTACCACCAGGAAACAATTGTTCTGTCTTGGCTCAGTTAAACTGGATGCTTCACTCTCTGGCAATGCTTACTAAATACATACATAATAGTTTAGACTAGAGGATGTAACAGTTTAGACTGACCTAAACTTTGACTGACATTTGGTACAGTGACTTTCATGCTTCCTGGAAGAGCATGAGCAGTTGCACCGTTTGAGTGACTGTGAGCAATGCTCACACTGCCAGGTCTTGCTGAGCTGAGAGATGTTCTGCCACCTGAGAAGGAGGTTTAATCTGTTATGTATTCTGGTTGTTTACTGACATGTTCAGATATGAATGTAATTATTGGGCAATGAACAGAGGGACACAGCACTGAAAAACTGTACAAAAGAAGCTACAAAACTGTATGTTCTGATGCAAAATCCTGCCCCAGTGCGCCTGCTTCTGCAGGAGCTGGTGCTTGATAGTGTTCAGTGTTTGGAGTATAACAGCATGTAATTTTTGGCAGGGCTCTTTTTTCCTGGGTACAATGCAGAACCAGTGTTAGGTTGCGTTTGGTGACAAATCTGCAGGGCTGTCCTGCTGCCCCACGTTAGCAGATCACCCATTTGTCTGCAGCCCCTGGGCAGACGTGTCATGAGCACCTTCCAAGCTGAATGGCGCTGTAAGTTGTGTGAGGCCAGTTAAATAAGTGGGAGCTAAAGCAGGTTTTGGCTTATGTGTCTGGGCTCATGTATTTTACCAGCTGACCTCCACGTGAGTGTCTGCTGCAGGGCCAGAGCAGGACTGCTGGCTGTCTCGTGTTCTTACCTTCCATTATAACTCTCCATGTAGCACAAAAGGTCAAATGAAGAGGAACACGGGAGGATGAACCCAGAGGCTGAAAACTGTCATCCAAACGGGATACAAAAGGCTGTACTGATGTATGACCGAATCGGAAAGCCAGAGAAAAAACATTTGAGACTGTAGGATCCACATTCTCATTGTAGCCACTGTACGAAGGGATCCACTTGCTGGTCTCCTCCCCAAGCAGAAGTCGGAGGTAATCTCTGTATGTTATTATCTGAAAAAGCACAAAAGGAGATCAAGTTTCCAGCAGCTACAGCACAAATGCCATCAAACTGCAGAGTATGAACATGGAGTCTGTCCAGTACCAGAGTTTAGTAAGATCTTCAGAAAAAAGAGCTGTATCGATGGCATGAGTTTGGCATACTATATTAAAACTCTTCAATACAATAAATAATTGATAAATTGCTAAATAATGATAAAAAAGCTCTGGATAACCATGCTGTCTCATATGGACTATACTTATTCACAGTTTTCAAATAACTCCACTATATTTCCAAAGCATGGTTCTTTTTCTGGAGGAAAAACCCTTCCTAAGCATGAGGATGATGAACAGCGAGCAGTGATCATCACTACCTGGTTTATGGCGATTACAATTTTTCGACTCTCTTGGTAAAGCTTTTCTCCATCCCAGTGAGGATTTAATTTCCTCAGCTCTGTAACCAGGCGATTGTGTTCTCGTAGGAAGACAGTGTGCAGTGCAGAAAGTCCCAGGTTTTCAGTTACCCGTTTGTCACCTATAAATGAAAATATGTTAGGAATTTTGTGCACTGCTTTTGATTTCAGCAGCAGATTTTTGTTTGGACAGATGAGTAACAACTGATAGCGTTACTGGCCGTATGATCATGGTTAAGCTTCCCATCAGTCACCATTCATGCCAGATATTTCTTTCCAGCACAGACAAAACATTCTCTGTTTAAGCCATGTAGCCAAAACCCTTTGAGAAGAGGCTTTGCACAATTTAAACTACATTGCACATGGTCATTAAGCACTTGTAACTGTCTCATTTTGCGAAATATCTCATATCTGCCTTCCTTTCATACCTCAAAGATAAAACCATTTATACCAGTGCTGTGTATATATTCTTAGGATTCACTTTGCAAGTTTCTCACTTACATATTTTTTTTGTTGTGTGGCTATGATGGACTTTCCCATTCTAATAAGTTCTATGTTTTGAGTCATCAGTTTGTTTCAATTTTAGTCAAACTTCTCGACTTCTCTTCTGATGTAGGTTGGGATATTTGAAATATGAAACATTCAGAAGGTGGTACCAGAGAGACTTAACTGAAATGACCAGAGTGTTTAATGAGGTGAAAACTAAATGGTGAATTCTAGGTAAGAATGGAAAAAAGTAACTGAGAAGTTTTAAACACTGGTGCTTATTCTATTGAAAAGTTCTGCCTTTGAAAAGACATTTTAAAGGGAGGATGATTTGCTGTAACTCTTTGGGGAAATGAAAGCAAAATAATTTTCATGTTTAATTAAACAGTTATTGCTCAATTATTATTATTTTTTAATTTGGGGCGTCGCCTTTCACTTTACACAATCATGTCTTGCAGTGCCTCATACAAATACAAAGTGGCATCAGACACCTGACTGTCATGATCCTGTTTGACTTTTTGGACCACTGAAAACTACTCCACAGATGCACCTTACCTGCTTTAAAACAGGGGATGTTCATACTCTCATTGGTGAGAACACAAACACTTTGTGTTTTATTCTCAAAGGGCAGAAATTCCAGCCCTGCATCAGTAAAATTCTGGTTCACAGCCAACAAACCAAGCTGGTTTGTCTGATTTCTGATGCTCTTTGCCACAGAGTCCTCGCTGCCATACACTGTGCTGGCATCGATGAACGAACTGACAGCGTTGATCTGCTCACGAGTAAACGTCCTGGGGTTGCACACGGATGCTGACTGAACGAACGGCATGCAGGAGTGTGAGCTTGGCATTCGGGGGTCATCGGGGGGAAACTAGAGCAAACAAACATAAGTGATGTCTCAGAAAGTCATGAGGTTTTGTTTTTACTGTCTTAGGATAGCGTGGGATGGAACGAAAGTCAGGGTACCTTAATCGGGAAGCAAGGAGACTTGAAGGTACAGTCAGTCTCACAGTGAAGCTCTGGGCTCACTCCTGCACCACTGGAAGGGGCTAAGTCTATGTCATGGTTCACCCACTGGCCCCAGTGCATGAAGACAAGAGAGAGCTCTTGATCCTGAGTGATGTTCTCGTTGGCTGTGTGAGCAATAACATTTGACACTTTTCGAACCTGCAGAAAATCAAAATGAACCCATGTGACTGCCCCAGTGCCACGCGTTCTGGGTGCTGGCTCCCAGTGGGTGAGCGATGGGCACCCACGGCCGTGGTGCCAGGGATTCCTGCTGCTCTGTGCACCCCAGCCAGCGGCAGGCACAGCCCCGGTGCTGTCCCCCCCTTGTCCCGGCGGCTGGGCCCGGCCACCCCTCCGTGGTGCGATGTCAAATCGTGCCCTGGTGGCACCGCTTCCCGCTGCGGGCTGTGCAAAAACCTAAACCTTGAGCAGAACCTTGAGCATTCCATGAATGAGGTCAGAGGAGAGGACCAAGACCTTGCCACTGTTTCATTTCTGATAGATGCAGTGTCCGCTGCTGTTACCTGGACAAGAATAACAGTTCTCACCAGTGGGAGTGGAAATCCGTTATAGAGCTTTCCTTCACTTGCTCCTCTGGGAACAGACACTCCATCCTCATACACTGCTGGGAGCCAGCGAGCAAACGCGCGGTTCGAGGACCCCAGATGAGAATGCTTTCTGCAGCATCACAAGAGGAAAAGCAAATGCCAGTAATGAACAGGCTTGTTACTTGTAGAGACTAACATTTTGCAGCACTTTAATCCATGTTTGATTACTCTGGCAACAGAGAATTTTGGACATTAAGAAAAGTTTTCCCATGTCATTGTATTAATTTTATTTGGCATTTATATCTCCGTCTCCACTGCTGCTCCACACAGAATCAAGGCCATCGCCAGTGATCAGGGTGGCCGTGCTTTTGCCCAGCTGGGAAGTTATTGATGAAGATCCTTCACCTGGGGGGACTTGTGCCACAGCTGCCCTTCAGGAAGTTTTTCCCCACATCCAACATAGAACCTCTCAAACTGCAATCTGCATCTGTGGCCACTTGTTCTATTGTCTCACACTGCTCGGAAGAATTTGAATCAGTAAACTCAGCAACACTTGTTCAGAAGAACACTAATGCTCATTGATCTGAGGCCCTAAGGACACAGAAACACAGGTTATTTGGAGGAAACCAGTTACTGAATATCAGCTGGTGTTTTAAGCTCTTAAATCCACAAAATCTTGTAATACCTGCCTATACTGAAAAAAGGAGTGGAATACCCAGAATTTACAGCAGTGTGCTGGGAAATCAGAGCATGCCCTAGAACAACTGCCACACCACAGCTGAAGCAATTCCCTTAATTAAGGACCCAGTTCCACCATGGCTCTTGTTTGGGTTGCTGTTACTGTCCCTGCAGGCAGAGTTTTGCAAGATACTTGAGCACTGTTTCATGGTGTGTGCCTCAAGCTGAGCAAGATCTTGGAAAAATGTTAACATAGCACGGAGTCTCCCTGCAGCCCACTAGATTAGCAAGGCCAAGGACAACCCCCTATCCTGAGCCTAAAATTCAGCGTGGGGAGGTTTAGACTAGATATTAGGAACAATTTCTTCCCTAGAGGGTGGTCAGGCAGTGCTGGATTCACCATCCCTGGAGGTGTTCACAAACCATGTAGATGAGGCCTTAGTGACACGGTTTAGTGGTGAACTTGGCAGTGCTGGGGGATGGTTGGACTTGATCATCTGAAAGGTCCTTTCCAACCTGGATGATTCCATGAATCTATGAACACTGGTATCCTTGGGGAGCTGAAGGCCCTGGGGTCTGTGGGTGAACATGCAGACAGACTGTAACACTAGTACCATGACTGTAAGCTCCCTGCTAGTGTGATGCAGAGTTGGCCTGTGTCCTCATATCTAGCACATCTGTTTCACATCAGGTGCACATCAGATGCAAGTCCCGCAGACTGGGTGGCTGGAGTTAGCATACCAGGCAGCAAATCTGTGACAGGACAACAAACCTTGACTTCAAAGTATTAAACTGGAAATTTTGCCATCTTCTGGTTAAAAAAATAAAGTTAACATGGAAATAGATGTATGATCCCAAGTTTGGACCAGGGGGAGGCTATGTGCAAACAGCTGAAGAACTCATTTATTCAGACTAAGGATACACAATACATGAAGCTAGAAGAGGCAAGAATTTAAGTCTTATTTACTTCCCCTCCACAACAGTGGCCACACAGACATACTGATAGAAGAATATTTTCATGTGAACCAGCCTGGAGAAATTAGTATTATGCTACAGAAGAGTGGATGGGTGATTTCCTGGAGCCTCACTCTGAGCAAGAGGCTGGCTGTCATAGCTCCAAAATCTGCTTTTCTCAACTTTTCACCTCCCCCTGCCCCAGGAAGTCACTTCCTTCACCCAAAGAGGTACATGGAGGACAACGGGCTCAAATCTGAAATTTTCAAGAAATTCCATCTTTTTATTCTGCCAGCCATAAGTAGAAATTAAGTATCTGGGGGCCTATAAGAATGCTGGAGAGGAACTCCTCATCAGGGACTGTAGCAGTAGGACAAGGGGTGATGGGTTCAAACTAAAACAGTGGAAGTTCAGGTTAAAGGAAGAAGTTCTTTACTGTGAGGGTGGTGAGGCACTGGCACAGGGTGCCCAAAGAAGTGGTAAATGCTCCATCCCTGGCAGTGTTCAAGGCCAGGTTGGGCAGAGCCTTGGGTGACAATGGTCTAGGGTGAGGTGTCCCTGTCTCTTAAGGTCCTTTCCAGCCCTAACTATTCTGTGATTCTATGATCCGTTATAGGCACCACTAAAATGAGCATTTCACTACTATTGGCCTGTTGAAAGGTACTTTCACAAATGACCTTAAGCCGCATATCCTGGGCCAAAGTACAGACTCAAGACTCCCTTTGCCCACACGCAAATCCTACCTGTTGTTGCACTCCCCAGTGATGGTCCGGTAAACATCATTTTTGGGGCATTTAATGGAACGAATCTGATAGTCACAGCCAGTTTCTTTGGAAATCACTTCCTTATGTTTTCTGTCTAGTAGGTCTGCAAGAGAAACCACGCAAAATAACACCTGCTCTTACTTTTATTTTAGATTCTTGGTATTCTAGGTCAACATTTGGGTGTACTGAATCAGGGCTGTGGATATATATCAGCTGGATTTGAATTGTTAATTTGGTGCTTAAACCCTTGAGTGAATCAGCTCTCAACTGGTGGGTTAGGGAAAATGGGTTGGCATGCAACAACTTCCCACCGGAATATGGGGACCATATCACCACCAGCAATGTTTTACCCTAGACTGGGAACAAAATTATGAGCACACAGGGCGGATAAAGGGCTACTGTTTTCAGCGGCCAGAGTTTCCTGGTACTCAGCATGCCCCAGGTTTATCATGCTTATTGTTAGGCTGGTTTTATCATCAAAGGTATGAGACAGGCACTGCTAAAGATGGTGAATAAAACAGGTGGTTGGTCTTCTCCCAGGGCTGTTGTGCCCCTGAGCCAGGGCAGAGCTTCTGTTTGATATTCCTGATTTGGCAGATTTTCAGCTCTTAGTTGTTTCTAAGACATTCAGGTCTAAACCACATTACCTGTAATGTTGAATCCCAGTTTCCCAGAGAGATGCAGCTTTATTTTGAGGAGTTTCAAAGTGGTTTCCAAGTAATCAGCAGCACGGACTGCAGATCTGGTTCTTCCTACTGGGTCCTTTAAATGCTTCAGGAAATCCATTGGGTTGGCAACTTTTTCCTCTAGTTTTCTCTTTAAGCTGGACGTAAAAGAGTCCCATGAAAAACCTTATCTGAAATCAGACCTCCTCTGTCAGGCTAGGGTGGGAGTACTTAGATGTGACAGCACTGCTGGGTACCAGGCAGGTCCTGCTCACCCAGGACAAGCTGGTTGCTCATCAGCTTTGCACATCATCTCAGACACATTCTGGCAAATGAATCATTGTGATCATCTACTCTAAGTTTAGATTACATCCTTGTCACAGTAAATTTTGTTATATCATGTGAAAAGCTAGATCAGTGGAAAACTGAGTTATTCGGTGACTGGATAAAATTTTACATTTACTACGTCACAATGTATAGTCTGTGAAAAGAGAGATAACCTCAGTCCTGTTTCATCCCTTCCCTATCCCATGGGCCTTTCTTGCAGTGTGAAAAACCTTCCCTAGGATGGGTGGAAAGAGACTGCTCCCCAGAGGCTTGGGACCAGCCTTTGGTACAACATACAAGGGGATACCTGGGGTTTGACTTCCACTGAGATGTATTTGTGACAGGGTACTGATCTGCACAACTATGGCCCTTCCAGAGAGGGGCAGAACTTCAGCAGTCAGAAGAAGACTCAGCCCATACCACTGTGAACTACTGAGAGGCATCTGTGACAGTGTAGGTGAGGAGGTGTGGGTAGCTGCGGGTGATGAAATGTGGCCCTGGGACTGAGATGGGACACCAGAATCCAGCCAAACTGGGCAAAAGGACCTCTCCAGCTATTACAGGGAGAGCCAGAGAAAAAAGGTGTCTCCATAATAAATCATGGAATATTTGGGGGATCTTAAAGCTCATCCAGTTCCAATGCCCTGCCATGCACAAGGACACCTTCCACTAGAGCAGGTTGCTCCAAGCCATGTAAGAGGCATTTATGATCTTAAGGTTCTATCCAAACCTAACCATTCTATGGGGCAGCCACAGCTTCTCTGGGCACCCTGTGCCAGCGCCTCAGCACCCTCACAAGGAAGAGCTTCTGCCTAAGAGCTCATCTCAGTCTCCCCTCTGGCAGGTTAAAGCCATTCCCCTTGGCCTGTCCCTACAGGCCCTTGTCCCAGGCCCCTCTCCAGGTTTCCTGCAGCCCCTTTAGGCACTGGAGCTGCTCTAAGGTCTCCCTTTGAGGAGCCTTCTCTTGTCCAGGCTGACCCAGCCCAGCTCGCTCAGCCTGGCTCCAGAGCAGAGCTGCTCCAGCCCTTGCAGCATCTCCATGGCCTCCTCTCGACTTGCTCTGACAGCTCCACATCCTTCTTGAGTTGGGGACCCTCACCATAATACATTGGATAACAGAAGACACAAGCATATATTTTCTCTTATTTCCTTATAATGTTGGGGCCCTCATGCAAAAAAGAACTCACCTCTTCCGGGCATGTAAATACGCTGCGTCTACCAGCTGCCTGGCTTCACTAATGCTGCTCAGAAGAGATGAGTCTGACAGCACCTCGGAGTCCTCTTCTTACAAAAAAGAAAAAAAAAAATAGAAGAAATTGAGGATACTTTTTTATTCACACCAGGAGCTACAGGTACCACCCCACCGCTGGGTGCTGAGGTGCAATGACTCCATTTACATGCAGTTCCCACTGGACACCTTTATTAATGCTTCTTTTACTCATCTGTTTCATCTCATTCTGAGTTCCTGAAATTCACAGGACAAGAAGTGACCATAAGGCAGTAGTTCATCCATTTCACAGAATTGGCGCTGATGGCTTTGTGAGGCTTTTAGGAAGTCATTTTTCACTCTTCATTTTGGTGCTATTCTTTTCTGTGTGTAGGGAAATGCATAGAAGACAAATATAGGACCCCTGACCCAGTTTCCCTGCCATAAAATGATGATCATTTGCTTGGAAGACCTGTTGGTTAAATAAGCAATTTCCTTAGACAAGTTTCTTAGGTATTGACTTCATCGATAGTGCACCAGTCTATAGGATATTTCAGATTTATATTGGAGTTGTATCTAACTAGGAACTCAGACTGAGTTTTGACTCACACCCTTCCAAGCACAATAGCATTCAAGGGAGAAACAGAAACTTACTATTTAATGAGCAATCCGTTGCCCCGACTAAGCAGAGTGTGATGATGGATCCTAAGAGAGTAATTCTTGGGTCTAAGCCTAGAGAGAAATGCAACATAAATCTTCTGAATGCACATGGCTTCACTGAGATATCAAAAGAGATTGTCAGGTTTGTTTTGGATATTTCTTTCAGGATCCAGGAATAAACCACAGCACCCCTCTGACCAGGTCTGTAAGTGGGACTCTAGCTGGCCAGGGCTGTAGTTGTGGATGCTGGCAGGACACAGGGACATCGCTGTGCTGTGGGACATTTGGTAAACTGGGCTGAGTAACTGCCAAGGAAGAGGCAGCCAAGTACAACACAGGCTTCAGTGATGGAGACTACTGGGAAGGTGCATTGGAAGAGGGCAGTGTCCTGGTGGCGTTTCTCAGGAGAAGAGACCCCAGACATCCTTCTGTGCCTTCTCTGTCTTGTTACTGAGCAAAGCAAGCTGATTTGTCTAGCACCAGTCCTCCAGCCTTTGACTAACTCTATTAGTCTTCTTGATGCTCCCTGAAATATGTCTGTTCCTTATTCACATCAATGCTAGAAATGTGTGTCATCTGTCCACACCAGTGTTCTATACAATGACATAGTGCCTTCCCTGAGAGTAGATCTTCAGCTTAAAGATTAGAATTAGGTATATTTTAAGTAATTTAGTCTATGTTTTAACCATTCAGGACAGGAAAGACATACAAAATTTGGAAGGACTAACAAAATTCTCAATGTGGGGCAGGTTATCTTTCATTTACAATCTGTGGAAATTCTTCAATCAAATTCACAGGGATTGAAGGATGCTTCTCCCTTGCAATTCTATACTGCAAGGTATTGCGCCATGAGGCAGAAAAGTTGCTTTTTCTTGCTTCTCAGAATGAATGTATTTCATATATGGGGAGGGAAGTTAGTATGAAGGACCACCAGCTCCTAACACTGTACTGTGCCCTCATCTCCGTGGGCTCCACCATGGAACGCACCAACACCTGCACCAGAAATACCAGATCAAATACATATATAAAATGAAAAAGTACTGATCTTACCTGCCATCTCTGCAGAGCTGGAAGGACTGGGGAGCAAGCCAGTCCTTTATAGGACCAGGGCAAAAATTAGCCTGATCTGACCTGGGTGGAGCCAAGAAGGGAGAAACCATGACCAGATTGAGCCAAGAGGAAATATCTGCAGGAAAGATTTGCTTTCCTGGATTAAACATAAAGGTGCACAATTCTCCATTCCTTCTGAGTAAATGTTGACTTAATTTGACAAATCAAGAAAAAAGGAAAAAGAAAAAAAGGCACATATTTCTTTTCTGCAAGTCAAAGAGGTCATCTTAATTTCATGATTGTGAAAGATGATGGTGGAATTTGGCTTCTTTTTCCCCATTGGTTGATGTCTCTGATGGTTTGGGAAGCCAGAAACGGGTCATTTTGCCAACATGTATTTGTGGAGTATACCAAGGTCCAAATACAGCATGTCTAAATAGTGGATCCAGGAGAACCAAAGTTGTGTTTAATTTAAAACTGCTTAGTGAGATGGTTTGTGTAGTTAAAAAATAGTCAGATCATCAGTGAAATGCATTTTAATCAAATGCTGATCATTGTGGAATGGAAAGACTGGACAACGAACAAGACAGCCGTCTCCAGTAAAATTCAATGCATAGTAATATGGACAATCACAAAGTTATACCTGTGCAAATAAGAACGGGTCTGAAGTGCAAAGTGGGAGATTACATCCTGAAATGTCTAGAAAGGAACAATGCGTTGGCCCAGTCAAGCCCTTCAGCATGGATTCCCGCAGTTATACAGCAGGGAAAAGAGCTGCACTTCAATGGACAGATGGGAAGGTAATGGAAATAATTCAGTTCTTAGAACATCAGTCAGGCTGATCACAAAAGACAATGCTGAATTCTTACTGGCAACCAGCCATGTAAATCTCACAGAATTAGGCAGCCAATCCTTCCTACTGTTTAAATATTTGCACAGTTTTTATTAAGCCAAAATAAATAAAAAGAAAATAAGAGAAAGCAAACTGCTAACAAACATGTCTGGTTTTCAATTTTGTCACCAAAAAAAAAAAAAAAAAGAAAGAAAAAAACCCGAACATTTGTGAAGGTCACATTTTCAGAAGCTGAAAATACAATGCCAATACTTCTCCCTGCAGGAGAAATTCCAACCCCAATGCAGAAGCTGAGCCTAGTATCAGAGGGGCTCTGCTCACCCTGGCAAGTGCCCAACCTTGTCCATCCAGGTTTCTGCCTACAAAATGTACCTAAGCTGAAGTCCAGGTAACTGAAGCGTGGTTTTGCTATTTCTTTTGTCTTTGTGACACATCATTGCAATTGCTTTAGTGTCTCAGTGACAGCCTGGTAATCCCCGTTTGCCCTTGGTACAGGTACGGCACCTGCCCTTGAGGGCTTGTGCTGCCACTTACGGGTGGCCCAATGCTGCTCCCAAGAGTGGAGTCAGTGGCCATGCAGACTTTGCATTAACATTACATGTATCCTACCGGTTGCTTGTGTCTGGGTATAAGTGCGGCACACAGGGCTTGCACGCGTGCACAGGCAGGCTGTCTTACGTCACCTCTAGCTAGGGTTTATGGTATCCTTGTGCAATCTTTGGAGCTTCAAGAGAAACCAGGTATCCTGCCCACCAAGGCTGATGTTCATTCAACAAAGTGTACATGATAGCTGCCAACCAAGCAGCAGATTCCTCCATCAGATCTCCTCTTTGTCTTGAGTGTTTAGAAGCTGCATATTTCTTCTCCTTCAGGCTCTTGGTATTACTAACATTACTTCTTGGTATTACTGTTCAGGCTGCAGATCTTCACACGTAAACTCTAGTGTACCTGTAACAACGCATAGATTATTATGCTCCTTATCTCCTGTCCTAATGGTAAAAAGCAGCATTCCCTGTTTGACACAGCTTGATTTTCCCACAAGCTTCTTCAGCATTCATTTTCATGACACAGATACGTTGATGCTAGTAAAATACAGGTGTGAACCACAATATCTCAAGTCTAACAGTGATTAAGGACTTATTTTAGGTACAACTTCAAATATACAAAGTTCCTTCCTGGCATATTTTTCCTATGTGTAAAAATGTGGATTATTTACATAATCCTGAGAGGCAACAGCCTGTGCAAGCCAAGCCTGTCCTTGCCAGGGGCACAGTGGCATGAAAGAACCACTGCAGGCTTACAGAACAGTGTGTCTTCTGCTCCAACAGATGCAGGGCAGAGCTTGTAAAGGGATGGAGTGAGCAGGATAAAACAGAAAAAAAAAAGTAAGAAATAATAGTTTAGAAGTACAGACATTGTAGGGGCAGTAGAAAAGCAAAAATTCCCAGCAGCTCAGGGATGATATTTAATAAAACCAGTTCTTCCAACTTTAACTATCTCTTTATGAAGAAGGCCATCTTGTTCTGTGCTCAAGGCCAAATACAGCCTTTGGACAGAAGAGAAGTTTCAGAAGATGATGCCCAGGGGAAAGCTGGTGATGTGAACACTCTGCACAGCTCTTAGTCCAGCTTTCTGGAATAGCACTTACAGACTCAAAGGTACATCCAGGGTCTGGAAACACGCTTGCTACTGGTATCTGCAGAATACATGAGGGGCCAATGCCAGAGCAGCAATGTGGGTTGTCAGCACATGAAAAACTGAGAAGTTCCGGGCTAAGAGATTATTTCCTCTTTACTTCATCATTCTGTAGAGCTGTAGCTCTCACACCTGCTGTATCTCTGCCACCCACCGAATCTCTTCCACATAGGGCACTTCCCTTCTGCCCATGGTTCAACCAGTCCACCCCTATCAGCCAGCACCTCTGGAGGAGGGGAACTGGCTCACCAGGAGAGTCTAGCTCTCCAGCCGGGGACTCGTGAAGTTTGCTGAGAACAAGCCCTCTATTCCACACCTGGAGCTGATACCCATCTTGCAGTAGCTGTGCATGTGCCTGAGGGCCCTATGACCACGGCATGGTTAGCTCACTCCTAACTTCTCTCAGTGGGACAGTGTTTGTGACACTCTGCACAGCAAGGGATGCTAGGGAGATGGCAACACAGGGCTTTCTAGCTTCACACTAGGAGTTTCTCCAGTTGCATGATGCCAAGGAGTGAGATTATTACCTGTCTTTGAAGTCCTTTAAAAGCTCACCGCTCATCGACACCCAAGGCTATGAAGCCTTCTTAGCGCAGCCCTCCTTCAGCCATGGAGAGTACCTCATAGCCCACCATGGAGAAATAAGTGAGCCCAACAGACTGGGCAGTGCCATCAGTGAGTACAGACTGCTTCATGCCTTTGCCCAGAAAAGACACCCATGGGTGACCATCTATGGAACTCCTGCTGCTTGCAGCACTCTTGGCAGTCCCTATCGTCACTGGGACTATGCCAGCTCAAAATGACTCAGCAGGGCAGAGCGTTCAGACATAACTCTGTCCCAAACAGTAGGTATAGTTCCCAGGGCAGGAAAGCTGTGGAAGGTCTTTGGCTTTCTAGCACAGTGGTAGTGCTAGAAAGGCTAAAAACTCAGCTTGGAAGGCTAAAACATGACTCTTGTCCTGATCAGCACCTAGCATACCTCTTCCTTATAGATAACTCTCACTATTCCCCTTCCCACAGAGCAAACACCATCTCCTCTCCATGAGTCTAAATACCTCCAAAATTTTCAGCTCTTCCTCATGAACCAAACATCTTCCTGACCCATCTTTTAATAAAACCCTTCTTCCATCCCTTCCACTTTTCTTTCAGACTGTGACCCCATGCTCAGACTGGAGGGTGGGAGATGGCTCCTCTGGAGATAGGGTTGGCAGGTCTAGAAGGAGACCTCAGCTGCCCCTGAGGGTCAGGGCCTGGCACCATCTGCAGCCCCTCCTGAGCAGCAGGTCCATTGGGTCCTCCCTTTGCAAAGCCCCCCGGAACCCAACTCCAGTGGGGGGCAACTGCAACAGGCAGCCCATGGGCACTTCCAAGCCACTGGCTCCAGGATGAAAGCAGCAGTGCAGAGGTTCCGCTCAGACCACACTATGCTGCAGGAATCCTGCTGCAAGGAAGGGCTGGCAGCCGGCCCTTTCCGTGCTCCATGTGCAGTACACCGTGGCCTTCGGCTTGTGGTTCAAGCTTTAACCCAAACAAACCATTTTCTGGAACAGAGCTTCACTTCTGCCTGGCTTGTCAGGGACAGCAGCACAGCGCCCACAGGCTCCACCGCCGTCTTGGCCGCATCCTTATACAGCTCATGATGCAGCTGGTCTGACCTGCCAGGGATGAGACCTGGAGGTCATCGTCTCTTCCCAAAAGCTGCAGGGCTGCAACAGAATACCAATATCTCATGTGTCCAGCGTTGGAGCTGGTCTGAGCACCTGCTTTCCAACACATCAATGCATCTGAGCAGTGGACACGCACGCCTGGGTACCATCCATGCCTGTGGGACTGTGCCAAGCCTACCTCAGTGTCAGGACTCTGGTCCACTCTGGCCAGTGGAGGAGGGAAACCAAACCGCAGCAAGGCAAAGGCCAGGCAGTGAGGTGATGCAGACAGACCCTCCTTGTGGCTGGGAGCTGAGCACAGGAGAGCAGCTCCTACACTGGGAGGTTTCCATCCAAACAGCTCCCTGCAGGTAAGTCCCTGTGGGAGAGGTGTGAGGTGCCAGTGACATAGTGAAGCACTTGCACAGCTTTTGGGCATAACTCTAGGAACACAGTGAGAGGGCTTGGGATATTTCAGGATGGGTTCCCAGAACCAGCTCCAGCACCAAACCAAGGACAGGCTTCCAGACCATCCTCCAAACAGGGTATTTCTGCTTCAAAGAGGGGCCAAGGTCACTACCAGACCTCGCTCAGCAAAGATTTCCTCTTGACAGTCAGCTTTTCTTCCTGTCTCTAAATCCCCTCTTCCAAAATCTGAAATGCAGGGAGCAACCTGGTGAAAACCACACCAGTCTGTAACATCATCCTGACAGCCACAGGACAAAACATTGCCTGCTCTGTGTGTCAGGCTGCCTCCATCAGCCAGGTCTGCACCTGTTTTTACAGACAGTTACTGGGGGGAGAGGGGAGTGGAGGAGGCTGGGATGTTCCCAGTCTGGAAAAGGAGGTTGGGGATGGCCATCTTGGGATGAGTTTCCTGTTGGATGCAAGGAGACAAGACGGGACATAGACATCCCACCATGCCCATCCCCCATGACACCACCCCGGATGCTGTGACTGGTGCCTGGTTCCCTTTCCTAGCACTGCTGGGATGCTGATCTCCACATCACCTTAGCTCTGTGCAGGGCCAGTGCTGGCAGTAACAGTGGTACCTGTGCTGGGCGTGCGTGGGGGCCAGGATGACAGAACCCATGTCCAGGGTGGAATCAGGTCCTGCTCCATCCTGTGAGGCAAGGCAAGAGCCCTGTGCTGCTGAGGAGCCCTCCAGTGCAAGGTGCTGTGATGGCCGAGCAGTGAAGGTGTTGGACTTGAAATCCAATGGGGTTTTCCTGCGCAGGTTCAAATCCTGCTCACAGTGGGAGCTTTTACAGGCAGCCCCTGCTCTCTTGCTCTCGGGGGGACAGACACAGACCTGTCACCCCTCATCAAGGGGTCCTGCAATCCCACCCTGTCCCTCATCTCGCAGGGAACTATTACTGTTTAGGAGAGGGGCCGCAGCCCTGCACCTCTACGTATCTCAAGAAGAAATCCTGCGATAGCATGTCCACTCCACACAGCTGGGTCACCCTGATCTCTACAGCCGTGTTACCCTGTAGTCAATCACAGGCTTGTGGCTGCCCTCCACCAGTGCTATTTTTTTGCTGGGGGTGCAGCCTGATGCCAGTGGGGGGACAGGAGGCTGCTGCCACCCCCAGATTCATCCAACCCTGACCCAGCTCCGTGAATGCGTGTGGGTGCTCCTGAACGCTGCGCTGATCCCTAGGGAACATTCAAGGGCAGTGCAGCCACCCAAGAAAACGTTGGGACCTGCAGTTGCTGCAGAAGCCCCTTTCTCAGCTGGGAACTGAACTAAGGCCACAGGAGTAAGAGTGCCGAATCCTGACCACCAGGGATGAGGTGGTGACTGTGGCAGATCCATCAGTGGCCACCAGCCAAGCCCTGAAGGGACAGGGACACTTGGGCCCCACAGCCCAAGGAGAGGACCAGATGGGGTAGATGTCACAGCCTTCCTGGGGACTTTGCAGGGATGCCTGCTCCTTTCTGAGAGCTGTGGCACTGGGAAGACCCTCTGTGCAAGAGAACCCCATCTCTGCCAGGCCTGGGGAGCAGGAGGTGGCTACGCCAGATCTCTGATCACCTCAAGAGGCAGGTTTGGGGAAGGCAATGATAGCCAATGGTTCAAGAAAAGATTTTACAGTCCTGTGAGGATTTACGAGGGAGGTTCAGTCCTGTTGATGATAGAGCATGGACCCCACTGCCAGGCTTGCATGGCAGACATCCCACTGGCCACAGGTGACCCAGCTTCATGGACACAGCAACCCTGACTCCCAGTGCACAGCCAGGGTTCTCCTGTAGTGACCTCAGGAGAAACAGAAGAGTGTCAGTGCAAGCTGGTTGTTGTCAGCAGAGTCTTCTCTGTTCTGGGGAAACAGAAGTCTGAGCCCTCATGCTGACAGAGGGAGTGTGTCTGGAGTCCCCTTTGCTGCTGGTTTTACAGCAATGTTTGCATCCTGTTTTTCTAGGGGAAAACAGCTGGCTGGTACCATCGTCTGAAACTTCATCTGGAGCTGCAAAGAGTAGGTGACCCTGGCTCACAGAGGGAGCAGAAGGAGCTTTTGCCTTCATTTACTCCACAGAAGGATGTGGGCTCTCATTAGGCAGGGCCTGGGGAGCTGTGCTGATGGAGGTCATGGGCAGCAGCATTGCCTGGACATCCTGCAGCAGTGCTGCTGGTGATCCTTCATCCCTGTCCTGCAGACTACACATAGCCTGCTTCCTTAGCCCCATACATTTCACTTAAGAAAATAAGACTTGAGAATACACTTCACTTGAAAAAGAAAAAGAGAAAAAGAAAAAGAAAAAGAAAAAGAAAAAGAAAAAGAAAAAGAAAAAGAAAAAGAAAAAGAAAAAGAAAAAGAAAAGAAAAAGGAAAAGGAAAAGGAAAAGGAAAAGGGAAAGGAAAAGGAAAAGAAAAAGAATATGAATAAGGAAAAAAAAGAAAAAGAAAGAAAAAGAAAAGAGAAAAAGAGAAAGAAAAAGAAAAAGAAAAAGAAAAAGAAAAAGAAAAAGAAAAAGAAAAAGAAAAAGAAAAAGAAAAAGAAAAAGAAAGAGAAAGAGAAAGAGAAAGGAAAAGGAAAAGGAAAAGGAAAAGGAAAAGAAAAAGAAAAAGAAAAAGAAAAAGGAAAAGGAAAAGAAGAAATAAAGTCAGAATGGAACGGGGCAAAACCAAAACCAGACTTCTCCTCCACCACCTGCACTCATTTCCTGGCTTCAGCTGGGATAGAGTCCATTTTCTTCCTAATAACCGGTGCAGTGCTGTGTTTTGGCTTTAGCGTGAGAATAATGTTGGTAACACACCAATGTTTCAGTATTTGTTCGGTAGTGTTGCATTAAGAGCATAGAAAATTGGCACAAAATCCCTGCTGGGATCCATGCAGTGCTCCGAGATCAGGGGGGCTGGGGGCGGCTCGGCTGCATCTCTGATTACCACGGGCCACGATCATTGAGGGCTGTCACGATTCCGGATTCACGAATAGCGCTGTTTGCTGAAGCAACAGAAACACAGACTCGAATTGCCCTTGATACAGTCACTAACTGCATTAGCACTAAAATCCACCCCACTGAGCAGCCCATCTCCCCCCATCATCCCATCAGGGGGTTGCAGCCTCATTAATCCCTTCACCACATAGCTCATGGCCTCAGGTCTCATTCCTACAGGCAGAGCTTCCCCCTAACCAAGGGCTTTTTTGTCTCTCATGCTCTGCCAGCACAAGGAGCCAAGAGAGAGCAGAAACAGGACACCTGATCCGAACTAGCCAAAGGCATATTCAGTGCCACAGCCCGTCACGTCCTGGGTAGAAACGAGGGGGAGTTATCCAGAAGGGACCGATTGCTGCTCCGGGACAGGCTGGTCCTCGGTCAGCAGGTGGAGAGCAATTCGGTTCTTTTCTTCCCTTCCTTTAGTTTTATATGTTTGCCCTTGTTATTTTCCTTTTTATTAGTAGTAGTATTATATTATACTTAATTCTAATTATTAAACTGTTCTTATCTCAACTCGTGGGTTTTACATTCTTCTGATTCTCCTCCCCATCCCTCCCAGGGGGCAAGAGGGAGTGAGAAAGTGGCATTTAGTTACTGGCTGGGTTTAACCACAGCAACTCACCTCCTAGAAAAGAGGTTTCCTGCTGAACAGGAAAATGGAGAGGGCTTGAAATGGGCCCCCCACTCCCCAGGTGGTTGCTGCCAGCATGGGCAGCACGACAGGGCACAGACCCCAGGGGACAGTGCAGGGCTCAAGGTAACAGGACAACTGTCCCCTGTCCCTGCAGTACCCAGCACAGCGGGGTTCAAACCGGGGGCAATGAGCGCTGGCACAGAGGGTGACACCCTGGGGTAAGGCAGGAGAAGGCACTGCAGGGCTCCCGAAAGGACGGACGAGCTGTGACGGCGATGCAGATGCAAGAAAGGGCTCCAGAACATTTCCCACAGAAGACGGCAGAGGGCCCGGTGCTCCTTGAATGCTCTGGTGTGTTTGGGAGGGGAAGTAAATGGACAGCGGAGAAACCTCCCTGCGGCTTGCCTTGAACCATGCAGCTCTCTGAAACGGCCAGGGCAGCTCCTCCCTCCACCTGAGGCCAAATCTCAGCATGGTCCCTAAGGACCCCCGCAGCCCTTCTACGACATGGCCTGGGGATGCAGTGGGCATAGAGGTCCCCTGTCCCCATGGTGCCCCGATCTCTGCCCAGGTTCCTCTGCAATGCCTGGTGGATAGCTGTCACCGGCTTTGCCACCACCTTTTCCCTGAGGACCTGCACTGCAGGGAGCAGGAGAGGTCAACGGGAGGCAGTGGGTAGCTTTGGAGAAGGGCAGAGTAGGGCAAGAAGAGGAGGGAGGAGTGTCACCCTCCCCTAAAGCTGGCCCAGAGCAAGGGCGGAGACATGATGAATGGTCTGCCGTCTTTCCAGCACTCTGGCATCTGCTGTGATGGTCAGGGCTGCAGAATATAGCTCCAAAAACCTGCACAGGGCCAAACCCCGGAGAGAGGGGCAAGGCTGGGCCATGCAATAGTCACGTGGGATTATCATAAAATTACAGAACAACTAAGGTTGGAGGAGACCTTAAAGATCATCTGTTTCCAGTTCCCCAGCCACGGGCAGGGACACCTTCCCATTATGCCACCCCTTGGGCACTTGAGGTGGATGAAGAGGAGCTGTGCTGGGCTGAGGCACAGCCACCCTGTGCTTTCAGAAGATATGCAGATGTCATGGTTTCGGTTGCCTTTACAAGCTGTAACGGGGTGTGAGCTCTGGCAGCCTTGCGGCTGAGGGAGCCTCAGTGTCTCTCTGTGGTTTCTTAGATCGCTATCTGGCCCTATCAGTTAGCTTGTCACATACAGTAAGTTCCTTCCTCTACCAGCAGGTCTGGGCACACCAAAACAGGTCACACAGCAGGACAGTCTCCACCTGTGACTGCAGAGGAAAGGGACATGAGTAACTGCCACCCACCAAGTGCAGCAGGGAAGTGATGCAGCCCAGGAGCTGCCTGTTGGACCCCAGGAGTGCGTGGGGCCATGCGTTGAGGCAGGCGGTGGGCACTTGCCCAAAAGGAATCTCCAAAACCAGGGACAGGTCAAGGCTCAATACAAAATGCAGTAGTTATTGTAGTGAGGAGACGAGTCTGAGACACGTCACCTTGCTTTGCACCCCTACATGGATCTGGGGCATGAGAAATACATACACAAATCAGCCAAACAATAGGCTAATTGCAATACTGGAATTCATGCAATATAGCAGTACCAGCAAACAGTCTCTTGGCAAATTCCAGCTGAGATTTTTGTTCTTTGCAGAGCCTGACTACCTGCTAGCATGCTACTGTGCTGCTCCAAAATGCCACCGCTGCATGTCTGTGACAGTCACAGAATCCTAGTGTCACAGACTGGTTTGGGTTGGAGGGGACCCTAAAGCTCATCCAGTTCCAATCCCCTGCCATGACAGGGACACCTTCCACTAGAGCATCTTGCTCCAAGCCCCTGTGTCCAACCTGGCCTTGAACACTGCCAGGGATGGGGCAGCCACAGCTTCTCTGGGCACCCTGTGCCAGCACCTCAGCACCCTCACAGGGAAGAGCTTCTGCCTAAGAGCTCATCTCAGTCTCCCCTCTGGCAGGTTAAAGCCATTCCCCTTGGCCTGTCCCTACAGGCCCTTGTCCCAAGCCCCTCTCAAGGTTTCCTGCAGCCCCTTTAGGCACTGGAGCTGCTCTAAGGTCTCCCCTTGAGGAGCCTTCTCTTGTCCAGGCTGACCCAGCCCAGCTCTCTCAGCCTGGCTCCAGAGCAGAGCTGCTCCAGCCCTCACAGCATCTCCATGGCCTCCTCTGGACTCACTCCAACAGCTCCACGCCCCTCCTGTGCTGCTGCCCTAGATCTGGATCAGGACTGCAGGGGCTCACTCCAGGTCCTTCACACACTTTTGAAGGCAGGAGTCCTCAGAGTCCCCAGGACACCCCCAGCCCCATGAAGATGGCTCCTAGGAAGATGAGATGGGAAAGCCATGGACTCTTGCCTACCCCAGCACAGTCCCTGGCCCAGCCCATGGGGACCCTCCTGCAGCACTGCAGACAGTGCAGTGAAGGGGATACTGTGGGGAGGAAGCCCCAATACACCCAGACACTGCCCTGCGGTCCCTCTTCATTGCTGCGGCTATGGGAAGATGAACTCATGGTGTCTTGTGAAGAACAGCAGTTCACGAGAAACCACAAGCTGTGAGCTGGCAAATTTGGTGCCTGTTGCAGAAGAGAGGGAGATGGTGAAAGGGGAAAAGCTCTCTGGGGCATCCCGGGGAGCACATCACCTCATGGCAGGGGCAGTGCATGGGGCTCCCATGACTGGTGTGCATAGGGTGATGGGAATATCTGTTTGCACAAGACCTGATTCCTCTCCCTTCCACAGTCAGGGGAACTTCTGTCCTGCTTTCTGCATCCACCTTGAGCCAAATCCACATGGACACTTGCATTTGCCCCACATCCCTGGGAGGAGATAGTATTTGTAGAGTCAGACCACTGAGTCAGGCTTCGCAGGCAAGCACTCCCTGGCTGATGCTGAGGTGTGTTAGAAGGGGTTTGGAGGTCCTGAGCTGCATACTGGAAGCATAGCATTCAGGATTTTTTGTTTATGGTGCCAAGACTGCCAATCCAGATCTACAACCAGTCTCTGGGGTGACAGTCACCCTTTCTGCCTGCACAGGCACCACTGCTCCAAGCATGCCAGCTGCCCATGCTGCCTGCACTGACCCCCTGCATCCACCTCATACATGTTGCAGACCCACTACGGGAGCAGAGACTGCCCAGCTGGACCTGCACTCTCCCCAGGTCATTTCAAGGGTCTGAGCACCTTTGTGCTCAAGGCCTGGGTCCTCCAAAAGGAGGCCGAGTTGAGGTCCTCCTGGTCCTTCAGGGAGGATGCTAAGATGAGTTTGATGGGTTCTGCTGTCATGTTGGTGAATCTAGCCTGACCCTGCTGCTCAAATGTGGTTTCATATCCTGTCATGGTCAGGGCAGCCTTCTTGGGGGTGCCAGTTAGCTCAGGCTTAGCTCACCTCACACAAAGGCTATTTTTGCATATCCTAGACTTGCTGCTTCCTTTTTTTTTTTTCTGCATTTTTGAGGCAAAGGTGCCATGACATCAGCTCTTTTATGCTTTGGAAATTCCAAGTGCTTGTCTTGAAATCTGACTGATGGAGCTGGCCACTGTCACTATATAAAAAGCAGGGACTGAGCCAGCACCTCACATCAAATACAGGGGGAATCTGTTCTGGTCCTGTATCTGCCCTTGCAGCTCATCTGTGTCCATAATGAACATCTCTGCAGTGAGCCTCTCCATCATCCTCGTTGCTGCTCTCTTTTCTCAGGCCTCTCCTGCTCCAAGTGAGTACCTGCAGCATCTCCTTCTGCTCTCTTGGGGTGGGTTTTTGCTATGGCTGGCAGTAATTTCGAAGCAGAACTGGAAAAAGTTAGCTGCAGAGGCTGGAAACCTGTGTGAATAGTTTCTCCTGCTCTCTTGGGACTCGTCCTCCTTTCTAACATCCTTTTATCTTAGGGATGAATTTTACTGCTAAGTGTTGAAGTTTTCAGGTTTCATCTCCCCTGATTTTGTTGTTGGGCTTTATGAGTGGTCCCAGGGGGACTGAAAGGATTTTTATCATTGGAAGTGAGTGCAAGGCATTTTACACACAATCCTAGCAATTACTTTAATTAAGCTTTGGTGTTCACAGCAGTTCTTTGCTGGCTTTCTGAGGAAACAAGAAAGGAAGTGGGCTCCAGAGCTGATTTAAGGGGACTGCTGCCCATGCTCTCAGCTGGTGGACGTGCAGTTTATTAAGTGGGAGACTCATGCTGGCTTTCCTGATCTCTTCCAGTTGGGGCTGACACAACTGTGTGCTGCTTCAGCTACGCCTCACGAAAGCTGCCCCAGAGTCATGTGAAGGATTATTTCTACACCAGCAGCAAGTGCTCACAGCCAGCAGTCGTGTACGTACCAGCTCCTGCTCTGGGTTCTGGGAAAAGGTTCTGCCAGCCTTTGGGATCTTTGCTTCAGATCCAGTGGTGCCTAGGTCACAGTGATGTGAGGAACCATACCTGGAGTAAGGGAAGGGGGTGACCCAAGGCCCTCTTGTCCCACTGCCCCTCCAGGGCTATAAAACTTCCCTGCTTCACCTGACAGGTTCGTCACCAGGAAGGACCGGGAGGTCTGTGCTAACCCTGATGCCAGGTGGGTGAAGGAATATGTGGACACCCTGGAGCTGCAGTGAGCGCTGGGAGCTGAGAGGTCTCTTCCTCGAAGAAGTCCTGCAACCCAATCCAGCAGAGTCTTGGCACAGACCTAGAAATGCTGCTGCTGAATACCAGGACTTGTGGAGCCATCCTGGGGCCCCTTAAGTTCCTCCTGTCTTGCAAAGGTGCCATTTACCCATGATAATTTAGCCACCCTTATGGGCAGCTGTGATGCTGGCGACCTTCTGGCCTTGCAGACCCATCTTGCATAGCCTGCTGTGTAATGTGGTTAAACTGTCTCTTCCTCATGCCTCCACTGCTAGAATGGAAGGGGGGTTTATCCCTAGAGCTATCTGTGGGAAGTGGTCAGTTGAAATTAAGTGTGAGTGCTGTCATGTAAACCTAGGCTGACTTTCAAGTCAGCTGGCTGAACTTTGCTATGGTAGGGTAGATGCTGTGAGCAAGATCTGTCTCCCTGGCAGAGGAAATGGTATGCTTGTTACTTACAGGATGCTTATTGTGGAACCACATTGTTCAGCCTCATTTCAAAATGCCTCTTGCTGGTGCCAAAGAATAAAGATGTTTTTCTCTCTGTGTGTCAGCTCTGGAAGATGATGATCCCCTCCTGCCTGGGAAAAGGGGTAATAGGACCCCACTACAACCATTTTGAGAGAGGCAAAACCTCAGCCACCTTATCCCTGAAAACTTTCCCTTCTGCACCACATCTCTGCTCCCAGCGCCACAGCAGCAGCAGCAGCCCCAGCACCACACCAGCACCTCCAGGGTTGTTGCCTCCCAGCCTCCATGCTCCTGCGGACCCAGAGCTCTCCCCCAGCCCTTCCCCCCCCCCCCCCCCATATTATCAGCAGCCAAGACCAGGGGCTGGTGGAGCTGGACCCACTGGATTTGCCACTGTGAATTTGGCAAAGGGATGTCTGGAAGTCAGAGGGTGGGGATACAGCAGCATCACTGCTCAAAGGAGAGCCAGAACCACATACCCAGCACAGGCTCTTCTGGGGATGCAGCCTGAGCTGTGCCCAGCTCTGGGTACACTCTTGTCAGTGTTTTGCTGAAAAAGACAGGCACCAATGATCTGCTGTTCTTCAGCTGGTTTGGGAAGGAAACACAAATTTGGTTTGAAAAAGCACAAAAGATCTTTTGCACTGCAAAACCAAAAGCACTTTATCAGCCTATGGCTTGCTTTTAAAAGGGTGACAATCACCAACGGCACACCTGAAATACCCCGAAGTAGCTCTCAAAGGAGCCTAACTGCTCTGCAGGCTGGGCAGGTAGCTCAGCAGGAGAAAAGAGGTACAAGGTTCTGGTTTGCAACCCTGCAAAGCAGCTCTGGCAGAGCAGGAGACAAGAGGGACCACGGGATATAGCCTGGATCTCAGGGGAAGCAGGGAAGGGATATAAAATCAGCCAGGTCTTCCCAAACATGAGAATAATCAAGCAGTACTCATGTTGGCTTGCTTTCATACAGTGGCTGCTTGAGCACTTCTCAGAAAGCCTTTAAGCGTTGCTATCCCCCACTTGCAACTGGGAAACTGAGGCACAAGCTTGTCATTGAGGGGTCAAGCTGGGTGAGGCGGGCTGATGGGGCTGGCGTTCCTTGGGGCCACAGGACTGTAAAGAGAGAAGTGAGCAGTCCACAACACCAAAATCATTCCTTTGCAAGAGGAGCAGAATGTGCTGGGGGCCAGAGCTGGAGCACTGGGGACCAGGCGGGGGTGGCCATCTCAGTATCCCCAGAACGTTCACAAATGCCTTCACCCAGATGGCATCAGGGTCAGCACAGACCTGGTGTTTCTTCCTGGTGGCGAAGCTCGGAAGTGGGGAGGACCAGGAAACCTTTGTGGTCACTACAAGGCTGGGGAATATCCTTTTTTGACCGTTGTCTTGTGTGAAGGGAACTAGCCAAGCTCTGGGAAACCAGAGACGGGCCCTGGGTCAGAATCCTGGCTCTGCCTCAACTTGCTGCTGGCTCCGGCAGGCAGGGAGAAGGACCAAGGACCGCAGACCCAAGCGGCCACTGCAGAGCATGTGGTAGGTGTCTCCTGGGGCAGGCACCTCCTTGGTATTTCTCTGCTGTGCACCAAGCACCTCGCCTGGGAGCATTTCCTCAGCTGGGCTGGGGCAGCTGCAGCCTCTCCTCCTCCCTCTGCTCCCATCCCAGCTTCAGCATGGGCAGGTCCTTCTCAACCACCTCCTAACACCTGGAAAGCATCTCTCCCTGCCAGGACAGGGTGATGGCCAATCCCAGATAACACCCCAACAAATCCCAGGGTTGGTTCCAAAAGGAAGCACTGGTGGGCTTATGCCAGGGGAGGTGGGTCTGGGACAGGGGGAGCAGGGCCTCTAGGGCAGGCTGGCTTGGCTGCTGATCCCGGAGCTTCAGGATGGAAACTGAAACCAGAAAGGCTGGAGAAGAAAATTCCCACATGTGCCTGGGCTCCTGGCCAGGGACTGCCCGAAGAGCCAGCATCAGTGCTGAGTGTTCCAGCTTCTCCGGGCTGTCCCTGCAGCGCTCCCATCCACCATGACACCCATCGTCAGTCCCCTCGCAGCGCACGGAACCCCAGATCGGGGACTGTTTTCAGTTCCTGCAGTTCGTCCTCAGCATCAAACTGGGCTTCTCAGCCCAAACAGCAACTGAGTGCGCAGCAGGCATGGAGAGAATGGGATGCTCTTGGGGTAGAGGAGACCCCCTGCACCCTGTTCCTGGGCTCCCTGCTGTCCACCCGTGGGCAGCAGCTCCTGCCCACCCACCCCACCACGCAGCAGCAGTGGCTGCTCCCGTGTTTCACAGCACAGTGGAGAAGCCCGCTCAGGATACGGCTCTCTGCAGGTCTCAGTCTCTGCCCCAGGATGGTAAGCCCCCGCCACGGAGCAGTACAAGATGTTTCCAGGTGCGCTGACCCATCTTGTCCCTGCTTGGGCATGACCTGACCTTTTCTGCTGGGACCCTGCAGGGTTGTCAGTGTGTCTTCCCAAAGCACCCTCCCAGCAGAGCCATCTCCGTGGAACAGGGGCTCTCCACGTGGTGGCCCTTCACCTGCATCATCTCCTGGGACACAACACTGGGCCCTGGGCTGGGTTTGCCCTTTGCTGTGAAGGCAAACTCGTCAGGTGCACTGTAAGCACTCCTGCCTGCAGCCAGCTTTCCATCCTGGAAAAGGCAAGACTAGAGGGAAATCACAAGACAACATGCAAGTGCTTTCCCAGCCTCAGTGTGGCCAAGTCCGATCTATAGCTACCGGGAAAAAAGAAGCAATAAGAGAAAGGTTTTTGTTTGCATTAGGAGGAGAAAAGGATGGCTGCAAGGCCAGGCGAGCTTCAGGTGACCGTGCTGTTGGGGGATGTCTTCTCGATCTGCAGAATCACAGGAGTGCTGAACACGTTTGCAATGGGAAAGCTGTGCTCAGCACTGTGCTTTTACCCTTTGGACCTGCTCCCTTCCATTCGTGTTCCCATGCAAAGCTGTGTCCTGGGAATGTCCGCAGCAGGTTTGCTGGTGGCTGTTTTACTCCTGCAGCATAGCTGACCCCTTCCCTTTGTTTCACAGGAACAACCGCCATCGAGACGGTCAGAAAGAAAGCTGGGGTCCCTGCCCCTCTCCTGGCAGCACTACTGGGCTAGGCAGGACAGTGTGTATGCGGGTGCCTGTGGGCTCTTTGCTGGGGAACACTGATGCAAGCATATGGGACATGCCTGTGGTGTGTGTACAGCATGTTCACGTATGTAAGAGGCTCATCGTTGCATAGAAACACGTCTAATTCTGTATAGGATGTGGGAGGCTGGGCTGTATGTGGTGGGGAACAAGATGTCAGAGGATGTTCATGTGTCTGCAGTATGGAAACTTCATGGTTTTGCCTCAAACCATTTCCCATCATCACATGCCATATAGAACGCGCAGACAGGCTTAGGGTGAGGTTCTGTCTCTCTGCTGGTGAGCACCACACAGAGGCATATAAAGGGAAAAAAACAGAGGGTTTGTCTAAATTCTTTATTCTCCAGAATCATGATTTCATACATATAAGCCAGGGCCACTCATCATCCAATGCTGAGACTCTGAGCCACCCTCACTCAAATACCCTCCCTGCCACTATCCCATAAATAGCATCATTACCCACAGAAGAAAGTACTGCCTATCCAATATGACAATTTCTTAATAACTTAAAATGTTACAACAGAGGTGCAGTCCCACGGGCCATTCCAGGCCACAGGCAGAGGGGTCAGGGCAGATGGATGAGGTTGCAAACTAGCCCACACAGGCCAAGGGCAAGCAGCAGCACCCCAACACAAGGTGTCTTGTGGTGCCCTTCCAGTGGTTCCCTGTAGTAGCCTGCAGGTGACATGGGCTCAGCAGCTTCTGTTGCCCCAGTGTCCTGCTCCATCGCAGGAGCTCAGGAAAATGCAACTCCTGCATGACAGCAGCTATGCTTGCCATCTTGCTTTGCTCAGTTCAAGTTTTTCAGGTAAGCTTGAACCCAGGTGTGACTGGGATTGGCACAGACCTGGTGGCCTTTCTTTGTGATGAACCTGTGGAAGAGGGATGAGACATTAGATCTCAGCTCAAACTTGCACCTGGGAGATCCCAGATCCCAGCTTTGGGGCACTGCAAGAGGTTCTCCCACATGCCCTAAACTGATGCTGAAACCGATGGCTGTCTCTGTGTCCGGGGCTCAGCAGTAGCAGTCATTTTTTTCTGCTTCTTAGTATCTGGCGCAGTGCTGTGGTTTTGACTTTCGGTGGTAACACTGATGGTTTTAGTTACTGCTCAGTAATGTTTAGTCTGAGTCTCATGCTCTGCCAGGGAGGAGGGGAAGCTGGGAGGAAGCAGGCAGGACCCCTGACCCAAACTAGGCAAAGAGGTATTCCATACCACAGCACATCATGCCCAGTATATAAACTGGGGGCAGTTACCCAGAAGGTTGGGATCACTGCTCGGTCGTGCTGGGTATCAGTCGGCAGGTGGTGAGCGGTTGTATTCTCTTCCCTTCTTATTTCCCTTATCATTATTATTATTGGTGGTAGCAGCAGTGGTTTGTGTTATACCTTAGTTACTGGACTGCTCTTATCTCAACCCGTGGGAGTCACATTCTTTCCATTCTCCTGCCCATCCCTCAGGGAGCAGGGGGAGGAAGCAGGGGGAGTGAGAGAGCATCTGCATGGTTCTGGGTTGCCAGCTGGACGTAAACCACTACACTGTGATTTAAGGTAGAAGTTCCACCCTGTGAGGGTGCTGAGGCACTGGCACAGGGTGCCCAGAGAAGCTGTGGCTGCCCCATCCCTGGCAGTGTTCAAGACCAGGTTGGACACAGGGGCTTGGAGCAAGCTGCTCTAGTGGAAGGGGTCCCTGCCTCTGGCAGGGTGGAACTAGGTGAGATTTAAAGTCCCTTCTGACCCAAGCCAGGCTGGGATTCTATGATTTCCCCCATTTCATCCCTTTTCCTACACTGCCTCCTCAGCTCCTGCAGTAACATCCTTGTGCATCCCTGGCAGTCACTGTCCAAGCCCTTTCCCCTTGGGGTTCCCCTCACCGTGCTCTGTTCCTACAGACCCCTGTGCCCACAGCTGCCCTGGTCACTCCCACACGCACACTCCATAGGGACTGTTCCTGTGCTGCCCCGGCTTTTCCACACCCAGGAGTCAACACTGGTACTTACACGATGGCTGGCAGCATGCAGCTGGTGCTGGTGCTGTAATACCGCAGGATGCGCCTATGTGGGAGCTTGTGTGCTGTGTAGGAAAAGCAGCAGATTGGGACATCGGATCCAACTGCAAGAGGCAAGGAGAGACGATGTGAGCATGTGCTGGGCTGTGCATCAGGAGCAGCCAGCTCATCGGCTCATAGAGCTGTGCTGGTAGGGAAGGGAGTGAGGAATTAGAGAATAATTAAAATTGAAATGGACATTGGGGATCATCTGGTCCAATGCCAGGAACAGTACTGTTGAGTACTGGGGGAAATTCCCATGCAGTCATTGCTCAGAACTTCATTTCTCCAAACTTCATTTCTTCACCTCTTCCAGCCCCAGGGCAGAGACTGAAGTCTCCAGACTACAACCAGGAACCAGTACCCTGAGTCCAGGACAGATGGATGAACAGATGTGTGGATGCATGGATGGATGGATGGATGGATGGATGGATGGATGGATGGATGGATGATTTTCTAATTCTGGGGTTCCTACATGCAGCTGAGCTCAGTGCAGAGCGGAGACTGGTACATATGCTGAAAAATTCCCAGTCATCTGCCAGGGGAGCTCCATGGAGAATGAAACCAAAACCTCAGGTCTGTTCTTCACAAATGAAAAAGCAGGACTCACCTGGACCAGAGAAAGTCTGGGAGCAAGAAGCTGCAATGAGGAGAAGAGCAAAAACAGCTGCAGCGACCTTCATCTTCCCTTAGGTGAGGGCACTCAGAGCAGGACCAGAAGCTCTGGCAGATGAGGCTCAGACTGCAGCAGCTGGATTCAGCCCCTTTTTATTAGGGAGTTCTGGAGGTAGCTGGCAGAATCCCAAGTGGAAATTCCAGGATGACGAGAAAGGATGTCACGAAAGTGAAACAGACAAATGGAATCAGGTTTAAAAAAAAAAAAAAAAAGAAAAATCATAAAGAATGGGATTTGGTTCACATTGGATCCAAGTCTGCTGAGCTCTGACTCAGTGTTCATTTTCGGTTCTATGAAATCAAAAGGAAACTAAAATGTGCCAAGTGGCATGGCACTGTTTATCTGATCGGAAGGAGGGTTTTTCCCTGTGAGTCTGTTATAGCAGAAAGACACAATGCTTGCCTAGGATTATGCAACTCTGGAAAAAATGTCCCCAGAGGGGCAGGCTTCGAAACGTGCTCATGCTCTTTGTGTCGGGTGCTTATCAAAGGCTGTCAAACTGCAGCACACGGAGCTGAGAGGTGGCAGGACTGCAGGCGCTTTGCCCCTACCCATCCTGCAGTGCTGGGCTTAATGAGGAGCAGTGAGGAGCTGGGGCTGGAGGCACCCTGACGATCGGCCAGTCCAGCCCCTGCTCCAAGCAGGGTTAGTGGGAAGGCTGCCCAGGACCATGTCCCAATGGGCTTTGAGTATCTGCAGGACTCCACAGCCTCTCTGGGCAAACTGTTTCAGTGTTCAGTAATAAAGTTTTTTCTGGTGTTTAAACAGAATTTCTTGTTGCCTCTTGTCCTGTCATTGCACGCTACTGAGAAGAGTTGAGCTCTGCCTCTTTGCTTCCCACACACGTGTTGATGAGATCTCCCGGAGCTCTCTGCTGTCCGGGATGAACAATCCCAGCTCTCACAGCCTTCCTCCTAGGAGAGATGCTCCTGTCCCTTAGTAATTTCCGTGGCCTTTTGCTGAACTCTCTCCAATATGTCCATATGTCTCTTATGCTGGGGAGCCCAGAACTGGACCCAGCACTCTAAGAGCAGCTTCACCAGTGCTGAGCAGAGGGGAAGAATCACATCCCTTGTTGTGCTGGCAATGCTCCTAATGCACCGCAGGAGCCTGTTGGCCTTCTCTGTGGCAAGGGCAAGTTGTGCTCCTGTCTAATTTGGTGTCCACCAGGACTCCTGGGTCCTGTTACGTCAAACTGCTCTCCGGCTAGTCAGCACCAACACATGCTGGTGCATAGGAGCATCCCGCACCAGGGACAGGACTTTGTTGAGCTTCATGATTTTTTTTCTCCAGCCTGACAAGGTCCCTCTGGACAGCAGCATGTTCCTCTAGTGCGCCAGCCACTCCTTCCAGCTTTGCATCACCTGCAAATTTGGTGAGGGTGCGCTTTCTCCCAACATCCAGATCATTTAGATATTAAAGAGTACTGGCCCCAGTACTGATCCCTGGAGCTGCCCACTGGCAAATAGCCTCCACCTGGACTATGTACCATGTATCACAGCCCTCCAAGCCCAGCTGTTCAGCCAGTTCTCAGCCCCTTTCACTCCCATTTATCTAATCCGCACTTGGATCAGAGAACTCTTGGATCACAGCCTGCAAGAAACCTGGAGAGGGGCTTTGGACAAGGGCCTGTAGGGACAGGCCAAGGGGAATGGCTTTAACCTGCCAGAGGGGAGACTGAGATGAGCTCTTAGGCAGAAGCTCTTCCCCGTGAGGGTGCTGAGGCGCTGGCACAGGGTGCCCATAGAAGCTGTGGCTGCCCCATCCCTGGCAGTGTTCAAGGCCAGGTTGGACACAGGGGCTTGGAGCAAGCTGCTCTAGTGGAAGGTGTCCCTGCCCGTGGCAGGGGTTGGGACTGGATGAGGTTTAAGGTCCCTTCCACTCAAAACAGTCTGGGATTCTGTGATACTTTATCAGTTTGCCAATGTAGATGCTATGGGAGCCTTACTACTGTCAAAATAATCAACATCCCCTTACCTCTCTACCCTCATCCATCTTGCCAGACATCTCATCTTCACAGGCTCACCAGGCTGGTGAGGCATCTGACTACTCATAGTCACCTTAACAGTCACAGGCCTCCATAAAGCAACTAAATGACAGGGTCTCACTCTGCTTTGGAGGGTCTTTGCAGGCAAGAAGGTCTTTTGCCACCTCAACCTCAGTCCCCAGAGGAACATGGAGTTCACTGCAAGAGGAGGTTTCCCACACCTGAGATATTTTGCCAGCCTGAACCAATCCCTCCAAAAGTTTCATTGAGTACAAGATGGATTTTCTGGCTAAAAAAGTGAGAAACAAGTGGTGGAGAGCCTGCCTGGCATGGGAGAGACTTTCAAGCCTCAGCAGGTCACCAGATCAGGACAGCTCCAACCTAGGAAGCAGGGCAAATCAGGGAGAGAGTGACCTGGGGCTTCCCAACATCCTGCAACAGCCTGCGGATGCAGCTGGAGTCGAAGCCCCCCTCCACTGCAGAGAGGATGCCAAGGCCTGTGGGTGAGCTCCTGGACCTGCATTTTCCTCTCTAGAAGTACAAAACCGCAGCTCAGCTACCATGGAGCAGCAAGTGAGAGCAGTGGAGTCACCAACCTTCACCAAGTGGCTTGTCTCTGGCAGGGACAGAAGGAAGGTCCAAAGCCCCTGAGACAAGTGATGCTCTGGTCCTCCCCATGCTTACCCTCCCCAGGAGGATCTCTTCTGCACTCCTGCTTGCCTGCATGGTCTTACCCTGCATTACACCCCAGGACGCTGGTGCTGTTGGCTGTGGCAGGCTACCAGTTTACCATGCAAATGGGCAGAGACATCACGAGAGTGGCTGAGCGTGTGCTTTTATTGGGGCCATAGACTCTCTGAGTCCTGACACAGGTATGGGGAGAAGTGTTGAGTTCTGTTGGATTCGTAGCAAGCCCTGGCAGAACCAACTCTGCTTTCCTGGGTTCGTCTGAGCAGCTCTGGGCAGAGGTGTGTAACGGAACAAGAAGTGCCTCCAGCTCTTGGTGAATTGCTGCCAAGCAAAACCAAATTGTGGCTTCTTGCCATGGAAATTAATCATCCAGAAACCAACAGTGGCAGTTTCATGTTCCTGTGTGCTAGCATGTGCACAGGGAACAAATGCAAGATGCATTGCCGGGTGAGAAGGTTTGTGGCTGCAGAACGACAGCTTTGTGGCTAACACCAGCCAGGGGTGGCTTTGCTCATGGGAACTTCACAACTTCTGCTCCCCAGCCTGCCGCCTGCGAGGAGCAACCACAGGGCCAGCAGCACACGAAGCACTGGTGTGGAGGGGAGGTGTGATGGGGCGTGCAGTGTGATCTGCATCAGGCAGCTCCATCCTCCATCTGGCAGCCCTGAGATGGTCAATGGAAGGAAAGGAGACGTCATTTACTGCTAATGAATCTGACAGAGCTGGAGGAGCATCTGCAAGGAGCTGCTGCAGCTGCAGTTGCTTGGTTGTGTCATCGGCACAGACTGTTTAGTGCTGACAAAACTGCCTTTTGTCAGCTGTGATGCTGTTTCCCCTGCAGTGCTGAGGAGCCTTCTGGCAGGGGGGGACCTCTCCCCGGCCATGGGACTCCCAGAGCAGGGCACCCTCAACAGCCTCTGAGGCCAGCTTCTGCTTTCATCTTTCTGCTTCTGTACGCTGCTTTTTGCTTCTCTGTCAAATCCCAGAGCCCTCTGCTGTCACAGTTCCCACAGTCTGGGTAAGCCTGTCACTGTCAAGCTTCCTTTATTACTCCTGGAAATGAGCCATTTTTATCATGTTAGCCTCACCCAGACTGGGGCATGAGATTTGTTTTGGTGCAAGCAGGGTAGAAAAAGAAAGCTTAAATTATTCAAACAGGAAGACTTTAGGGAATGATGTTGTAGTGGGTGTTGAGTCTTTGTCCCCTGTGATAGATGGTGACAAGGATTAGCCCAGAGGCTCTGGGGCTCCTTCAGCCTCCCCCCCCACCCCCCAAATCCTGCTCTCTCCAAGAGCCACAAGGCACATACCCCAGGGCAGGGGGAAGCAGGGCAGTTTGCTACTGCAATGGTGAGGGCTCTGCCCAGGCTGATGGAGAAGCCTCGTCTGCTTTCCCCTGGGGGCACCACTCACCCATGATCGCTGCACCATCCCAGCCTGGCACTGTAGCACCATCAGAAGGACCTTGGACCCTGTAAAGGGCTATTACCCCATTCCAGTCACTCTTGCTGGCCATTTTCTCCTCTTGCCCATAAGCCCACAAGCGGATGGGAGCTCTGGGCCATAGGGTGCCCTGGGGACAACAGCCTTGTCCCTCCACTCGCAGCCTGGGGCAAAGGTGATCCCAGACAGAGCCGAGATCCCCTCTTTCTCCCTGCTCTCACCAGCAAACCATCTACAGCAAGTCCCTCCCGTGGCTGCACGTCCACGAACAGTCCAGAGGGATGCAGGAGGCCGCACGGGGAGGCTGTGGGGTTATGGCAGAACTCCTTGAGCCCTCCCTTCTGCCCCAGGGAATGCTTGTGCCAGGCAGAGCCAGAGCTGGCCCAGGCAGCCAGACAATGGCCCTTTTAAAGAGCACAAGCCCATCTGGGGTAGCAAAACCCTCAACATCACGGGGAGCAGGACCTGCAGAGCGCCCTAACCTACAAACAGCCCCCACACATGGGAAGTGGTTTGCAGCCTTGCAGCAAGCCCAAAATAAACCATGAGGCTGGTAAACATCTGAGCACCACTGCCGGGCTCCGTGCATGACCACGGCACATGGAAAGCTCACACCTCGCTGGAAAGCTTGTGCCTCCCCTCAGTGCTGGGGGGGGACTGACACCTGGCATGTCCCTGCCAGCACACTGCTGCTGGTGGGCACAGGGTCTTCAGGAGCTCCAAGGGCCATGCACAGGGAAGTCCCCAGCTGTGGCAATGGCCCTGACACAAGTTAAAGGCCAACAACCCTGGTCTCAGCCCCCTCTGTGATCAGGGAAAGTCGAGATTCTCGAACATCCCCGAAACACCCGTGGGGTGCAGCCACTCACCCTGTGCTCTGGAGGCCACCCACAGCCAGCCCACTCAAGGCTCCTGGAGAGCTGGGCTCCAGGAGCAGCAACGGCAGTGAAAGCAATGTAGTTCTGCCTGGCTTCTTTTCCTTTTTGTTTGCTTATGACTAGCAAACAAGCCCCACTGGGCTGATTTATAAACTGATTTTCTTTTTTATCCTAGCAGAGCAAGCAAGGAGGCTTTTCCCATAGAATCATGGAATCTCAGGCTGGTTTGGGTTGGAAGAGACCTTAAAGCTCACTCATGTTTTATGGTTGTTTTATTTGTTTTTCGGAAAAAGCCCTTGCTGGAGACAGATTAAACCTTCAACAGGATAACATTTTCTTATCGGCCACAAACATCTTCCTGGCGTGACGTGATTTCAGGGACACAAAGGGGTCTCCCGTGCAGCATGGCCAGCAGTGCCCAGCACCGCTCACACCCTGTCATGATGGTCACGCACCCCCCTTAACCCTGCACAGTGTGGACCTGTGCTTTCCAGCCACTGCCACGGGACAGGTACCACTGGAGCCAGTTCTGGGACATGACATCATCTACAGAATTCCAACATTTCTCCAGAAATGTCGAGAATGGTGGGGGCAAAATTTCCGTGCATTGATGGAAAGTCACCAGTGCCAACACTCAGAGTAGAATGGCACAGACACTGCTGCAGGGGGAAGTGGAGCTTGGCCTAGATGCAGTTTCTGAACTCAGGACAATTCTAAGCACTTCCTTTTCTGAATCTTGACTCCTTGTCATTAAACACAGCTATCAATAGCAACTTACATCAGCCAGTTTCACCTTTTTTTGCAGGGTTCCCCTTTCATTCAAGATCAAGAATTTCCCTATTTCTGCTATGACCAAATTTATTTTGGGCATTTGCTTTACTTAGCACTTTCTCCTGGGATTTTTTTGGCGGTTTGCAGAAAAGCTTCATCATATTCCTCTATGTAAATCGATGCAATATCATCCAGACCGCCTCAGATGGCCTGTCCTGCTGACCACAAGCACTGAGGGCTGCTGGCAGGAGCAAGGGTAGACCACAGGTTGACCATGATTCCTGAAAAGATTTAAGAGGGCAGACTGAGATGAGCTCTTAGGCAGAAGCTCTTTCCTGTGAGGGTGCTGAGGCACTGGCACAGGGTGCCCAGAGAAGCTGTGGCTGCCCCATCCCTGGCAGTGTTCAAGGCCAGGTTGGACACAGGGGCTTGGAGCAAGCTGCTCTATGGAAGGTGTCCCTTCTCTTTGAAGACGGGCCACCTCTGGCACTTCTCCTGTGCAAGTCCAGGACTGTGTTCTCCTCCAGACTCCTCTGCCTACACAGAACAGAGCAGGTCACCTGTATGGAGCTAGCCTGCCATGGCTGGTGGCAGGCTGTGCACACCATGCAGCCCCGGAGTGATATTTGGAAACTACAGAACTATTTACTGGATGGCTGGGAGCGTTGAAAATGGTGACATGGAGACATGTCCAAGAAATGCATCTGCTTCCTGTTGAGAAGAGATGTTTTCTTAGGAACATCTCCTCACAGCTGGACAGCCTTCAGCTCTTCCCAGGGCATCCGTCATGTCCCTGCCAGGCCTTCCCTCTCCTCCTTAGGGACAGGGAGAAGTTTTGTAGACCTCCACAGTAGTCTGTGTTTAGGCTGGTAGCTCCTTTCCAGTGAACAATCCCTGGTGCTTTAGCTTCTGGAAGTCTTATTTCATGCGTACCTCCATCCGTGCTGGTGCCTGCAGTGCTGCCATGGCAGCAGGACATGCCCTGAGTCCCTTCAAACTATGTGAAGCACAGACAGGTCATGGACCCCACTGGTGACAGCTCCAATCTCCTGCTACTGGGGCAGCATGGGCTGTGCAGATGTGGGAGGGAAACAGTCCACAGCAGAGGACACCTCAGCCCCTTTCTCCCTAACGGGCCTCATCTCATTCATACTCTTCAGCCCTTGGAAGGATGCACTCTCACCTCCAAGCTGCTTGGGCAGGTTGGGTAACAGCAGCCTGTTGGCAAATGCAGGAACCTCCATAGGGGAACTTCTTACTAAGGAACATGCATGAAAGCAGCACAAATAGCAGTGGTAATTATTTCATATCCTGTGTTACTGGGAAGGCACTGAATCAAGGGGGTAGCTTCACCCTTCTGGGGCTGAGGCTACTGCTTTGTTCCACCATGAGACTTGCACCACAAGCAGCCTCTCCTCTAGTGGAAATTCCACCGTGCCTACGCAAGCCGCTGCATGGACCTCCTCACTCCATAAATTGAGGAGCTGCTGACTGTTTCAGCATCAGACAGAGAAGAGGCTGACAAGCTCCACTTGCCTGCTTCAGCTCCAGCCACTGCTTCTCATCTGACATGAAGGTCTCTGTGGCTGCCCTTGCCATTCTCATTGCTGCCTTCTGCTACCAGACCTCTGCTGCACCAAGTAAGTCCAGCTCTCCTCCTCCTCTCTAATTGGAGACAGGAGAGATGTCACTGCTGGGGCAGGGTGCCTTCTGCCAGTGTTTCCATCCCTGGGTCCCTTCCTGTGTCAGACCATCCCCTGGCAGGTGCTTCAGGGACATTGGGTCTCTCCTGCCATGGGAAAGGCACAGCTCAAATCATGGCATGGGCTCTGTCAATGTCGGTTCAGGGTGAGCACAGAAAAGGAAAGAATCCACATGCTCCCCAGACTTTGCCACTGACAAGAGCCACCTTTGCCCTTCACAGTTGGCTCCGACCCACCAACCTCCTGCTGCTTCACCTACACGTCCCGGCAGCTGCCCCGCAGCTTCGTGATAGAGTACTATGAGACCAGCAGCCAGTGCCCCCAGGCAGCAGTCGTGTAAGTCCTCTTCTCCTGGGCGGTGGTGGGCTTTCCCTTTGGGCTGAGGATCCAACCAGGGAAAGACTCTTTTCACAGGAGAGGGGATGGAGGCTGGCCCCAGGGATGGGAGGGATGGGGGGACAAGATGTATAAGGGGGTGGTCCATGGGCTCAGGCCAGTCCTGCTCTGCCACTTCGCAAGCTAGCTGGTGACAGCCTGACATGATAGGCACGGCATTCTGCGTGCCCAAATTCTGCTGACTCTTGGGAAAGCCGGGGTTTGGGGCAGAGCTCCTCCCAGTGCAGCGCCCTCCCACCAAAACCTTACCTCTCTGCACCCCACAGGTTTATCACAAAGAAGGGCCGCCAAGTCTGCGCTGACCCCGATCAGGACTGGGTCAAGCAGTACAGGAATGACCTGGAGCTGCAGTGAGATCCTGCCAACCATGTCTCCCATTGCTGGGACGAGAGAGCCCCAGCCATCTGCGGGCTCCATCAGAAACGCTTGCATGGCATTTAAAGAGAGCTGAGAAACTGAAAATGGTCCAGAATCTGACTTTAGTGTTTTGCTATTTATTTTTTTTATAGGGGAGAGATAAGGTGCAATAACTCCATTGCAGACAAACAAGAATATTATTTAAAAGATATATTTTTTTAAATGCAGACTCATGCACAAGTTATATTTTCTGTATTTAATGAATTGAATTTTTGATGCAATATTTAATTAAAATTTCAATAAAGAAATATTTTTCTAAGAAATTTCTGTCTTTGCCTCTATTGAAATTCTTTGCAATGACAATAGCTGAAATTATTATAGTGGCACCATGTTCTTTATTCCCTTTCCTATGCTGTCGAAACCCCCACAAGATTTCACTGTCTGAACATTCCTGTTTTGCAAAAAAGGAAGAGAAAAAACATGAAGGAGTAGGTGTGAGAAGGGCATAGATTCCATTCAGGTAGCTTGGCTCATTCCTTCTATAAGGTGTTTACCTCATTATGACTACTGGCAACTGGTTAAACTCCATTGCTGGCCCCATTATAGTTAATTATGTTACCTTTAGGGGATGAAATTTAATGTACTGGCTGTTTCAGGAGAAGTTTTCTGAGACCTTCAGCTAAAATGGATCAGCTATTCCCCGAGCCGAGGATGGAAAAAATACGTTTCACTACAAGATGAAGTTGTGTTTCATTAAAGTCTCACTTACAGTAGATGTGCCCCCTTATGTGAAAAGGTGCTTTGTCTCAGTGCCTCAGAAACCTGCCCAACCCTGGGATTGCCTGTCCAGAGATGCAGCATCCCCTGCAATCACCCAGCTCAGCCCCAGGGCATGAGCTGCCCCTTCAAGGAGACATGTCCGCCACAGCCCTGGCGCTGGTCTCCTGCTGGAGCTGAAGGAGATGGAGCACACCACTGATGGAATTTAGGCTCCTCTGATCAGCTCTGGACACATGCTATTGGATGAACAACAAGGGTTTGGGTTCCCCCTGCCTGGACTTCTGGTGCCTTTAGGGCAGCTCAATGGAATACTCAAGTCAGAGACCTACCTGCACTCAGCTCACTCTCCAGTGTTCACACGTTAAGTTTGGGATGACAAACACGAACACCAGTGAGACACATGGAAGCGGAGCAGGAATAACAGAAGGACAGAATGACTGGAGCTGAAAGGGACCTTAAAGCTCATCCAGTTCCAACCCCTGCCACGGGCAGGGACACCTTCCACTAGAGCAGCTTGCTCCAAGCCCCTGTGTCCAACCTGGCCTTGAACACTGCCAGGGATGGGGCAGCCACAGCTTCTCTGGGCACCCTGTGCCAGCGCCTCAGCACCCTCACAGGGAAGAGCTTCTGCCTAAGAGCTCATCTCAGTCTCCCCTCTGGCAGGTTAAAGCCATTCCCCTTGGCCTGTCCCTGCAGGCCCTTGTCCCAAGCCCCTCTCCAGGTTTCCTGTAGACCCTTTAGGCACCAGAGCTGCTCTAAGGCCTCCCCTTAAAGAGCCTTGTCTTCTCTAGGCGGAACCAGCCCAGCTCTCTCAGCCTGGCTCCAGAGCAGAGCTGCTCCAGCACTTGCAGCATCTCTGTGGCTTCTTCTGGCCTTGCTCCAGCATCTCCACATTTTTCATATGTTAGGGCTGCAGAGACAAAGGAAGGAGGCTCCTTGGAGAGAATGAGGATGAGCAGGCACAGGGTAGAGGCTGGGTGGGAGCTATCCAGAGAGCAGATCCTGGTGTGGCTGGAAGGGACCAGGCAGATGAGGGGGTGTTTGAGGGAGCAAGGAGCATATCAGTTATGTTGGGCACCTTGTCAAGTCAGGAACTGCAGCCCTCAGCTGGGCGATGAGCATTCTATCAGTCATCCCAATGCAGTGCTGACTGCACCCAGCCTAAAATATCCCCTGGGGAGGAGGAGGTTAAAAGAACTGTGCCAGTAAGCAGGGCCAGAGCACCCTTCCCTGAGATGCTGATGGCCAGGAGGCACGGGTGGACATCACCATGAAGGCAGCTGTGCCTCGGTGATGAGGAGCTGCTTGTGCAGGAGGGAAGTAGGTCTGCTCACAGCCCTGACTCCCCAGGCACCACATGCCCCATGGCCTGCCCTGGGCACCAGGCTCATCATGACCATGCGGGAGACCAAGGACACGTTGGTTGTTGGGTACCAGCCTGCCCCATATCTGAGTGCCAGACCCATGTAGCTTCACTCTCAACAGACTGGGAATGGCACAAAGCTGAGTGCTGAGAGCTGTCCTCACTCCAGGGAACAGCTGGAGCAGAGGACAGGATGTGGAAGACCTGCAACGTGGTCATCCCAAAATGGTTGAGCCTCTACAGTTCTTCCTGGGTACAAGCTCTATCTGTCGCTGTGGGAGCAGCCTTGGCATTTCTTGTTGAAGGATACACAGTGCAGAGTCATCCAAGGATCACAATCCAGCCCATGCGCTGTTTGAGCCTGCTGCAAACAACCCCATGAACCAACATCCTTAAGAACCCAGGTCACATTCAAGCCACCCACAGCAGACACCCACCCTGGGTACCTCAGCTAACTCCTCACTGCTATTCAGGGAGGCTGCAGGGAGTCCTGAATTGCTCATGTCTTTCTTGATCTTACACCCGCCTACATGTGACAGCTCAGAGAAGTGCATGTGAGGAGCACAGCTCTCTTGTTAACCCACACCCCCAGCACTGAGGTGTGAATGAAGCCTGCACGAGCAAGGCAAAGGCAGAGAGCAGCTTTGAGCAAGCTAGCAGCTGCCTCCAAGGCCAGCCAGCAAGCAGTGGGTGCATGGAGAAAGCATTCCTAGAGATCTTCAGGGCCACCACGTTCTGCAAAGGAGGAGGAGGAGGAATGCAGGAAAGTGGTTAGGAGTACGGACAGGCAGGCAGAGCCTGCAGTACCCATGTCACCACGAGCTCAAATCTGCACCCAGCGATTACTCTGCACATACTGGGGATCCTGGGACCCAAGAGGAGGGAGGCGTACAGGAGGTTTCCTTTAGGTTCAGACCAAGACAAGAATGATGGTGTCAAGGGTTTCAGAATTTGTAAACTAGTAAATGACATTCTGAAACTAGAGTGTGGCATTTACTAAACATTTTGTGCAGTGTATATAAAAGTATTTTTAATGAAACCCTGGGAAAGCAAAGTGGTGAACAAAAATAAATCATTACTGTGACAAGAACAACACCATTATCATAATAGACATGCACATTTCTACATGTTTGTTGTCTGTATCACCCTAGTGTGTCTGTAGGCTTTTTGAGGTATACCGACAGCCAGGAGAGTCGGAGGTCGGTCTGGCGTAGAAGGAGGAGCTGGGCTGGGCTCAGTGAGGTGGGGATTAGTGGCAGTCAAAGATCATGGGCTGATGGCTTTTACATCTCCACTTTATTCAGAGAGGAATTAAACATCCTGAAGGCAAAATGTCAGCGCACTCAGCAGTTCCAGCTCTCTGCCTCCCCCACCATCCCAGGGACCAGGGCCCTGGCTTGCTACAGGGAGCGAGGCTCAGTCCTCCACCCAAAACAGCTCTTCCCAGTGACACCAAGATGAGGAATACTCTTTTGGGAGGCCAGCATCCGAAAAAAAAGGCATGTAAAAGGGGATGGTTTTGCATGCTGCATACAAAAGTAGTATTTTCAAAAATAGTGATATGTTCCAGACTTCCAGGGCTGAGGAAGACATGGAAGTATTATGCTAGAAATGGTGCCTGTGTATCACCTTCCACATAACAGCCAGCAGGAGGAAGAAGTGGCAACCAAGAACACTTCTGCTCAGTTCTTAGACAGAGATGACTACTCACATCCCCCCTCAAGATGACGAAGCATTTTTCACTGCACTAAAAGAGAAAGAAAGAAGTTAATATTTGTTGAGAAAGTGCATTTCTAAACCCTCAGGTCTATGCCTCTGGGTGACCAAACTGCCCTAACTCAAAAATGTGACATCAGTCTACTGATTCCTCAGAAAAACAGCCCCCTGATGACCCTGTCCGTGGCTGTTCTGCCAGACGTGGTATCCCAAGGGACTGTTGCCTTCAGTAACACCAGAAATCTTGAGCAGATCAGTTCGGGACTCACCAGAGCAAGAGACTATCAACCAAAAATGTCCCTGTAAAATATATGTATATGCATATGTATATGCTCATCTCCTTTCAGCATATAGAAACCAAACAGACATGGTGTGACTGTGATTATCCTGCCACATACAGATCAGCCCCTTTGGCAATAAACAATCTTATGAGGCTGTGTGAGCATCACCAGTTTGCCGGGTATCTGGGGAGCAGGAGCACTTGCAGAAAGATCCACATGCTTGGGTCAGACCATGCTGTGCCATGCAGATCTCCCTCATGGCAGAGGTGGGTGGTCCAAGCAGGACCTGGTCCTTGCTGGGTAGGATCTGCATAAAGGCCAGAGCCAGGCAACAAATGCACTTCCACCAAGGACAGGGGCCAGCTCAACTTGTTCGGACTTAAACAGAAAACCTGTTTGCAAATAGCTTTAGGAGCAACTTAGCTTTAAGTCACCAGGGAGCTCTAAAAGCCAGCTGCTGGCTTTTCTCTAGATGCCCATTACCACTCAGACTGGGTAGCTCAGAGCAGACTGGTACCAGCCCTGGGCAGTATCTTAGTTGCAGATGATGTGGAGAGCAAGACAGAAATTTTCATAGCGTGTTCAGAGCTATCTCATGCTTTCAGCCTTTACTCTCCTTCTTGAGAGAGGCAGATTCATGATTTCTAGGAATGCCTTCGATGCTGCACTGGGGTGATTTCATATCCTTCCTGCTCTTTCATTTCTTCCCCCTCTTTGCAAGATCTCTGAAATATTGCACTTCCTCACACCTCTTTGGAAACATTCTTCATCCCTCTGGTGCCACAGCAGATGCCACTCATCTGTCAGCTTGCCACAGTCAGATTGCTCCTGCTTTCTGGACAGTTTCCATCCTGCCACTTCCTCCTGCCCCTGGTGACATTTAGGCTGTCCCTTCCCAACTGTCACCGTGCACAACAGGTTCCCTGGCCGCCCTCACCACTCCCACCCTCCACTGCCTCTGGTTCCAGCTCTCTGACAAGGTCTCCAGGTTCATGCCCTTTCTCATCTCCCCAGGCTCCATAAACTCCCTCTGTAAGATCTCCATGGAGATCAATGAGCTGCAGAGCCCACCAAGACCTTCCTCCTGAGCTGCAGAGCCCACCAAGCCTTTCTCCTTCCTGGGACACGGCAAACCTGGGACTTCCAGCTGGTCTCTTCTCCCTGCCACACAGCCTCCAAAATAAAGAGCCTGCAGCTGGAGGTGGAAGGGTGAGACTCTCCAAAATGCAATGAAATTCAAGGTGAGAGGAGCTGCTTTCTCAGGTCCAGCATCATTTCTCATTGGGATACTCCTAAAGCACCATCCAGGACATCCCCAGAGAAATCGTGCTGAGCATTTAAGACCATGCTTTATCAGGTCTCATTTCATTTGAATTGAATTCATCTTTAAATTAAGCAGATTCATTATTTCTGTCTGAAGGGTGAGCTCCAGCTGCCAGCACACAGCTGCTGGCCTTGCCTCCACCCCACCTACCCCAGGCAGTGTCTCCTGTCTCCTGGCCCTGTGTACCACAGCACTTTGGTTTAGATGACTAGAACTGGCTGATGCCACAGTGAAGCTTAAGAACCTGAGAGCTTTTCCTCCAGCAACACAGTGGCAGACTGAGGCAAGAGGCTGGGGCAACAATACAGCCTGGAGCAGAAGGGATGTTCCAGGGGATGTCTCAGGGAAAGGAGAAATCAAAGGCGAATTTGGAAACATCAGCAGAGACCGGGTTATTCTCCTTTCCAGAGTTTTGCAGCCCCTGTAGTGTCCCTGTCCTGGGGTCAGCAACGCAGCACCTCCCACGCCTAGAGATTTCCCACCCTTGTGGCTTGTGAGGGGAGGTGGAGGAGTTGGAGCTACCAGACCTGGAGGTTATCACCCCACTGTGGGACAAGAGAGAGCAGCCCAGCAACCACCCACACCTGCACAGATGTCCCCTCACCCGCACCAAAGGCCTCAGCCCATCCCGGCAGTGTTCAAGGCCAGGCTGGACAGAGCTTGGAGCAAGCTGCTCTAGTGGAAAGTGGCAGGGGGGTGGAACTGTGTGAGCTTTAAGGTACCTTCCAACACAAATCATTCCATGGTTCTATGACTCTTTGATGCTGAAGCATGGCCAACTACACAGGCAGATGCTGCTACCAAATTCTTTCTGGGTGGGTGCCTGGTTTAGTGCAGTGTCTCACGGATGCCACAGCAGGATCTCTCTAGGACTCTCTTTAGGCTGGGCCGGACCAGATCCAGCAGCACCCTTTGCCTCTGAGACATTGCAGATTAGCTGGGGGTAACAACCAGGGATGGAAGTGCCACAAAACCACACTGCTCATTGCAGAGGCTCTCCACATCAACACTTTATTGCCTTGTTCCAGAATAATTCACACTAAAATCAGCACTACACATTAGGTTGGGTGCATACCTCTTCCATCAGCCCATGCCACAAGCAGCAGGGTGATCAGGGGGCTACCCTGGCCCCATCGGCAGCACCAAGGGTTGTGGCACGTCCCCAGTGCAAAATGTCCTTCCCAGCACAGGCATGGCACATGGCTGGTGTCAGGCGCATGGCGGGTGTCAGGCGCATGGCGGGTGTCAGGCACATGGTGGGTGTCAGGAGCATGGCTGGTGTCAGGCGCATGGCTGGTGTCAGGCGCATGGCGGGTGTCAGGCGCATGGCGGGTGTCAGGCGCATGGCGGGTGTCACACTTGTCAGGTCACCCCCAGCAGCCAGGAGCACACAGTGACCCTGCCAGGACACGCACCAAGGCACGCAGGTATTTCCCCAGTGCTGCCCCGCTCACAGGAGGAGCTGGTTGAGCTCCCAGCTCCCTGCCCAAAAGTGAGAAACCAGAGCAGCTGCTGTCACAGGATGATGCACCCAGTCCCTTGTGTGTCCCTGACCCAAGAGATCACCAAGGGCTCTGCATTCCTGCCCCCCAAAAAGGCACCCAGGAAAAAGAGAGGCCGGAGGTTTCCCGAAAACCTGTCAGTGAAGGTGTAAACGTGGGAGCGGTCGCTCACATTGTAAAAGGAGATTTCTCCTGCCTCATAGTCCAGGAAGATCCCAATGCGCCGGGGTCTCACGGCCAGGGTCAGAGGGGAGACAGGTGAGGTGAGGGCCTCATATTTGCCCCCATTTTGGAGCCGCAGCACCCAGTAGCCGTTGTTAGGGGAGAAGAGGATGTTGCCCTTCCGGCTGGCAGACTCCCTGCAGAGCCCCAAGCCCCACTCTGGCTTGTCTCCCACCTGTACCTCCCAGTAGCAGCGGCCTGAGAAGAAGACCTGGCTCCCCAGCACCACTGGAGCCGTGCTGAACCTCTTGGGGTTGTCAAAGAGGGACAGAAGAAGCTTCTTGCTCCCTCGCCGCACACTCTTGCAGTCCTCAGACAGGGTGAGCTCAGGGTGTGACGTCTCAGGGTCCAGAGTCACATCCACTGGAGCGAGAGAAGGGTGGAAGGACAATGGGGCTTTAGAGATCTGCACGCATGCACCTGAGCAGGTGCCTGAAACTTGGACGTGGGGGGCTCTTCCAGATCTTCCCACCTCCCACATTTATTTGCTTGTGCCCATGGTTTTGCACAGCTCCTAGCGCTGCCCAGCAGCAGAGAAGTGCAACACAGAAGATCATGCTAACCATGAAGCACATCAAAGCATTTGGCATCTAGCTGCAGAGCAGGAATAGAATGAGGATGGCTTCACTGGCCGCAGCACAGCTTCACAAACAACCAACACTGACAGCAGGAGCTTGTGAGCAATGCGGAGCCTGAAACTCCTGAGTGACCTCCTAGACTTCAGGGTCACCTCACAACCCATCCAAGAGCAGGAGGAAGGTCTCCCCTCCATGAAACCAGCCTGAACTCACCAGTAAATAAACAGGGGCCAGTTGGACAAAGCTTGTTGACAAAAACTCCCCAAGCCCCAGGGTATGGGTGGGAAAGGGGGGTGAACCAGGACCCAGGTGTGCCAGGAGACGCCACAAAAGCAGCCACCTTACCTTTGAACTTCTTCAGCATGTCCCTCATGCCCAGGCAGCGCTCTGGGATGCTGTAGTCCTCCTTCAGGGTCACAGACACAGCCATGGGGGATGGGAATGTTACCCCCTCACACCTGAAAGGAGAGTGATGCCCATGGACTGTATCCAGAGCCCACAGCACTGCCAGTCTCCTGCTGGGGGGTTAATGCCTTTCTGTTGCACAGATACATCTCTCCCTTGAGCTATTTGACTGTGAGCACTAGGGGTAATTGCTTGTTAATCAGCAAGGCTGATAAGTGTGATCAGCAGATTGAGCAGCTTCCAGTGCCTAAAGGGACTACAAGAAACCTGGAGAGGGGCTTTGGACAAGGGCCTGTAGGGACAGGCCATGGGGAATGGCTTTAACCTGCCAGAGGGGAGACTGAGATGAGCTCTTAGGCAGAAGCTCTTCCCTGTGAGGGTGCTGAGGCGCTGGCACAGGGTGCCCAGAGAAGCTGTGGCTGCCCCATCCCTGGCAGTGTTCAAGGCCAGGTTGGACACAGGGGCTTGGAGCAAGCTGCTCTAGGAGAAGGTGTCCCTGTCTGTGGCAGGGGTTGGGGCTGGAGGAGCTTTAAGGTCCCTTCCAACACAAACCAGGCTGGGATTCCATGATGGGACCAGAGCTACAAATGCAGTGAGTGGCTGTGCCAGGCTCTGGGAAGGAAGGAGCAAGGCCAGCTGGGCAGTACGTCCGTTAGGAGGGGACACATCTCATGCAACACAAGGCCAGGCAAGACCTTTGGCTCCCAGGGGTGGCTGACATGGACCAGACATGAACATCTCAGAGCCTGGAGGCAGCCAGGACAGTAGGAGCATGGGTACCAACCTGCACAGGACGTTCTTCATGTCCTAGAAGAAGGGAAAAACCATTCTGGGTGTGTGGCTCCAGAGCCTTGTGCCCACCAGTCAGTCTGACCCTGGCCACTCACCCAGGCAGCAAAGGCACTGGGGTTGAGTTAGTGGGGCTGGTGGCATAGCCTGACCTTGAGCAGCCCATCAGCTGGCTGATGTATCTTCTCCTTTATCTCCAGGATCAGCTCCTCCAGCAAGCACTTCTGCTCCACCAGTCTGGCCAGGTTTTCACTGATCAACAGCAGAATCCTCTTCTCCTCCTCCTCCAGCTTCTGGAGCAGCAGCTTCTCCTCATCGGCCAGCAGCCGATGCAGCTTCCCGAACTCGCTCACAATCCTCTCTCGCTTTTTCTTCACTGTCTCCTTGTGATAGGAAGAAACATGGGGTGAAGACAGACAATATTAGCCAGCAGACAGGATGGGGCCAGATGCTCCAGCAGTCAGCATCAGGCCCTGGGAAATCACCACATTTTTCTGCTAAGTGCATTTAGTTAAAAAAAACAGCCAGAGGCCAAGTGCTGAGCTCCCACTCCACAGACTGTTTATCAGCAGTAGGACCGCCTAGGGCATTTCTGCTCAGCTGGACATCGGATGTGTAATGATGACTTGGTGCAGCACTGGGGTCTTCTGGGCTGCGAGGGAATGCTATCAGGGCTGGTTTGTATTAGATGTGGTACAACCTGTACCTCTAACTAGGTCCAGACACAGTCACTGCTTGGGCAGCCCAGAAGAAAGGCTGGAAAAAGGCTTGGTTGCTAACCAAGGGAGACAAGGTAACCAAGGGTTGTTAACCTCTTTCCAAAGGGAAAGAGGTGGAAGAAGCCCCAGGGCTGGGGAGGTATGGAAAGGGGGAGCCAGGGTGTCTCAGTACAGCCCGGGGTGAGGAGACAGCAACAGGCATGGTTTGCTGGTGCGTTAGGGATTTTCTTTTCAGCCCTATAAATTGGCTCAAAACCCAAAGCACCAGGAAAACATGCTGCAGATAGCTAGGGTCATGGAACCTCAGACTGCAGGAGACAAATGAAAGGAAACTGAACTGCATTTATTTTTCTGTCCAAGCACGTGATTTCTTGGACCTGAGTCATGGAGGTTTGATAAGCAAGGATGGTCGCAGCCACTTCCACCCCCAGCTGCTTACAAGGGACTCCCCAGCTCGGGTGAACAGGGGACAGTGACATGGCTCATCCACCACCTCCATCCCCGGCCCCATCTTAGACCCAAGGGGGACACTGCAGGGCTTGGCCGGGCTGTGGGCAGGCAGTGGAGCTGAGCAGACAACTGGAGAAACCAGTTTTCTCTGCCAAAGCTGATTAATCATCAGCTCCAGCTCCGAGCTGGGTAACTCGGTCCCGTGCTTCCTTTTCTGCAGTTACTTTCACTTCCCTGCTTCTGGAGGGATGTGAAATGCAGCTGTTTTGCCGGTGTCTGCTTTCCCTGGGCTGCTTTGGAGTCCGGCAGAGGTGCAGTAATTCAGCTTTTCTTTTTCTTAACGAAAATAGCTCCTATTGCTGTGGAGCAAAGCTCACTTTGTGGCTCATGCCTGGCTTCTAACTCATGCACACATTGTAAAACAAAGGGCAATTACAAAATAGCCAGTGTCCGTTTGTTTAACCCTGTGGTTTCGGGGGAGCTGCCCTTCACAAAGCACTTCTTTCCTCTTGAATTTTTTACAGTTGCACAAGGTCACTCCTGTTAGAATTAAGCCAGACACGTGCCTTGCACTCCTGGGTCTTCATCCTTTCTGCCAACTCACGCTTCCTAACGTCCTCCACTTCCTTTGAAAGATGCTCCAAGGATTTCTGGAGTTTGACCTGGAAAGCGAAGAGAGGGGCTCAGCCCCAGCAGCACCCACAGGCTGGCTCCTGTCCTGGTGCCAGCTGGGCCCTGGCACCCAAACCCAGCAGCTGCGCTCCTCACTCCACTCCCAGCATTAACCCTCTCTGTGCTCCTTGGGTTTTCCCCATGTTTTTCTTATTGTTTAGGTTTTGGAGAGCAAAGTGGCTGCCCCCTCAGTGCTGGTGTGTGGGGCACGCTGCCAGGAGCATTACTGGGATGCTGGGACACGGGGTTTGAGTGCCAGTAGCTCTGCACCACTCCACCAAGGCGACCGTCTCTGCCACCCCTCCTCTGCTGTCCTGGCGGTGCTGCCAGGGCTGTTGGGAATGGGGCAGTGGGGTCCTGGCAGCTGATCCCCCTGTGCCCAGGGTGCATCGGAGCATGACGGGGATCCCCAACCTCCCCTACCTTGTAGACCTGCGCGGCCTCCTCAATGGGGTAGACGGTGTGCGGGCGGTGGTGCAGGGACTCCCGGCACACCACGCAGATGGCCTCCTCATCCTCCTCGCAGAAGAACTTGAGGCGCTCGTCATGCTGGGGGCAGAGCGGGGTCCCCGCTGCCGGCTCCGTCCCCTGCCCGCCCCGCAGCCCCAGCTGCCGGATGCTCTCCACGATGTTGGCCAGCTGCCTGTTGGGTCGGAAGCCGCTGCGGTGGCAGGAGGCCCTGCACTGTGGGCAGGAGAAGGGCCCGTCAGCCCAGAGACCCTTCTCTTGGCAGTGCTTGGCGATGCAGCCCCGGCAGAAGTTGTGCCCGCAGTCAATGCTGACAGGCTCGCTCATGTACTCCAGGCAGATGGGGCAAATGGCCTCCTCCTGCAGCCGCTCCAGGGCCCCCGCCAGGGCCATCGTGGCCTCCGTGGCCTTGCCAGGTGCTTCCTTCCCACCACGGTCGGCGCGGCCGGTGAGCTGCTGGCAAGGCAGCACTGGCAGCGCCAGCAGAGCCAGGGAGCAGTGGCCTGGCTGCTGTGTGGCACTGGCCACCGAAGCCTCTGCCGTGACTGGGGGAGGAGCGTGGCAGCGACAGCTGCAGCCAGCCCGGAACGCTGGGGCTCCTCCAGCCCCGTGGGTCCAGGGAAAGAGAAACCGAGCAGGAGAGTGTGATAAATTGGGAAGCGCCAGAAATAACCTGTGCGCAGGCACTGCGTGGCAGAGGGGACAGTGTTCACTGAGTGCTGAGCAGAGCACCCATGGCGTCGATGAGAGCCCCGCCGTTGCCTGCCTGCTGCCTGCCCTCTGCCCTTACTGCCGCCCACCCACTGCCCTTACTGCCACCTGCCCTCTGCCCTTACTGCCGCCTGCCCTCTGCCCTTACTGCCGCCTGCCCACTGCCCTTACTGCTGCCTGCCCACTGCCCTTACTGCTGCCTGCCCACTGCCCTTACTGCCGCCTGCCCACTGCCCTTACTGCCGCCTGCCCTCTGCCCTTACTGCTGCCTGCCCACTGCCCTTACTGCTGCCTGCCCACTGCCCTTACTGCTGCCTGCCCTCTGCCCTTACTGCCGCCTGCCCACTGCCCTTACTGCTGCCTGCCCACTGCCCTTACTGCCACCTGCCCTCTGCCCTTACTGCTGCCTGCCCACTGCATACTCACAAGCTGTCTAAAGGCCCCGGCTGAACTCAGTGCACAACACCAAAACATCTCCCACAACACCCACCCACCCCAGAGAGCTGCAAGTTTGGACATAGGGCAGGCAAGGGGTACGAAGCACAGGGAGATGCCCACAGACCTGCCAGGAGCAGGCAGGAGGAGCAGTGCTCCACCGTGACAGGGGGTTGTACAGCCAGGAGCCATCCCACCACCCCACAGACCCACCTAGTGTCAACCTGTACCTGCTCCCAGCCTCCACTGCCCACTACAGTCACTGCAAAGCATCCTGAGAGCCACTGGGAGAAGCTGGAGGTTTTGCTCTTTTTTATTATACAAAAATAGCTTCAACACAGTCAATACATTAGAATGAAAAGTTCCACAGAAATGCCAAAAAATTAACTTAAATATAACTTAAAGAGCTGAACACTGTATTAAATAGTTTGCCAAATTCAGGAGTAATAAGAAAACAGGGATGTGTCTCAGAGGTGCCCATGAGAGTAGGTCCTTGAAGAGGTGATGCTTGGAGGAAGCAGCGTGTTGCTTATCCACTGCCTGCGTTGTTGTGGTGATTCAGGATGTCCTGGACCCACTTATCACCAGGTCTGCCACAGACCCTCTTACCTTGGCCTGTGGTAAATCTGCAGAAGGAAATCCAGTGAAAGGATAGGGCAGGGGAGGAGGCGAAGAGGGGAACTGCCTGCTCCTTGCCACCCATGAACTCCAGCAAACCAGACACTTCTATAGCTGCAGACTCCCAGGGAAATATGGGGTAGGGGGTTGGCTTCATGTCATTACAGGCAATCTGCTCCCTGCTGCTTAAGCCAGTTTGTCCTCCCCTGCCTAGTCCAGTCAGGACACCATCCTGGCTGGGTCCCGCTATCTGGGCATGACAGGGGTGGTCAGCAAAAGCTCTTTTGACTCAAATCCAATAGGGAGGTCCAGAAACTGGCTGCCTGGGATGTGGGATTGGCCTCTGAGGTATCTCCAGGCTGTTCTAGCATGGGAGAGCCCAGACTGGTGTTTTCCCTTGCTAGGACTTGTGTAGGTTCCTGGCACTGCCACCCTTCTGTGGAGCAGGGTGGCCAGTATTTGGGCAGGAGATCTACTCACATCACGGCTGGCAGGTGGCAGTGCCTGCCTGCATATTCGTACGTCACCACGCGGTGCGAGGGAACTTCATTGGTTGCATACCGGTGGCAGCAGGAACGACCAAACTTGACAGCCTCTGGAAGAGAAGTTAAGCTTTGTGACGAAACCAGACTGGGAAAAGTGCCAGTGGGGAGAAGCAGGGTCAGGAAAGCAGAGGGTCCCTGCTGCAGGCAGTGCTGTTCCCAACACAGGTTCCCACCGCAGCCACCCTTCCCTCAGGAAGCCAAGGAGTAGCAAGACAGGCCTCTCCTTCCCTGCAGCACATGCTTGGAACAGAAAGCTGCCAAGCATTGCTAAACTTTCTACAGCACAAAAAGGGTAGAAAAGAGAGCTCCTTGGAGAAGAGAGCTTGGACTCACCTGGAGAAGAGGAGACCTGATAGCAGAGGACAGCCAAAAGGAGTACAGCAAGGGCAGCTGTGGAGGTCTTCATGCTCCTGTTGGGTGGAGATAAATCGTAGTAGTAGATAAATTATAGGAGTCAGGCCAAACTGCTGCAGGTCTTGCTGTGCCTGATGTGGGATTCCTGGGTTCAGCTCATTTATAGACACAGTGAGCAAGGACGGAAACACACCAGAAACATTGCTGAAAGACATGACACAATGGAAAAAGTGCTGTGTCAGAGGTTCTTGTGAAGTACCCAGAACCCCAATAACAGCAGTGCCCTGGTGTGCCATATCATATAATGATATGTTACCACAAAATGACAGAGAACAGGATATGACCTCTCTTCTTTTCCTGTTACTCCTGACCAAAGGACTCTGTAGAGAACCTAGAAGGAATAATTCAGATTAGTAGATGACCGGCTTACCCAGAAGTGACATGACGGCAATGGGTGGAGGATGGCTGTGACTGCTACACACCGTGTTTCCTAGAATATCTGCATCACAGACAGACTTAGGATAATTCACTTCTCCCACAGCAACTGGAGCTCAGAGAATGCATGAGTCTGCCCTGCTTGCAGCACTGCCCCAGGGAGATGCGGACTTTCTCCATGAGATCCAGAAGGCCATCAGTATGCAAACATGCAGAGCAGAGGGTACAGCATGGTGCCATCCCAGGTCTGGGCTCCTCTTCTGTCCTTGACTATCAGTTGCAGTGAGTTATTAGGAAACTGTTTCTGTTGCTACATTGCAGTTTCACAATCAGTGACAGCTAAAACAGCACTCTGTTACCTATGGACATGAGAATCAGCCATGAGTGTTTATAAAGAGCTCTAGAAGCCCATGTCAGTGCTGGCACAGCAGAGTTGGCTTAGGTGATTATTTGGTTCCAGCAGCGTAGAATCGACGCTCTCCTGACGCTACTTTGTCATTTCCCTAGGAGCCACAGACACATAGAGAAGAGATTTGCTGGTTTAGCTCATGTTTGGGACGGGAATGGTGTCACTGCACTGGCAGAAAAAACACTTATCAAATGCTGAAACCGTACAGAAGGGCTCTGCTGGCTTCTGGGCAAAGGCTGGTGGATGAAGCCTCAGGAGAATAAGAGGAAGAGCAAGATCTTCATGGTGCTAGTGAACGTGCCCAGGCCTGGGCAACCACAGCTGCAGAGGGAAAGCCACACAAGCAGGCTGCCTTTCATGATGGTCCAATGAAGAATGGGATCTAGCTCCTCTATGGAGGGGGAAGATTACAAAAGAGAAACCGCTGCCAAAAGTGGTGGCCTTGTAGGAACCCAGAGGAGGAAGTAGAAGAGAATTAAGAGATTCCCTGGACCAGCTGAAGGAGAGCTGATTCCAGGCCTGGGACTCCCAAGGACGTACCATCACCATGCCTCAGTAGACTGATTGAAAAAGTGAGCCAGACTTGACAGGAAGTGTGGCCCAGGTGGCACTGCAGGATCTGTTTTACACAGAGCCTTTTGTTTCACTACAACGCTGTTACTACGAATAAGCAAAACTGAGCCAGGGTGAGACCACACACACGTGGGTGCCTTGATGCCATGGAGCTGGAAGCCTGGATGAGCCTGCAGAGCCCTGGCATCCCAGGGCACCCGCTGCCAGCAGGACTTTGGGAAAGATGCTTCCTTAGCAGGAACAGGCACCTCCTACCACAGAGCAAGAAGGCAGCCTCCCACATCCTCTGCAGCCATTGTTGCACAGTCCCCAGCTTTGCCATTGCACCAGTGAAGGATTTAGCATAGCCAGTTGCTTTTCTGCATCTCTCTTTCCCCACTGATGGGATTGCTGCTATCCCAGATCATACACAGGGGTTAAACTCACAGACAGAATCAAGACAGCCCAAATCAAGGCTGAGGCTTTACTTGCCTGTGACAGAGGTATCTTACAGTACCCCACTCTGAACAGCAGAGGCTCTTCAGATTCATCTGGGATCCTGACTGCTCTATAATCATAGAATCCCAGACTGGTTTGTGTTGGAAAGGACATTAAAGCTCACCCAGTTCCAACCCCCGAGCCATGATCCCAAATCCACGGCACCTCTGCACTCTGCCTCCTTGCTCCAGCTCTTCCTGCAATATGTGTGCATTTGTGCTTCCAGGATGTGGGGGGGCAGATCCAGCCACTCCCTTCCAGCCCCATGCCCAGTTCAGCCATGCACCACAAGCAATTCCCCTCACCCTGCACCCATGAACACCCCTGTCCTCATGGGCTGTCCCAGCCACTGCTGTGCTGCCTGAGACAAGAGACATGGCAGCCTGATGGCCAAGGCAACAGACCAACACCCCTGCCTGAGGCAACAGACAGCAGACTGAGGCTGGGGGTGCTAGAAACAGGCTTTGACACAGATCCCACTGCCAGACTGGTGTCCTGGGTTCAGCAGTAGCAGTCATTTTTCTCCTTCTTGGTAGCTGGTGCGGTGCAGTGTTTTGACTTTCGGCTCGGGAACAGAGCTGATAACAAGGATGTTTTGGTTTGGCCAAGGACTTTGTGAGCCTCATGCTCTGCCAGGGAGGAGGGGAAGCTGGGAGGAAGCAGAGACAGGACACCTGACCCAAACTGACCAAAGAGGTATTCCATACCACAGCACGTCATGCCCAGGATGTAACTGGGAGTTAGCCGGAAGGGCTGGGGGACTGCAGGGTTGGAGGAGGTATCAGTCAGAGCTTGGTTGAGCTTGGGGGGTGAGTTATCGGTTGGCTGGTGGTGAGGTGTTGTATTCTCTTCCCTTGTTATTTCCTTTATTATTATTATTATTATTATTGGTGGTAGCAGTAGTGATTTGTGTTATATCTTAGTTACTAAACTGTTCTTATCTCAACCCGTGGGAGTTGCATTCTTTTCAATTCTCCTCTCCGTCCCTCCGGGAGTAGGGGGAGGGAAAGAAGGGGGGGAGTGAGTGAACGAGTTACCTGACTGGGTTTAAACCACGACAACTGGGAAACCACATAGAAAGAGATGAGCTGAGACGGAGCTGAGATCAAGCTGAGGTGAGACGAGGTGATCGCAATGCAGTTGGTGACCTGCTAACTGAGGTGCCACCAATGTCCACCACTTTCATTCCTCTGCTCCTGCCATTCCTACCAGTGCATTCAGACCCAATATTTGCACACATCCCCTGCTCAGACCAATCTTAGCACTCCTGTTACACATCTCCACACAGAGACCAGAATAAAACTGAGAGGAGGAGAACAGGCTCAGGACACCCTCGCTGATGCAGCTCACACCAACACAGCCCAGCCTGGAGCTGCTTTTAGCTGAATGTTCTGGATGTTCTTGCAATATTCAAATATGGGTTTGATGGAAATGTCAAGATTCATTCTGAAAAATCAATATTTTCCATCAGGAATATGAATGTGCCTAAACACTTTCAATGAATTCTTTCCCCTTTGAGATATCCTGGGCTGTGTTTTCTGCTTCCATTCATCGCAAAAGGAATTCTTGGAGGTTTTGACACCTCTGTTATTCCCCCTATTCACTGTTTTGCTTGAAGGAAGATTTCGTATTTCAGTCTTAGCTGCTCCTTTCTGCTAAGACAAATAATGCAAATCTCTAAATATTTTGATTTCTGAAACCTCCTCCATATCCTACATCCTAAACAGGAGCTATTTATGGAGTCTCTAAAACCCCTGCCTTATGGTGTGTTTCAGCTTTTGATAGAAACCACACATGGTATCTTTAAATCCATCACCAGAACAGATTTGGGATGCAGGAGGACATCTTTTTTTAGCCCCGAAGGCAGCCAGCTCCACCAACCAGCCCTGAGTCATGGCTGGGGGATCACATTGTCATAGTGCCCTGGGAGCTGCCAGATCACTGATGGGGGAAATGCTGGTTTTAACTGGGCCTGCACCAGCTAGAAATAGAAAGAGAATGACTGGGGGAAGTCAGCAATCGTAGGGTGAGGCTCCAAGAAAGACAAGCAAGATCACACATGAAAAGAGGAGTTTTCCAGAGGGATCAAGACTTTCCAGGAAGGGAACTGAAGTCTGCAAAATGATGAGGGGCCTGGAAAGAGTGGCACATAGCGATTGATTACACACTGTTTCTCACAGAGTGAGAACCATGGACCATCAAATGAAGCTGGCAAGGGCCTGGTTCAAAATGAACAGAAGGCAACAGCTCTTCATGTGAGGAGCACTTTGCTAAGGGATGTGGTGATCGCAAGGAAATTTCCATGTGTCTGAGTCGAGGCTTGGATTTCATAGTGATAAGCTCAAGATTTGTGAAATGAGAATGGTTGGAGGCTGGGAGAGCACTTGAGGGAGGCAGCACAAATATTTGCTTTTTTTTCAAGGGGTCTGTTGTATATAGCCACATCTGGAGGTACTAAGGCTGGGCAAAAAGGACCCTTCCTTAGAGTACATCCTCTGGGGCTGTTCGTGTTTGATTTCCCAGGACAACTGGTCCTACAGGACTGTGAGGTCTATAGAGTAGTTTGTGAAATCGCATTGAAATCCCTGGACTGAAACTTATGCATCATAATATGCCTCCAGATGGATATTTTTAGTAAATGTCAGCAGAAAGACACCAACAGTTTCTAAGCACACAGCAAGGCAGAAATACACTGCTGCAGTTTGTGCCATTTCCAAGACAAATCCTGGGTGCCTAGAAAAGCCTCACTTTTGGACAAGAGCCTGCAGAAGTGGCCAGCTGCTGTGTCAGGACATGGCCCTCACAGCAACATGGTAGTACCCCCAAGGCCACACAGGCTTCCTTTGTCTTCCTGAAGGTGCCCTCAGTCCTGAGCACCAACCTTCCTGGAGCTGAGCAGCATCTGCCCAGCAGCTATGGCACCGTGTGACTGGTTTAGCTACGGCAGCTGGGGTTCAGACGACCGAAGACAAAAAAGTGGGTACTGGCTTGGAGATGCCAGGGCCGGACGTTGCTGAGCACTTGACGCTGTGTGGTACCTTGCACTGGAGAAGTCTGCCTCCTGTTGGCTTCTGCTGGAGGGACAGCTGGTGCCGGCAAGTCAGGCCGTGGGATTTTAGGAATCAAGGAAGCAAATGAAATGCTTCACAGAGCACTGGTCAGTGTTGGGCTATGCCCATGTTGTAAGGCAGGACAGGGGTAGACTGGCCCTCCAGATCCTTTTAATATCTGAAGGGGGCCTATAAGGATGCTGGAGAAGGACTCTTCATCAGGGACTGTAGCAACAGGACAAGGGGTGATGGGTTCAAACTTAAACAGAGGAAGTTCAGGTTGGATGTAAGGAAGAAGCTCTTTACTGTAAGGGTGCTGAGGCACTGGCACAGGTTGCCCAGAGAAGTGGTAAATGCTCCATCTCTGGCAGTGTTCAAGGCCAGGTTGGACAGAGCCTTGGGTGATATGGTTTAGTGGGAGGTGTCCCTGACCATGGCAGGGGTTTGGAACTGGATGATCTTAAGGTCATAGAATCATAGAATAGTTAGGGTTGGAAAGGACCTTAAGATCATCTAGTTCCAACCCCCCTGACGTGGGCAGGGACGCCTTATGCTAAATCATATCACCCAAGGCCTCGTCCAACCTGGTCTTGAGCACTGCCAGGGATGGAGCATTTACCACTTCTCTGGGCAACCTGTGCCAGTGCCTCACCACCCTTACAGTAAAGAACTTCTTCCTTATATCCAACCTGAACTTCCTCTGTTTAAGTTTGAACCCATCACCCCTTGTCCTGTTGCTACAGTCCCTGATGAAGAGTCCTTCTCCAGCATCCTTGTAGGCCCCCTTCAGATATTAAAAGGATCTGGAGGGCCAGCCTACCCCTGTCCTGCCTTACAACAGGTCTCCACGCAGCCTTCTCCAGGCTGAGCAGCCCCAACTTCCTCAGCCTGTCTTCATACGGGAGGTGCTCCAGTCCCCTGATCATCCTCGTGGCCTCCTCTGGACTTGCTCCAACAGTTCCATGTCCTTTTTATGTTGAGGACACCAGAACTGCACACAATGCTTCAGGTGAGGTCTCACAAGAGCAGAGTAGAGGGGCAGGATCACCTCCTTTGACCTGCTGATCACGCTCCTTTTGATGCTTGACTATTCAATGATCCACAGCCCTTCCTGCAGGCCCTGCCTCATTCCCTACCCATGCTCTTCCGCAGCAAGCACAGCGGTCCTACACCCAACCCTGCACAGCCCAAGTCATACCCAGAAAACCTTTCCTCAGTGATCATCACATCCTGGCAGCCCAAGGCTGCCTCATAACATAAAAGCAAAGCAAGCTTGGATGTCCTACCGTGGGAAAGACCAGCTATTCCCACCTGGAAAGGTGCTGCTTTCCTGCTCCTGGTGCAGGCAGCTGTGCCCAGGGTCACCCAGGGCTGTGAGCGGGGCTGGGGCAGTGCTCCAGCTGGACCTGCTGCCCGCGCAGTGGGGCAAACACTTCCCACCTCCAAACAGTGCTCCAGAGGGAGCTTCTCCCCTGCACAGCCACCACTGCCGCAGTGGCCCAAGGTCCCTGCTGGGTTCAGGTCTTCTGTAGATCTGGCTGCAAGCTGTGCTCAGCTCTGCTTTTGAATTCTTGGACAAGCAGAGGCAGTTGCTGAGGCTTTAGTGCGGAGCACATACCTGGGGATGTTGGGGGTTACATCCCTCCTTGTAAACCCCGGCAAGCAGGGGACCTCTCCCAGGACAGAGACAACGGCCCCATGGACTCTCATGCTCCTTCACTAAGCAGTTCCCTCCAGGACCCTTTCCCAGTCCCCTCTCGAGCAGCTGCTTTGCCTCCAAAGCTCTCCTGTGTGGGAGCTGGCTCTCCTGCCCATTCCCTTTGCCCATATAGCAGCCCTGGGCTCTTTGGCAGCAGCAGACAAGGACTCGGCAGCAGCATTTGGTTTGCCCAGAGCATTCAAAAAAATGGGATCCAACGATGAAAATCTCCCCCACACCCCACCCCTGCACCCCCATGCACGCTACTGCCAGGGCAACGTGCTGCCCCGGGTGCTCTTTGCTTTGCCAGAGACCCTCCTGTGGGTCCGGGCCACCCCATGTACCCCAGACCCTGCCCGCCCCCAGCACCAGAGCGGCATGTTGGCACATAGGATGTTTTTGTTGCAGGGTCTGAGCGAACAGCCCTGTCACCAGGGCAGGGTTGTATTTGTGGCTGCAGGACTGCAACTGAGGAAGGCTTCACAGCGCCCTCCGCCTGCGTGGCTTTCCAGGAGACCTGCCCTCCACGGGCACCTCATCTGCTTGGGTGGGCTCCGAGGTTTATGCCCCGGGGTGCCTAAAAGGATGACTGGAGAGGATCCACTTGGGAGCTCACCTCCCGAAGGTAAAAGAGAGCAAGATCTTTGCACAGAGCCCTGTGCCCGCCTGCTCCGAGCAGCCAGCTGGGTAACAGAGGAGGACTGTGGCACTCTGTGCCTCTATTTTCTTGCTGAAACAAGGGGGATCTGTGCTCGCCCTGAGCCCGAGCCAGGCTATGGGAGGGTAAGGAGGGCTGCAGCAGCACCCTGGGACTCTCCCAGCTCTGCCTGGGGATAGGGGTTGGAGAGGGGCCCTCCAGCCCCCCACCCTGGGAAAGGAGCATCCCTCCACCCTGACTGTGGCCCACAGCCCCTGCAGCCCCTTCAGCCCCCCTCCTCCCACCTCTTCTCTTCTGCTGGCAGCTCCTTTGAGACGAGACCAAGCTGAGACACAACCTCCTGGCAGAGAGGGAGGATGGGAGCGAGCAGCAAGGGAAGGCTGCCCTGCAGAGCCCCACAGCTGGGGACAGACCAGCCCAGCCGGCGACAGTGCCTGATGGGTATCACTTGGTGTCCCGAAGGGAAGGAGAGAGGGGTCACAGCACCCTCCCCATCTCCTAGCAGACAACATACCTGTGGTCTCCAGCCTGCAGAAGATAACTCGGGTGCAGAAACCCAGGTTGCTACTGAAAGCAAGGAAGGTGACCATGCTCCATGGCCCAAGCCAAGGACTCCTGCCCCCAAAATGGGAAAGCATCTGTAGCAGGTGGGTGGCACTGGGAAGGACAGTGCCTGTCCCCACGTAGACCAGACACCCCCATGACAGGCTCTTCCCTCACCCTTTGCTTCCACGGTGCAGTCCAGCCTCTTAGACAGGAGCAAGGACAGAGCACCTGAGCAGATGAAAGTTATAGAGACTACCATCAATAGACAGAAACCGACTTGGATCTGTGGTGATTTTGACCCTTTCAAAAAAAGACCCCTTGGCACAATGGGCAGGTCTGAGGAGAGCTGTGCGTCCTTCTTGGGATCCCCCACCTCCCTCAGGGGGTGAGGCTGCAGTGGTGGAAGGTAAGGCAGCACCCTGCTCCCCTAGTGCAGCTGAATGCCAAAAGTTGGCCCTTTTTTGTTGGGGCAAAGCCAGCCATGGCTTCCAGAAAGGACCTGCAGAGTGAGAGGAGCTGTGCCCAACCTGCTTTCCCTCCACCCTGCTCACTGCTAGCCCTTCCCTGTCATCTCCCCATGGTACCTGGTGTAGAGGGGCAGCCCGGTACCTTCTCCTCTCCCAGAGCATATCTCAACGTGTCTCAAAACAAGACAACCTCTTCTACTGGAAAGCAGCCCCCCAAATCCCTGCAGAGCAGCTGAGCCTGGGCCAGAGCCCCAAGGCACAACCCCACAGAGCCACTGTGGGATTGGGCCAGCCCAGGGTGCTCTGACTTGTGGGCTGGATCCCACCTCCATCCTGTCATAGCCCCTGTGTAGAAACAGCTGTTCCACAACCAGCCGCCTTCCTCCACTCCTGCCCAGGCAAGAGGAGCCTCTCAGTTGCCCAGCCCAGGCTCAAAACGCCCTGGCTGTGGAGGAAGAGGATGTGGCTCTGCTCTTCAGTAAGGGAGAAAGCTAACCCAGGTCTCAGTCCAGTGGTCGCTTGCCCTGGGGCAGAGGTCCAGACCTCCTGGATCCAGGCCTGCGCCCTGAAGAGGAAGGCTTTGAGCCTCCCTGCTCTGTCCCTCTGCAGGAGCAGGAGGCTTTGAGCCAGGTAGAGGTGTGGGAGGCAGATGACAAGGACCTTGCTGTCCTCCATCAAATGCCCTCCTCTGTTCTTTCTCACCTCCGTCTCCATTTGGCAATGACTTCATTTTTTTTCAATTATTAAACACCTTGCTGCAATAGTGGCTGGATTAAATCCATTAAACCTCCTCTGGGACCAGCCCCAACGGAAGAGGCAGGTTTCCAGAAAGTACATTAGAGAGAAGGCAGACAGGGAGACGAGACAAGCTGGAGGTGGCCTCACTGAACAGTGGAGCCTGCTTCCCGTCAGCCATGCACTTGATAACCCCAGCACAGCCATAAGCGGGGCTGGCATGGCAAATGTTTTGACTGAAAAATAAGCCACAGAAGTGAGTTATGTATGGAGAATGATTTAATGGCTTGCACAAGAGCTCCTGACAGCCCACATGCTCAGCAATCCTTCCCAGGTTGCCCCATCACCCCTAGCAGCAGCAGGGAGGGTAGTTCTCCACAGATGTTCCCCACCAGTGCTGGCAAGGCCACTGGTTTTGTATGTCCTGCTTTAAGGATGCAGGAGGACAGCACAGCCCTTTTGCCATCACTAACTGGGAGCAGACCCAGAGAGTTTTCAGTCTTTTTGCAAATACACTGAGTTTTCTGAATTTTGCAGAAATGTTCCAAGTTCTGGCAAAGGTCCCAGTGAGAAATTCACCTCCAGAGCGGGATGGGATTCCTGGTCAGAACTACAGGAGCTGGCACAGCTAGCAATTCACTGAGTTGAAAGAAGGCAGAGATAAGGTCCCAGCCCAAAGCTCTGCTAAGTGAAGGGACCAGAGAATCAGTTTATGCAAAGCACAGCTTAGCATCGATCTGCCAGCTGCTCAGGGGATGCAAAAACCTTTTCCTGCTTCTTTCCTTGTTTTTCAAACATGTGTAACCAATTTTCGCCTCTGCCAGTGGTAGCACAGAAATGACCCATCCTTCTTGCTGCTGTCTGCCCGACTGCACACCACACCAGAGCGCCTCATCCACAGCCAGGATGACACGAAAGAGGAAGGCCCACATAACTCTCCACAGGCTGCCGGCCACCCTGTCCACACCAACAGCCCAGGAGGGCCTCCTGCTCCCCTCCTCCCTGCCCCAGGCAGGGCTGCAAAGCCCCAGACTACTCAAGGCCAGGCTGGACGGGGCTTGTCGAAACCTGCGCTAGTGGAAGGTGTCCCTGCCCGCGGCAGGGGTTGGAACCAGGTAAGCTTTAAGGTCCTGTGCAACCCAAACCGGTCAGTGGTTCCGTGAATGCACCCATTCGTGAAGCGAAGCTTGGGAAAATGCCGCAACACAGGATGCCAGGAGCGCAGCTCAGCCCTCACGGTGCACGCGGGGTCCTGAGCCCGGGGAGAGGCAAGAAGGCGGCGGGACGATGGAAGGATGGGCTGCCCTGGGCAGGCTGCGGAGCACCGCTGCCGCATGCCACTGCGGGGCCGGAGCAGGGCTTGAGCACAGCAGGAGCCGCGCAGGCCGCACGTTGGGGCTGTGGGACCCCCGAGGCCACGCCCGGGCAGGCTCCAGCCGCGCCGCGCGCCCCGAGCCCCAAGGGGCTCGCTCAGTCCCGGGGCTGAGCCGGAACCGCGGCCTCACCGCCCCGCGGTCCGGCCCGAACCCCCGCTGCGGAGCGGAAGGGGCGGTGCCCCCCGGCACAGCAGGATGGGCCGGGCCGGGCCGAGCCGGGCCGAGCCGAGCCGAGCCGAGCCGAGCCGAGCCGAGCCGAGCCGAGCCGAGCCGAGCCGAGCCGAGGCGCGCTGCGGGCGGGGCCGTCCTTTAGGGGCGGGAGCCGGCGTTGAGCGGCGTCTGACGGCGCCAATGAGCTCGGCACAGGTCACGTGAGCGGGAGCCGGGCTGGCTCTCCCGGGGGCTCAACCCCGAGTGGCAGCGCTGGTGGCCAATGAGAGCGAGCGGGCGGGACGGAGGGCGGAGCCACGCGGCCGAGGCGGTGTAGGCAGGGCGCGCCCGCACGTGAGTGGCAGGTGGGCGGGCCAATGGCGCGGGGTCCGGCCAGCGGCGGCGCCGAGCGGAGCGGAGCCGAGGGGTGGCGAGGGCGCGGCGCGGCCGGGGCGGCGGCGGGGCCATGGACCGCGTGAGCAGCTCCATGAAGCAGGTGTCCAACCCGCTGCCCAAGGTGCTGGGCCGGCGGGCGGGCGGCGGCGGGCTGGAGGCGGAGAGGGAGAGCTTCGAGCGTGCCCAGGTACGGGGTGGGGCCGAGCGCGGGGGGCGGGGCCAGCAGGTAACTGGAGCCGGTCTAGTGCCCCGCGGGGGGCGGGGTCAGCGAGGAGGAGCCGCAAGGGGCGGGGCTAGCGCGAGCTGGCCGCCAGGAAGGGGTTGCCACAAGTGGGCGGGGCTTGGCCGGTGGGCGGGGCCGCCCAGGTGCGCTGTGCAGGCTTCAGTGGGCGGGGCTCTCCCAGGTAAGGGAGGTGCTGGGGGCGGGGCTGCCTGGCTCCGCCCCCCCGCGGACGCGGGCCCGCTGCCATGGCTGCCAGGGAGGGTCAGCGCTGGCCCGGCTGCGGCGAGCATGGTTGGGGCCGGAGGCACGTACGGGCTGGCGGGGGTCGCTGCTGGGGCTCGGCCTGGAGCCCTGTAACCTGGAGCCCTGTAACCTGGAGCCCTGTAACCTGGAGCCCTGTAACCTGGAGCCCAGGCCTGTGCTCCATTTTGCGTCCTCTCGGAGCCACCCGGACAGCCTCTGCCTCCGCTGGCTGCAGGCTTCGCGGGGCGGTTCCGTGCGTGGTTTTTCGACCCTCTGAGTGCTGCTCTGGGACCCCCTGGAGTGCGCAGGGCGAGGGGCAGGGTCTGCCTTGCCCACGGCTCTGGGGCAGTGGTACCGAGGTGTGGAAAAGCACGTCCAGTTTGCTCCTTAGCAGCATCCGGAGTGTCTGGATGGGGCCCTTCTGTCTTTCACTTGTGTTTTCAATGATGGCTCGAGGTGGCAGAGCTGGGGGAGTAGAAGGGGTGTTTTAGGGGAAAACCTAGAGATTTAGGGAATGGATGTGCTTGGAAGCAACTGGGAAGCTGGGCAAGCCCCAGCTGGGGTGAGGAGTGGTGGATGGCAGCAGAAGAAGCTGGGGACAGCTCAGCCCTGTTTTGTGTCCAAGGCTGGAAAGTAAAGGTGAAGTGATGCTGGCCTGAACTCCTGCAGCAGAGGAACAGAAATAGGCAGGAGAGGGGCAGAGGTGGTGGCCAGCGGAATCAGCTGCTCTGGGAGCAGTAAGGGGGCAGTAAGGGGACAAGACCCAGATGAGACCAGAGTGGGAATGGCAAATGCATGATGGCTTGGTAATGAACATAAAGACAAATGAGACCAATCTGAGGGCCTCCTTTACAGAAGGAAAGACGTCAGGATTTAAGGGTTGATGTGAGACTGTGCCCAGGAGGTGTTCACAGAACCACAGGCTTTGGGTTGGAAAGAACCTTAAAGCTCATCCAGTTCCAACCCCTGCCATGGGCAGGGACCCCTTCCACTAGAGCAGCTTGCTCCAAGCCCCTGTGTCCAACCTGGCCTTGAACACTGCCAGGGATGGGGCAGCCACAGCTTCTCTGGGCACCCTGTGCCAGCGCCTCAGCACCCTCACAGGGAAGAGCTTCTGCCTAAGAGCTCATCTCAGTCTCCCCTCTGGCAGCTTAAAGCCGTTCCCCTTGGCCCTTGTTCAAAGCCCCTCTCAGGTTTTGTCATGGGCCCCCTTTAGGTACTGGATCTGTCCCTCAGGAATGTTGGGAGAAGACACTTCCTGTCTAACATTTATCCAGAAAATCGAAAAAAAATATGCACTTCATCTTCTTTGACTGCAATTTTTCTGAGAAAGTCATCAGGTAGCAAAGAGAAACGCGGTCTGCTTGGGTTGTCCATGGCCACCACCTTCTCTTGCATGTTTGCACACTGGGTTCTTAAACTTTGTGTTACCGCTGGACAAGTAAGAAAGGCACTTTATGACTCACAAAGTACCCTGGAAAGACATATTTGTAGCAGAAGGTTTTTAAGTACTCGTCCTTGAGCCCTCTCACCACTATATCTCATGGGCTGGAAAGCTGTTTTCCTTCTGCTGCTGCTGCTGGAGGTGCCCTCACAAAAACCAAGTGTACAGACACCATGCAGAGGAAAAAAATGTATCTGGCACAAAGTGATGTCAAATGAAATGGGCTGTTGGGTTTTTTTCCTTCCCCAGTGTGGTTAGTAAATCCTTTTGATGTGGGAACCAGCATTTTTCATAACTAAATACAGGTTGAAAGCAGCTTTGAGCCCATCCTCATCCCTGCAATGGGCTGGGCCACCTTCAAGGCACAGTTGCAACCCAACTGCCACCATCAATGCAATTAATCCTTTTCCTCCATTGTTTACCTAATGGGGAATATGGCACCATATCTGCCCTCCACAGCAGCCGCACTGGTTTCAGACCAGCTCCAGCTCCAACTGGCAGTCACAGAGGAAATACCATTTTACTACTGAAAAAAATAATTTTTGTGGTTCTGATGCTGCAGCCACCAGCAGCTTTGCCAAGAACTTCAGTTCTTACACAGGAAATGAGGCTCCTTTGAAAGCACCAGAGTGGGGATATATATATATATATATACATATATATAGCTTCTCTGAAAAGATATTTAAAGAAACATATTGACACTAGCAAGAACAGGAAAAAATAGCTCCTGGCTGTGGGGAGTGAGGGCTGAAGGCAGCTGAGCCCACCCTGGGGGAGTGGGTGATAATAGTGGATTAATTCACAGCTCTTTCATCTCCAGGAAAATGAGCTCCTGTGCCCTGTGCTGTGTGAACCCCCGTGCTTTCAGTCTCCTGTCTTTTAATTGGAATTAGAGGTGCCTGGGATTGAAAGCAGCTTCAGCAGCAAAGAAATGAGTCACCTCATCTCTTTTCAGCAGGTCCCTTTTAGGAACCTATTTCCATCTCCAGGGAAAGAAAATAGTTCTTCTTTTACCAGATTAGGGGCTGCTTTTCTTTTTAGGGCAATCTGGAGTGGAAGGGTTTGGGGGCTTTTTAAATATATGCAGAATATATATATGACAAGCTGAGAGAGCTGGGCTGGTTCAGCCTGGAGAAGAGAAGGTTCCTTAAGGGGAGACCTCAGAGCAGCTCCAGTGCCTGAAGGGGCTACAGGAAAGCTGGAGAGGGGCTTTGGACCAGGGCCTGAAATTTTGGCTGAAGATTGAGAAACCAAGGATGTGAAGAAGGTGCCTGTTGCAGCTCACAGCACATGGGTGTGACATGGGGCCAGGCTGAGCATCGTCTGCTGCAGCACCATCCAGCACGCAGGTACCCCAGTGCCTGCGCATCAATACCCCATCGCCTGCATCACTCCAGTGCTGTTGTGGCTGGAGGACTGGAATGGCTGCCCCAGCCCATGCACAGGTCCTGAGCTCAACAGGCACCCAGCTCCTCAGACCCCTGTATTTCTGAGCTAGAAAACTGAATGTATTTGTAACTCGAAGCAGGAAAGACCAAGAGCAGTGGATAAAGCCAGAGGATGCTGCGTCTTTGCAGGCTTGTTCTTGCACAAACCTGACACTTCAATTTCAAAAAAAAAAAAAAAAAAGGTTATTTTTTATAAAGAAATAGGTTTTAATTCAGAATATTGACATCTATGTTTTAAAAAACATACTCTGCTGGGAGGGCTGGTGAGGATGGCTCAGGGACATCCCGGTGCAGGCAGGAGAAGCTTTGCAGGCAGCCCCGTGGCTCAGCCTTGGACTGGTGCTGGCATGGGGGTACAGAGAATCAACTTAAATTCCTTCTGTCCTGAAGAGATTCAGTCTCTCCCTGCTTTCCCCTGGGGTGACCCATGCTGGGGCGTTTGGGACGGGAAAGCAGCACTCAGTCACAGCGCTGCACGGGGGCTGGATCCTGGCCCCAATCTCTGCCACCAGCTTGGCTGATTCATTTGACACAGTCACCAAACTTCCTGGGGACAGGCTGTTCCCTGTGACAGCAACCAGCAGCGCAGGCGGTGCTAGCCCGGATGCAAGTCCCAGCTCCTGGCTGGACTAATTACACATTGCATGCTGTTCCAGGCTGATCACAGCAGAGGGAAAATGATCCTGGTCCACATGCAGAAGGTGAAGTTACTTACTCAAAGGGATATACAGACATTTAATATTGTATGATGGGCTCACAGTGGTTTGGTTGGAAGGGATCATAGAATCATAGGATGGTTTGGGTTGGAAAGGACCTTAAGATCATCCAGTTCCAAACCCCTGCCATGGTCAGGGACACCTCCCGCTAAACCATGTCACCCAAGGCTCTGTCCAGCCTGACCTTGAATACTGCCAGAGATGGAGCATTTACCACTTCTCTGGGCAACCTGTTCCAGTGCCTCAGCACCCTCACAGTAAAGAACTTCTTCCTTATATCCAACCTGAACTTCGCCTGTTTAAGTTTAGACCCATTTCCCCTTGTTCTGTTGCTACAGTTGGAGATGCTTGATCCTTGAGGTCCCTTTTAACCTGGTATGCTGTGATTCTAAGAAAGGGTAGATTCAGACTAGATAAAAGGAAGAAGTTTTTTATGACGACAGTGGCAAGCCACTGGCACAGGGTGCCCAGAGAAGCTGTGGCTGCCCCATCCCTGGCAGTGTTCAAGGCCAGGTTGGATACAAGGGCTTGGAGCAAGCTGCTGTAGTTAGTGGAAGGTGTCCCTGCCCATGGCAGGGGGTTGGAACTGAAGGAGCTTTCCAGGTGTCCTCCAACACAAAGTGTTTTATGATTCTGTGTGGAATCCACAGCTTCTCCGGGCAACCTGTGCCAGTGTCTCAACCACCCTCACTGTAAAACTTTTCTTGCCTATGTCCTGTTTCACACCCATGTTCCATTTAAAACTGTTTCTTAGCACACAGGGGTTCCTTTTGTAACCACAGAATTTCAGTTCCTTCTTTGGTGGGATATCTCTCCAGCTTGACATCATGCTAATGGAGAGCACATCATGTGGGTTGGTTGTGGTCATGGTTGGTGTTTTACCGCAAGGATGGGCTTAGCCTTGTGGCTGCTGCAGGTTATAGCCCTGGCCATGGCTTGCTACATCTTCAGACCAGCACAGAAGTGACCCTGGGTGGTCCCCATCCCCACCGCAGGATCTGAGGTGGGTACGTCCTTCACTGTGTCTTGGAGTCTGTGCCCTCTCACAGGGCTCGGTGCTCACTTGCTGATTCCTTCTCGCCCTGCCCTTGCCAGCTGTGCTGGTTTGGTGCTCAGACCAGCAGATGCCATTGCATTCTGTGTTCCTGCCAATGCAAAGAGCATCAGTGCGGTGGCTGCAAAAAGTTGTGTTACTGAGAAACCAGGTGGCTCTAGAGCTCATTCAGTTTTATGCAGCTCAGAGTGCAGTTACCAGAATTTTTTATAGCTTGCTCATGAAACTCAGGCTGTGAGGTGACCAGAGCTGCCCAGATGTGCCATACGTGAGTCTTGGGGTGAAGAAGACTCTTCGTTACTTGGCTGTCGATCAATCTAACAAAACTCTGCTAAGCACGCCTACAGATCAGTTTACTGAAGCTGTGGTTACTTTATTCCAGGATTTTCATGATTTTATACACTGCTTTTACCTAGTGTGTCTGGTAACCAGTTTGCTGTGTTTACAATAAATCCCAATTTAATAGCATCCTGTGCCCTTCCCAGGTGGGTTTTTGGTCCTCCTGCTCCAAATGCTGCATCAAAAGCTGCTGGCAGCTGGGTTTCTGCTCCCTCAGGAGTCTGCTGTAGTCCCACATTCACCACCCAGCTTTGTACCATGTTCACCCTTTACCCAGCGGCCAGTTCCTATGTCAGTTGTGCTGCTTGTCTGCTGCTGCTGAGGAGGGCAGGTTAAATACTGACTGTGCAGAAAAGAGACAAGTTGCAGCGAACAAAGGAACCCTTGGGGAGAACGGGCTTCTTGTGCCAGGGCCAGGCTGGAGACTTGCTGGTTATCGTTACCATTTGTCTCTTTTGTTCCATGTGAGCAGTTCATGGCATTGTGTTTTATTTTAATGAGCAGATGCTGGCTGGAACCTGGTGTTTTCCAGTCATTGTGTTCACATGGAAGTAAACAAGAGCACAGGGTTTCTTAAGCACAAATAGCGTTGCAAGGTGCGTGTGCCAGAACATCAGGGACACCCAGGAATTGACTCTCCTCCTCCTGAGAGCCCAGAAAAGAGGTAGTGCTTAGACCTCACCAGTAGACCTCACTGATCTAGTGATGTGTGTCCTGAGACAGAGCCCTCAGCAGGCAGCATTCCTCCAGGATCAGGCGTCCAGGCGTGGGAGGGTTCTGGGTACGGTTGCAAAGAGCCATTTGCAATTTCTTCACAAAGCAAGATGTGTCCCTCAGGTGCCCAGTCATCTGCTGGTGACGGTCACTGCTCATCCAGGCATCGGCTAAATGCAATCTCTGCAGTCCACCGAATCAAGCACTGTCTTCTGCATCCCAGTGGGTTTGGCAGCAGGTCACGCTGGTGCTTGCCCTCACCCTTGCTGGTCCGTGGGCATCATGGTTGTTTCTTTCCTCCAGAACCCATGGTTACTGCATGCACCAAGTGTGCTGTCTTCAGGTTGCTCCTTGTGGGCCACCCAGTCCGGACCTATAGTGCTCAGAACTGCTCACAACAGAAGTCTCTCACCATGAGTTAGTGGTGTGCAAAAATTTCCCAAGGTCTTAAGGCAATGGTGAAATGGAGACAGGGGGATTGCCTTCTGTGTCAGTGTAGGCAAGGAATGGCTCCCCCAGAAGAGATGATGACTTCTGCACTGAACAAATCAATGAAGCCATTCAAGAAGTCATCTTTTCTAGTGGATGCATTCACAGACTGTTACCGGTTGGAGACCTTGTTTGGCTGGTTTTCCCAGCCAGAAAGACTGCACTTCACAAGTGGGAATGTAATGTTCTGACTGTCAGCAAGGTTTGGCTGCTTCCACACTTGCCTGGAGACGTCTAGGGTGGGAATTTCTGAGTTTCTGAGTTTTATGGTCTCATTCTGTTGCCTGGAACTTCCGTGATCCAGGCTGTCTTCCTAAGATGTTGGATCGGGTGAGGCAACCCCTTCAGCAGCCAGCCTGAACAGCAGGAAGCTGCAAGTTGGTGTGGCTTGTTCCTCCCCATGGTCCCAGGGCTCACTTCATGCTCACTCTGGTACCTGCCACAGATGTACCCGTGCCTCTCCCAAGCACAGAGCATATCGTTGCTTATGTTGGGCTCGTGTTGGAGTAGGGAGGGTCACGCAGAGCATGGCATGAAGCTGGACCTTCACCTCCTTGTGCAGGAGGGGTGAAGGACGGGGGGATGACTTGGAACGTGGCACAGTCAACATTGCAGTGAGTGGGATCCAGCCTGGAGTTCCTGTCATGCCCCACAGCACTCCCTCCATGTGTGGGCACCTCAAAAGGTGATGTTAGCTGAGGACTGGGTTGAGCAAGACCCATCTCCGGGCTTCTCTCATCTCCTGGTGAGATGCTCTTGGCCTCAAGAGGAGGACACGCTCCTCTCTTGTTTGTCTTCCCGGCTACTGCAGTCCAACTCCAGCTCTTTTTATAGGTCGGAAAGAAGTGCCTTGAGTTTCTGAGTCGTCTGGGAGGCCAAGCACACAGGGAGGGGTCACAGCTAGAAATAGGGCTGCTGCATTCCAGTTTTATTATTTTTTTATCTGGGATGTCTAAGTTTGACGAGTCCTGTTGCTGCAAGCAATGAGCTGGGAACCATGTCCTGCATTTTTTCCACTCAGTTTGGGTCTTCTTTCTCCTTTGCCTTATTCCCAGTGCCCTCACACCAGCCGTTGTACCTCCATAAGATGGCTTTCCCAAGGAATGAGGTCTGGCACCTCAGCCTGTAGTTTCTGTAACCCCCGGGTATCAAAACTCGGCACAGCCGGTTTGCCAGCAGTGCTGGCGGCACTGGCCGAAGCTGCAGAAATGAATCATGTCTGGGAGGTGGAGCAGTGATTAGTGTTTGCTAAAGCTGCTGGGTGGCGAGCAAAGAGCTCACACAAGATGTTCAGCAATTTCTGCCCACTGGGAGGGAAGCAAAGCTTTGTCTGCTGCACAGACGTGAATGAATGAGAGCAGAAAAGAAGAGGACAATTTGTTTGACAAAGCCCTTGGCTTTCAGACCCTTAAAATTAGCTGGGGTTTTGGCTGTGGTACAAAGCCAGGGTAGGGACACCTGTGAGCACCGTGCATAACCATGGCGAGAGCTTCTTATTCTTGCCCTAGCTATTTCCATCTTTTCCAGGCCTGGAGGGTAGGAAAGACTTGTGCTCAGCTCCTTATGACTGCCCCACGTCATGACTGCACTACTGGAGGCTGCGATGGCTGGGTGCTCCCAGCAGCCTGGGTGCTCCTGCACGTGGCTGTCTGCTTTTCACCTGCAGTGTTTCCTGGACCTGGTGTTTAGTTGCAATATGCTCTTCTTGCAGGTCACAGCGTCGTGCAAATTCTCACTAGTCCTCACTGTGTGGATTTCTCTTTCTCAGTGTCTCACCAGTGGGTATGGCATGGGAACAGTCACGGCAGCTGAGCTGTGTTCAGGGCTCTGGCATGTTTCTGGTAATATCAGTCAATATCAGACCAGTCAGTCTGGTAATTATCAGTCATAGAACCATGGAAGGTGTCCCTGCCTGTGGCAGGAGGCTGGAACTGGATGAGCTTTCAAGGTCCTTTCCAGTACAAATCATCCCAACATTCTGTTTCTATGATTTTTCAGTTATAGATCCATCAGGGAACATCCCTTGTTCCTCCTCTGTCCCATTCTGCTCCTCTGTCCCATTCTGCTCCTCTGCCCCATTCTGCTCCTCTGCATGAGGAATGGACACCTGAGCCAGAGATCCCCGGGGGATGGATGTAGAGCTCCATTCTGCTCCAGCACAGGCAGCCTTCTGTTGCGACAGGGTTAGATCCTATGTATTAAGTATACATAGCTTAGGTCCTGTGTATTTGTTAAGCCAGTATTTATTAATTATAAAGGTTATAATTCCCAGCAGCAGAGATTTGGATGCTGGGGGTGAGCTGTTTCCTTGCTGGGGCAGAGGGGAGCAGGTTCAGCCCTGGGGTATCATCCTGGCACTGCTCACCTGTGAGGGGATGCTGACCAGTGAATGGACAATGTCATTTTATCTGTCATTTGGACATCAGCTCATTTCCTCCACCAGTTCCCCCTGGGCTGAAATGGGCACTTTGTTGGGTCTGGTGGGAGGGGACGAGCCTGGTGCCCTTCACAAGACCATGGGCTGCAAACTGTAGCCCGCAGCACACCAGTGCTGCTGGGAAGAGGCTCTCCAGGAGGCGGGAGGTGAGCAGAGGTCTCAGCAGCTGGACTGGGGAGGCGACCTGGGATGCCAAAGAAAGCGGAAAAACCTCGGGGAGCCTCCGAGGCAGCGCTGCTGCAATCTGCTGCCGCCCACTGTGCTCTGACCGCTCCCTGCAACTGCGCCGTGCTTGAATATGAGCGTGCCCCGAGCTGGAAACGTGCCCGGGGCTGTAAATCCATTGCCTAATTCCTATAAATACTTGTGCTGCTGCCCATTAGTGGGAGACTGCAGCCCTCTGCGTCCCTCCAGCACCACCCTGCAGGCTACAGGTAGGGTCTGGCAGGGCTTGGGCAGCGCCTGGCCCTGCAGGGTGGGTTCCAGCCGCAGGGACAACGTTTGCTGTGGCATTTCCCAACCTATTGCATCAGGTGGTTTCATTTCAGCTGAGTTTGTTCTCTATTTGTTATGCAGATGCGCCAAAGCCATCAATATTTGGGCTTGCTGTAGGTGCTGAGGTGTGTGTCTGCATGGCAAGTCTGCCAGGAGCATCCCCTCATCTCCCTTCTCTGTCTTTTGGGTTTGGGTGGAAATAAAGCTCGAGAGAAGGTATGAGAAGGTCCTGGGAGGTAGGTGTGCAAGGTTTGGTTGGGCACCGAGTTGAAGTATCACACACATGACATTGTCACCAGGTCTGTGGGTCTCAATTCAAGTGGCAAACAAAAGCAGATAATTAATTACTCCTCTGATGGGGCAGTTTGAAGATCACCAAAGGCCGAGTTTTGGGGACCAAGCCCCCCACCAAAGGGAGGGGGCTCCATGTGCATTGGGGAAGGGAGGAGTTGCAGATACTGAAGGTATTTTGGCAACCTTTGCCTCCAGCCCCATGGGCACCAGACATGCTCCACATGAAGCTTCCAGGGCAGAATTTAGGGGCTTGAACAGGAAATAGGTGGGAGCTTTGTTTTATTGACCATCCTCTGAATCGTTGATGGCACTGATCCAGATAGAGGCTACAAAGTGGAGAAGTGTAGACAAAATTGGGGGCCGCTGATGGAGGCAAATGTCCGTATTGGTGCAGGAGGATGCTGGGGGCATCTATGCCCATAGCCCTCTGGGGCTCACAGGGAGGTGGGTGATGGAGGAGCTCTGGCAGCCCAGGGATCGCAAGGTGGCAGACATGGGAGTGGCAAACACAGTGCTGACAGTTGGGTAGCATGGTTGTGACCTTTGCTAACCCTGTGTCCTTCTGCTGGGCGTTTTGCTTATGTTGATGGTGTCAGCATCAGGCTTACAAACAGGAAATGACCATCTACAGCAGTGCATTGTGCATGTGTAAAGGAAGACAGATGGGGCCACAGGGGACACAGAAGAGATCTGCAAGTGATGAGCATGTGGTCATATACTTACTAGCGGAGGTTAAGTGTGCAGGTTTACATCCCACTGCTATGATTCACTTATGTGGCTACTGAAGGCTGTCCTTTTGCATCAAGGGCTGCACATAGTGCCTTTCCCATCTGTCATAGGATCATGGGCTCACAGGACAGTTTGGGTTGGAAGGTACCTTTCAGGGACACTTTCCACTAGAGCAGCTTGCTCCAAGCCCCAGCCAACCTGGCCTTGAACACTGCCAGGGCTGGGGCAGCCACAGCTTCTCTGGGCACCCTGTGCCAGTGCCTCAGCACCCTCATGGTACCACATTTCTCCCCTATGTCCAACCTCACCCCACCCTTGTCCAGTTTAAACCCATCGCCCCTTGTCCTGTCCCTGCAGGCCCTGCTCAAAAGTCTCCATCTTTCCTCTAAGCCTCCTTGAAGTCCTGAGCAGCCACAGGAAGGTCTCCCTGGAGCCGCCTCTTCTCTGGGCTGCACAACCCCAACTCCCTCCCCTTTCTCCACAGCAGAGCTCTCCCAGCCCTCGGGCCGTTTTGGAGGCTCCTCTGGACCCACCAGGTCCATGCATGTCTTGAGCTGGACGCAGAGCTCCAGGGGGTCTCAGGAGAGCAAAGCAGAGGAGGAGCATCCCCTGCCTCGACCTGCTGGTCACGCTGGTGGTGATGAGCCCAGGAGACACTTGGCTTTCTGGGCTGCAAGCGCACACTGCTGGGCCATGTCCTGGTTGTCACCCAACAGTATCTCTGAGTCCTTCTTCACAGGGCTGCTCTCCATCCATCCATCCATCCATCCATCCATCCATGCATCCATGCTTCCCTGCAGTCTGTGCTGGTACTGGGGATTGCCCTGACCCAGGCACTGGACCTTGCCCTTGGCCTGGTTGAACTTCATGAGGGTCACGCAGACCCACTCCTCCACCAGCCTGCCCAGGTCCCTCTCATGCCACCCTTCCCTCCAGCCCATCGACTGCACCACTGCACCGTGTCATCCTTTCTGTGGCTTCCTTGCCCTCCATGCCTGGTGGGGAACAAGAGTTTCTTGTGCTCCAGGTTTGGATGGGAGGATCTGCTTGGCTCCTCATAACAGGAGTGAGCAGGGCGGATGCTGCTCTCCCTGCCTCTCTTTCCCTCTTGCATTTTTAATCCCATCGGCTTTGCAGAGCTGCTCACAGAGCTCCTGCCAACCTCGGACCAGCCCCATCCACAGGCACTGTCTGAGCAACATTACACAAGGCTTGTGCAGCTGCTGTAACACTAACACTAGAGATTGAACACAGAGCTAAAAATAACAAATGATTGATCATGGCAGCTTGAACCCAGCTTGGTTGCGTTCTGAAAGAAAATCTGTATATTGACAACACAACAAAGCGGCTTCCTGTACAGACAGGAGAGAGAACGGAGCCAGGCCTCCTGCCCATGCTCTGGCCTCGGGCTGCCAGTAGCGCCAGCTTCATCCGTGTCTGTCTGTCCAGCTTCACCCACGTCCCTCCTTCCTGCAGGGACAGCACAGTTCTGCGCCCCGGGAGCTCATCATTTATGTTCTGCTGGAGCACAGTGATGTGGAAGGGCTGCTCTCCTCCCAGCACCCCATGCTGGTCCAGCCTGCAGTGGAGGGCCGGGGGAAGTCACAGCCCCTCGCTGCCAGCCCTGTGCTGCCCACTGCTGCCTGCGCTGCCAGCTCCGTGCCGACACAGGCCTGAAGTGTGGCTGCCAGCCCTGGACCCGTGCCCACTTTCTGATCTGCTTTTTCCTCTCTCTTTCACATGCCCAGGAAACTCTGGCATTACAAGGATTTGAACATGGCCTTGAGCTTTTTAAGCACTGCTCCGGAGCCGATATTCTTCCTAAATCAAGATTTGCAAAGGTATTTGGGCATTAGTCAGCCAGGGGGATTTCTAGAAGTATCAGAGCTCCCAAATACCCATTAAACCTGCCTCATGCGAGTGCAGATTTGGTGCTGAAAAGTAGCTGAATCACCAAGACTGATGATTTTGGGGATATTTTCTTCCATCACCAGTTTTAGTGTAAGAGGTTTCTGAAGGTTGTTCAATGCTGGATCCCTCCTGAAGAACGCAGTGGTGTGGGATTAGCCCAGAGGGGTTTTGCTGAATTTCAACTGAGTCTGGAGAAACTCATCACACCTTCAGCTTCTGCTGATGCAGCTGTTCCATCCCTGTATCTCCAGTAACCTGTGGGATGATGTGGGCTGTGCAGGTCTTGGCTCTGTTTTGGAAGGACATGGAGCAGTGCAGAGGATCGGTCAGGAAAGGATGATTCAACATCCCAGTGCAGCAGAAGGAAAAAGCCATTGCCACAAACAGCAATGGTGAGGTAGGTTTGTCCTCTAAATTTTCCCAGAGAAGCTGTGGCTGCCCCATCCCTGGCAGTGCTCAAGGCCAGGTTGGACACAGGGGCTTGGAGCAAGCTGCTCTAGTGGAAGGTGTCCCTGCCCGTGGCAGGGGTTGGAACTGGCTGAGCTTTAAGGTCCCTTCCAACCCAAACCACTGTGTGATGCTATGATTGGATATAAAATAAATAGTTTTCTAAGTGCTCATTGGTTTTCCCAATGAACCTGCTATTCTTCTTTATACCTAGAGCTCTGAAAACCCCATGATCCTAGGGATCCCGTATGAGAAGGATGCTCCAGCAGCATCCTGCACAGTTAAGGCATGGGGCAGGACTAGTTTATTATGAGCTAAGAGAGCTGCTCTTGGGAGGTGGGTTTAAACTGCTCGTACACTGCAGCAGCTGGAAAAAAATGCCATCCCCCAAGGAAAGTGAATTGAAGAGATTGAATGCAAGGGATGGTTTTAGAGCAGGGCTCCTGTTTGGTTCCTTCCCTTGGGGAAGACTTGGGGAATACAGAGAAGACAAAAGGGAGCACAGGTATTATTAGTCATCCAGGAGGGGGGCGGCTGCAGGGGAAGAAGGTTTAAAAGGCTTTGGAGTATTTTTAGACCTGGTAAAATGAACACTGTGGGGAGGGAGAGAGGTGAGGGGACCATCGTGGTCTGGACTACAGGTAGTGTCCCAGCAGCTCACAGGGGCTGCAGGAGGGCAGAGAGGGGCTCCTGGGTGGTGTGAAGACTCCAAGGCGCAAGCACTGGAGGAGGTTAAATCGAGCCAGGGGGAGGGAAGGGGGCTGATCCACCTCTACAGATCAGCCAGGAGGAGGATGAAGGCACTCAGGGGACAAGGTGAAGTGAGGGGCTGCCTCCCCCCTGCTTCTCCTGGGAAACAGCTCTCGCTTTGCCTTCTCTATTCCCTTCTGGAAAAGGTCCTTTCATCCCCCTGAGCCAGCAGGGCTGGTGCCCTGCTGTTTTTCAGCAGCCCCATCAGCACATTCTCCCTCTGCAATTGCCTTCATTCACAAGGTCATTCCCTCCATCCCAACCGGAGCACATCCTCTCCAAAGAGGCTTGCCGGAGCTGGTCCTCACAAGCTCATCCTGAATTGCTGGGTTGGGATGCAGCCCTGGAGAAGGTTGCTGGAGCCTGGATTGGGGCGTGTGGGTTCGCACACCCACCTGGGATGCTCGATACATACCCCTGCTCCTGCTGGAGCAGCATGGAGCAAGTCCACTTATTGCACAACCATGGGGCATTTGGGTACGTGAGTGAAGTGTGATAGATGTATATTGTACCTGTAGTAGATGAAGAGAACTGGAAGTGGAGCCTATGCTCCTGTAGCTGCACAGAGAAGCAGGTCAGCACCTTGGCGTCTTTACAGGAGCCCCTGGGAATAACCTGGGAGCACCATGAAGGGCAGGAGCATCTCTGTGCCCACACAACCATTTCTCCAGAGCGATGCCCTGAACTGCAGCACAGAACTCACCTGTAAAGCAAGAAGGGAATTCCCTTCACTCCAGTGCATGCCTGTAGAGGTGGGATTTGTCCTGTGGGTCACAGTGGCCCCTCCAGAGCCCTGGCATGGTCCTCTGCACTGCCAGGGTCCTGTGCACCACTGGCCCCCTCAGGGCTTTCAGCTCAGAGAGCGCAGCTTTCACTGCCACCGAGGAAATGTGGGGCTCCCTTTGCTCCAGGGGCCCTCTCTAAATTGCCTGCAAATTAATTTTCAAGTTTTATTCCAGAGCTGCCGTGGCTCTTGGTTTTGCCCTTTAGCTGAAGACCCCCTTCACCTTGACACCGGTGGACTTGGAGCTTTCTGCCTTTTCCCCAGGTGCTTCCTGGCGGCCTCCAAAGTCCAGGCTTTGCCAGCTGGAGCAGCTCAGCCTTTGGGACATACACAGCAGCGGCATACTTGCATGTCCCAGCTCTGCAGCATCCATAGGAGACAATCAGTAATGTCAATAACTGTCATCTCTCTGAACTGGCTTTAGCATCAGCTGAGGTGCTTAGTTCAGGGGTGAGCTGGTGTGAAAGTTTGATTTTGAAACGTAAGTTAATGATGACTTAATCTGTGGGATTAAGGAGGGATGTTGGGAACAAAAAGCCTGTATGTGGCAGGTGAGCAGCTTGGCATGGCTATTCGATGGTGTTACAGTGTCGGATGGGTCCTGCATCTCATCTCACAAGTCATCCAACTCCCATGCAGATGGCACTGTAGAGAAAGTCACATCCTGCCCTGGGGCTGGGTTTTTCTCCTGAGGATATTCCTTGGTTCTGGCTGTGCCTTGCAGGGGGTGTGCTGTCTGCATACCTGCCTGAAAGTCTCTTCATGTGAATGAAGCATTAAAACCTGATGACCAAGTGCTATTTGCAGGGCTGCAGCCTGGCCAGGCAGGACAGGACATCTGGGGCAGCAAGGCAGCAGTGATTGTGAGATGGGTTCAGGGCAATGTTAAACCCAGATAACAGTGAATTAATGAATTCCAGGATCCCGTTAAGTTAGGGGGAACCAGGTGGGGGCTGGGCTGCCTAGCGAGGACCCAAACTCCCAGTTGCCATGCCAAGAGCACGGCTGGAACTCATTTACTAAGGGGCTTTGCCATGCAGAGGGCACAAGCCCTGCTGCCCCCCACAGCTGTGGTGCTGGGCTCTGGGTTTCCTAGAATCATAGAAAGAAGGCTGGGTACAAGTTGCGTTGGTTGTAGATAATTCGGAGGTCTGACCCGTCCACTTCTGGGGGCTGTCCTGGGGACACTGGGGTTGGTGATTCCTGTGGCCAGTACAGCAGAGACAGTGCCTGCTGTGCACATGAGCTGTCAGACCTGTTGGGATAGGGGCTGTCAAGCCCCCTTATGCCTGGCATGATGATGGGGCAGGCATCAACTGCCAGAGGGGAGACTGAGATGAGCTCTTAGGCAGAAGCTCTTCCCTGTGAGGGTGCTGAGGCGCTGGCACAGGGTGCCCAGAGAAGCTGTGGCTGCCCCATCCCTGGCAGTGTTCAAGGCCAGGTTGGACACAGGGGCTTGGAGCAAGGTGCTCCAGTGGAAGGTGTCCCTGCCTGTGGCAGGGGTTGGGGCTGGAGGAGCTTTAACATCCCTTCAACCCAAACCAGTCTACACGTATCTGATTTTATGATCATGCCGCTGCTTAAAACCATCTGGTCCAGCAAAACCCCAAAGAGCTGCGTCCCCACAGTGCTGCTGAGCACCACATCCTGCCATCCGCCCCAGGAACCACAGCACAGGCTTTAACAGCCACATGAGGAAAACACAACCTGGGTTTTGGCCCTAAAAGCTGCTCCATCCCCCCCAGGCTGGGATGAATGGAGGGGTGTCGGGTGCTGGCCATGCTCCGTCCCCACAGAATATGGGATCCCGTTATCTTACTAAGAGTGGCCAAGTCTCAATCCTGAAGTAAGTGGCTGAGCTGTCACTAGACTGTGCTAATCCCAGAGGATTAGCACACCCGGCCAGGGCCAGCACCACAGGAGCATTTCTTCCTTGGGGCTGGGAAGCTTCTTCACCTTCAGCCACAGGGCAGCCGTGATACTTCTGCCTGCTGTGGGATTGCTTTTAGGGGTGTGCAGAATAGCAGGAGAATCGTTTGTGTTTTTGTGCCTCCCATCAGAAGATGCAGAAAGTGCTTCTTGAGCGCGGGTAGAAACTGGGGAAAAACCCAAACTGCTCCTGCCTGGGAGCTGGCCTGTCCCACAGAAGGCATTGGAGCAGCCATGCTGGCCTGGGAACCACAGACTGAGACGAGGGGTCTTGATACTGCACCAGTTTAATTGCTTTTGTTGCTAGAGCCAAGACGGCTGTGTGGCCTCCTGTGCAAGGCGGGTCACTGCCAGACCTTCCTCAGGTGCAGCTTCCCCCTGCCCAGGGACAGAGATGGCGCAGGTGGGGCTTGAGGATGCGGCAGGGGATGGGGCAGGGAGTCTGTTAATGGGGCAGGGAGCCTGGCAGTGGGGTCAGGAGTCTGGCAAGGAGTTGGGCAGGGGCTCGGGCAGCAGGGCAGGGGATGGGCAGGGGATGGGGCAGGGGATGGACAAGGGATGGGGCAGCGGATGGGGCAGGGGATGCGCAGGGGATGCGCAGGGGATGGGGCAGGGGATGGGGCAGGGGATGGGGCAGGGGATGCGCAGGGGATGGGGCAGGGGATGCGCAGGGGATGGGGCAGGGGATGGGGCAGGGGATGCGCAGGGGATGGGGCAGGGGATGGGGCAGGGGATGCGCAGGGGATGGGGCAGGGCATGGGGCAGGGGATGGGGCAGGGGATGCGCAGGGGATGGGGCAGGGCAGGGGATGGGGCAGGGGATGGAGCAGGGGATGGGGCAGGGGATGGGGCAGGGGATGCGCAGGGGATGGGGCAGGGGATGCGCAGGGGATGGGGCAGGGGATGGGGCAGGGGATGCGCAGGGGATGGGGCAGGGGATGCGCAGGGGATGGGGCAGGGGATGGGGCAGGGGATGTGCAGGGGATGCGCAGGGGATGCGCAGGGCATGGGGCAGGGGATGCGCAGGGGATGGGGCAGGGCATGGGGCACTGTTCTGTCCGCAGCCCACCGCCAGCCCCGCGCTTCAGGCGCCCGCTTCCGCCCCGCCGCTGCCCGGAGCCGCTCCCGGAGCCGCGGTTCAGCCCCGCGCCCCCCGCGGGGCTCCTTTGTTATCCCCCACCTCCCCCCCCCGCTCGGGTTGTGCCGCCCCTCGCGGGAGCGCGCCTCCCCCCCCCCCCTCCCCCGCTCGGCTCCGCCAACCGGCAGAACCTTCCAGCGCTGCCGCCGCGGGCACCGCCGCCATGGGCACCGCCGAGCCGCGCTGAGCCCCAGCCCCGGCCGGCAGCGCCATGGAGCTGGGCAAGGTGGTAAGTGCGCGGCCCCGGGACCCCCACGGCGGAGCCCTACCCCCGCCCGGGCGTGGCATCCGCGTCCCGCCAGGGATGAGGGTTTGCATCCCGCGGAGCTCCCTCCCGGGGAGGTTGGGAAGCGCCCGGATCCGGGAGGAGGGGCTCGGGGGCCAGCGGGAGCCGCACGGTGACCGGTAGAGCTGAGCCTGCCCCGCCAGTCCCGCGCTGATGCACCCAAGCCCGGGTTTGCTCCAAGCCGCGGTCCGCGGGTCCGGGCAGTGGCACGAGCACGCGCGTGTCCCCCTGCAAACCCGCGTACTCCCGCACACCCTCATCCCCACGCCCGCCCCTCGCCCGGGCATGCGGGATGGACTCAAGTTTGGGGTGAGAAGTGGGGTTTGAGGGTCCATTCCCGCAGAGAGGCACGGTCATCATCTGCACTGCTCACCTGGGGATTTGGCTCTTCCCAGTGCTCCTTGTCCCGGTGAGGGCGACAGAAGGTCCCTTGTGTGCAGCATGGAGCCCACGTGGTACCAGCTGTTCATGGCTCCATTGCAGGATCCAGACATCCTGGTGGGATATCGGGTGAGGTGGGAGCAGTGGCTCAGCAGGAGCTGTTGCAGAGAAGGATTTCCACCATGGCTGCCATGGCACCGCTGGGCTCTGCATCCCCAGGGCATCCCGGCTTTGCTTCATTCAGGAGCATCCTGCCAGGGCCAAATGCACCCTAGGCAGCCTGGGTATTCTGTGGGGGTGAAGCTTCCCAAGGAAGGTTAATCCTCGGGTGGCAGCTGGACACCAATGTGCATGTTTGGAGCTGAGTTGTGGCATCTGCTCCCTGAATCCTCCAGCCTCACTCCTTTATTTCCTCCCATTCAAAAAAAAAAAACAAACAAAAAAAACACCCAAATATTTGCATTTGCTGAGAAGCAGAAGATTTCAGTCAGGACCTTTGGGAAAGCTTCTGGAATATTTGAAGGTGGACAACCTTTCTGGAAAACAGCATCCTCCCTTCCCCGATGGAGATCACTGGTGCTAGAAGGGATCAATTTCATTTAAAATCCCTACTTACAATTGAAAGTCTGCCCATGGGGCAGCTCTGCTCCATGGCCAAGCAGCTGAGCAGTGCAAGGCAGGAGTGATGGAGTGCCCACATGGATCATCATCAAAACCAGGAACAAGTATTTTTTGTGTGGAGCAACCATGGAGGAGTGCAGGGTCCTGTGGCACCTCCAGAAAGGTTTTCTGCCTTTCCTCGGATCCAGCCACCGTGCTGGGGTTCAGTGGTGCCGTGGGACCTCTGGTTGTGGTGGGTCGGAGGTGGCCGGTAGCAGCGACCAAAGTGATCCCCAAGCTCTTCTGCAGCCTTGATTGACTTCTCTTTTGACAGTTATTTTAGCTGGAGACTCCAGAGGGATCTGGTTTTACAGTGTCAGCTTCCCCAGTGGTCGCTGCTGAGGTTTGGCTTCTTCTGCAGCCTCTCTTTTTCCCAGCTGTTCTGCCCCAAATCACTTTTCACCCTGTCCGTTCTTTTTCCCAAAGGGTATTGGTGTATTGGAAAAGTGCATATTCCTTAAACTGGATTGACCAAACACATGGCCAAGTAATTAATCTGCATAAATTGTTTATGACACTGGAGAAACCCAATGGCCCAACCAACTCTTTGGATGCTGGTGCCCCATGCTGGGCAGTGATGTGTTCAATGTAGCAAGTTCTCATCTCTGGTGTTGGTGGAACCCTTCCAGCTACTGGTGACCATCCTGCTCTCCCCTCCTGGCATCAGATGTCTCACTTGAGTCCTTGGGACCCACCACAAGTTGTGTGGGTGGTTGTCTTTGTTCTTTGCTGGCCTCAGAGGTGGAGGAGCGATGAGATCCCGCTGTCTCTCCTGCCCCAGCTTTCAGGATGTTCTGCACTCCTTATTTTCACTGGAGGCTCTGGAAGGGCCAGGCGAAGTGGTGTAAGCCCTCGCATGTGCAGCTCATGGGTGCATCACCCTCTGGATCCCAGCCTCTGCTTTAATGTCACCTGCTGCCCTCAGGAGGAGTTGGTGGGGTGGTCTGTTCAGAGACATTCAAAATGTGTATCCTTCAGCTTATTTTCATCTTTCCACCATTACTACAGCTCACAAGGTGAAAGTCTTGGTGGGAGCCAGACAGTGGCTGTCATCGTCTTGTGTGTGTGAAGACCTCTGAACCTCACATCACCCCACCCTGGCCTGGCCCAAGTGGTTTCTCCATTGGAAGCAATTCCTCTGCTAGAAGAGCTCCTCCATAACACCAACACTGGGCTATGCCGTGTGCCCAAGAGTGCTGATGGTGGATAGAGCAAGCATGACATGGATGTGAAGTCATCATCTTCCCAACTTAGAACTGGGGTCAGTGACGCCAGGCCAGGTCTCTACCAGAAGACCCTCATGGCAATGCCATCTTTTCCCAACATGGCTTGTGGAGCCCATGGCTATCTTCCCGGAGACTGGTTTGGGGTGTCACATGTGCCATAGGGCAAGGTGTCTCCAAACGCCCCCAAAACCCCCATGCTGGTGTCCCTTGGGATTCAGGGATGTTTCTGGTACACCTTGGTCCTCCTCCTGCTGGTATCCAAGCTGGTGGCAGCAGCATCTCCTTGTAGACAGGTACATCCCAAGCCATCTCCACTGGGAGCAGACCCAATGGATGCAGCGAGGTTTTGGGGTCTCTAACACTGGAGACCAGCATTACTTTGGGGAAATATGGTGGTTCTAATGGCCCAAGTGAAAGGAAATACAAGACATGTCATTTGTGGAATATTCCTCATCTGGTGGGATCAGGAGGCAAGAAGAGCAGCAGCACCTGAAGGTGCTCACACAGCCCTGGTCAAGGCACTTCATCCCTGGAGCGGTTCCAGCATGTGGCCAGCAGGAGAGGAATGCTTTCCTTCTGAACTCACGAATCCAGCAGTGGGTGCAGCCGGATAACCCAGATTAAATCATGGGAGGGTATTTTTAACATCTCCTCTCACTCCCTGCTCAAAGGAAGCATTTAAGACTGAGCAGGAGGGTTGGTTTATGCTGAGTGTAGTCTATACAGAAACGCATCCATGTGAGACCTGGCCCCATGTGGCTGCTGTCGAAGGCCACGCATGGGTGTTGGCGGTGGGGCTGTGATTTGCTTTTAGCCTCCGTTGGTGAGGGATGTTCAAAGCTTATGCCCCCCTCCAGGGCCAGGGCACAGCGTCGCTGTGCTGGGATTTGCATTTTAATTAAGCTCATGGATCTTTTTCCCAGGCTGGTTGCAGTCAGGTCTCGCTGCTGCTCACTTCCCCTGGAGCCCCTGCATCTGCAGGGCTTGGTTGCGGGTGGTTTTCCAGAGGTATGCTCCATCCCAGCTCTCCATTTATAGAAAGGAATTAAGGAGAAATGAGGGAGTGTTACTAAGAGGATTTACACTGCGACTTACTCAGTTTCTCCAAATAATTTGCAATAGCTCTGGATTCTTTAATCAACACTCATTTCCTTTTGGAAATGAAAGGAGAAGCAGGAAGGTGCTGTGCAGCTCCTGAGGAGAGCTCTCAGAACAGCAGGAGATGTGCAATTCAGAGGAAGCTGAGAGTGTAATTTGGGGAGATTCAGGGGGTTGAAGGTGTGGAGATGTGTATGTGAAAGAGTGAAGTGTTTCTCAGTGCTCAGAAAGTCCCTGTCACTCTGTCCAGGTCCCTCCCTGCAGTTTTGGACTCCTCAGTCCCTGTCTGGTACCTGTGGTCACCTCTGCATTGGTGGTCTCAACAAGAGGCACCGTCCTCCCGGTGCAGAGCTGTTGATGGCTCTGCTGTGGTGTGGCATCTCCCTGGAGAGGAGCTGGGCTGTGTCAGGGGTCCCACAGGACATGGTCTGCAATGCTCATTGCCAGTGGGAGTCCTGGAGACCTGTGGGAAGGGTGCTCAGTTCCCCCAGTGAAGGGCTGTGATGGTGCTTCAAGCCATGGGCTTCTGGGGGTTCTTCAGAGGGAAGAAGAGGTGCTCGGGCAGGTCCTGCTGCTCCAGGGCAGGATAGTCCCAGTCTGTTGCCTGGCTGCCCCTTCCCCAGATGGCCTGAGCCTTTCCTTGCCCCGCTCCAGAGGTGTTCTCAACGCTAGCGACGCTTGCAGTGGCACAAGTGCGTGCAGCGTTCCTGGTGCTTGCTGCAGTAACGGACCCACTGGCCTCTCCTCTCGCTTCCCTCCCGGCCCTGCTGCCTCAGCTGCATTGCACAAGAGGAAACGCCAGGGTTTCCTTTCCCGGCAGCAGTGGGGAGGGTGTGGGGCTGGCGGAAGGGCCCAGCTGCCCCACACCCCCGTGACCCCCTGCCATGCTCCCAGTGCTGGGAAGCGGTGATGAGCCCATTGGGTGCCTGTGTGGGGACCGGGAGCTGGCATCCCTCCATGAGCAAGACAGCGGAGCTGGGCCAGCAGCAAAGCCAAGGACATGCTTGTGGCCTGGCAGGTTAGAAACAGCCCTTGTGCTGTGGGAGCTAGTAATTAAATTAAAATAGCCATCAGCTGTAGGTGCGGGATGGTGTTGGGAAGCAGCACCTGTGGGTTGGCCTCAGAGACCCTCTCCGTGGTAAAGAGGTCTGAGCTTTCTGTCATAGAATCGTAGAATCTTACGTACTAGAGCTAGAAGCCTTTCTTTTTCTTACTCTGTTGTGTCAGCTAGCTTGTTTGTGAAACTTACCAGGGAGTCGGGGAAGGGTTTGGGTTGAAGGGACCTTAAAGCTCATCCAGCTCCAACCCCTGCCACCGGCAGGGACCCCTTCCACTTGTTGAAGCCCCTGTGTCCAACCTGGCCTTGAACACTGCCAGGGATGGGGCAGCCACAGCTTCTCTGGGCACCCTGTGCCAGCGCCTCAGCACCCTCACAGGGAAGAGCTTCTGCCCGAGAGCTCATCTCAGTCTCCCCTCTGGCAGGTTAAAGCCATTCCCCTTGGCCTGTCCCTACAGGCCGTTACCCAAAGCCCCTCTCCAGCTTTCCTGCAGCCCCTTTAGGCACTGGAGCTGCTCTAAGGTCTCCCCTTAAGGAGCCTTCTCTTCTCCAGGCTGAACCAGCCCAGCTCTTTCAAGGCAGCCCCGAACTTTTCTCCTTTTTGACCTTTCAAATGCAGCAGGGGGTTGGGGATGGAGGGTCCTGGAGGCCTCTGTCCAGAGCCAGGGGCTGCCAGTCTCCATCACCCTCCTGCCGTGTCTCCCCGCTCTGAGGGCATCACTTCGGCCCTCTGGCTGGATAAAGATGTCCTTGCTTTCCTAATAAAAGTCTGCAGGAAAGGGCATTTAAACTGGGAGCATTTCCAGCTTTCCCAGGGACGCAGAGGCCAGTGCCTTAGGCATGGGGCAGCAAACACCACAGGCCTGTGGGGACCAGCCCTGAGAGCAGCCAGTGCAGCTGGAGCAAGCACCAGTGTCCCCACAGCAGGACTGGTTCATACTGGGATGTCAGGACCCAGGCACCTCGTTTCAGTTAAGGGGGTGCTCAGCCTTGGAAGGGGGTGCAGTTGGCAGCTGCAAGTGAGATCAGAAGCTCTCTCAAGCCTTCAGCCCATTGTTCCTGCTCTGTCTGGTGGATGCTTCAGTGGCAGAGACTTCCAGGGGGGTTTGGTTGGGCTGGAGGGCTTGGCTCAACGCTAGTGTTTTGGACCATGCCTCGCTGTACGTGGGGTGCCTGTGGCTGGTGCCCATGTGCCCCCCCAGATCCACTTGACACAGTCACCAGGGTCAGTTGGGATGAAACCAGAGCAGGGCTCCCTCGGAAGGGACAGCAAGTTGGGATGCAAGAATGAGTGAAGTGGGAGAGGCACTGGGATAATCCCACTGCTTTAGTTGGTTTATATCAGTAACTGGCTACTTCTGGCAGTGCTGAGCCAGATGGTTTCTCCCCTCAGCAGTGGATGGATCCTCACAGAACAGGTGCTGGGCAAGTGCTTGGTGCTGCCGGTGACGGAGGAGTGTGGAGAGTGGGTGGCCCCACACTGGCATCGCTGCACTCGCTTAGGGTGACCGGCAGCATCCCCCCACTGCCAGCACAGCTCCCCGAGGGCAGCAGTGGGGTATGGTTAAAAATCCTGCCCGGCAAATGCTTCCAGTGCTGCCGCTGCCTCTCCGGAACCTAAACGGCGTGCTGGCTCTGCCCTGGCTCCACAGTGTGGGCTTCACGCAATCCCCAACATCTCGTGGAGTCCTAGAATAGCAGATTGGAAGGGACCTCAAGGATCATCTGGTCCAACCTTTCACGGCAAACCCTGACCTACACTGTGTTGCAAGTTTTTTGCCTCTCTTGGCAAGGGAGCAAAAGAGCAGCTCTTGGGCAGGGTTGTGCTGGGGGGGAGGCTGCCTGTCCTGCAGGAGGGTTGTGCTGGCTCCTGGTAGGATCAGTCTGGGCGGTGGGCACCGGTTGTGCCATGTCTGGATGTACCTGTTGGCAGTGGGATGGGAAGGTCCATCTCCTGCACCGCTCACTCTGCAGCTGGGGCTCCAGTCCGGCTCCACTCTGCAGCGTGTCGTGGCCTCGCCTTCCCACTGCTGGATTCCCTCAAACTCCCTCTCCACTCAGCTCCCCCTGAAAGCAGAGTAGGAACCACTGGCTACTGTCTGTGATCCAGAGGCAGGGGAGGGATTTGCCTTCCTTGTGTCCATCCACCAGCCCAAGGGCAGGAGAGGGTTCTTTGTGGTCCCTGCTTGAATTGCATCATTATTATGCTGAGTAAATGAGTCCTGGCAGCAGCTGAACCTGGCGGATGCCAAGCACATCCCAGAAAGGCATCCGGCAAGGGGCAGGATCCAGCTGGCACGAGCAGGGGCTGGGGACCTGGATGGGACCCAGCCACCAGCAGGTGCTGGCAGAGCTGGGGTGAGGGGGGACCAGGGGGTGCCTGAACTCTTATCACCTCCCCCTCCTCCACCACTTCTCTTCTGCAGACTGTCAGCATCAATAAGGCCATTAATGCGCAGGAAGTGGCTGTCAAGGAGAAACATGCCAGAAATATCCTTCCCAAAGTTGGCTGTCAGACAAGCAAGCGTGGGAGAGCGGCCGGGGCTGCCCAGAAAAGAGGCAGCAGCAAGGTGGCGCATGGGGGAGGTGTTGGGGTGCTGAGGGTGCCAGGGTAGGACCCTAATGGGCTCTTGATGATGGTTGGGGTTTTTTGAATATGGCAGCGGGTCCCTGCTCCTGCTGCTGCAGCCTTTGTTTGTTGGTGGGTGCCCAGCCTTGTGCTTCCAGTGCTGCTCACATCCCATGGGAGGGGAGGAGTGGTGGATGCCCACAGCAGGTTGCCTGCATGGGAAGATGATGCTTAATTCCCAGTGGTGCTTGTGAGCATGCTGCCTCAAAAAGCAGATTCCCAGCATCGCAGCAGGGCCGTTGAGAAAGCTTTGCAGAGGTAGAGCCCCAGTCCCGAGTATGCCATGGCACTCCTGGAGCAGTGGTGTAGGACTGGAGGAGAGGGGACAGCAAGTGCTGCCCTTGGGGACAGCGTGTGCCTGGGCTTGGCAGTTTATGAGCTCCCCGTGGTGGCCTGGCTCCCCTCAGCTCTCTGGGTACAGCTGGGTTCGGAGTGGCAACTCTTCATCACCACTGAAGGGGAGAAGGGTTTTTCCTTGACCAGCCACCACCATGCATCTTGGGCACGCACCACGAGAAGGGAGCACAGACCTTCTGGTCGGTGGTGAACCGGCTGCCGCTGTCGGGGAATGCCGTGCTCTGCTGGAAGTTCTGCCACGTCTTCCACAAGCTCCTCCGGGATGGCCACTCGAACGTGAGTGCTTGGCTCGGCAGCTGCCAAAATCCTCTCCCTGGCAGGGCTGTATGGGGTGGTGGGATATGCTGGGGGGTTGGTGCCCTCCTGGGGGTCAGTCCTGGGTGGGGACTGGTACAGGGACCCTCCCCACTCACTCTGTCCATAACCCCCTGTGCTACAAACCCCGGTGCCAACCAGTGCCCTCCAGTGCCAGAGCAAACTGCTTGGTGCAGGGCATTGACATCAGGGCAGGAGCCATCAGCAGGGATCCTCCTGCCCGTGTGCAGATGGGGAAGCTGAGGCACCCTCCTGCTTGTGGCAGTGACACCATGGGCAGGCTGCAGGGTTGGGAACGAATCAAGATCTCCCGTTCCTGACCCCAGCTGCTGGCTCCACGTCTCACACACCCTGTCCCAGTGCTCTGCCTGTGTTGTGTGCTTATTGTCACTATCATTCCTCCAGGTCCTGAAAGACTCTCTGAGATACAAGAATGAGCTGAGTGACATGAGCAGGATGTGGGTAAGTGGCCAATCCCACCAGCCACAATGAGTGAGGACACTCTGGGGGACCCTCTGCAGTATGTGGCACCCAGCCAGGCTGGGGGATGGTGGGGTGGAGGGTGCTGTATCCCAGGAGGAGCCAGGCTTTAAGGGCAGAGCAGATGCTGAGCTGTGGCTGACCCATGGCTACTGTGGGGTGGGTTTGCCGGCTACGTTCAGTATCCCCTTCCACCAAAATCAAATGCCTTCTTCCTATTTTATGGCAAACCCCAGTAAAACTCTTGCTTTGACCATCAAAAGCAGCACTGAAGTCTGCAGATAAAGGGATAAGAAGGTCCTGACCAGATCCCTTCAACACGTTTGCTGCAAGCCAGCCAGCAGCCCACATGCCAAGATGCCAGTGAGGATGGGCTTCGGCTGGGTTTTTGAGGGAGATAAGGCAGAGGTCACTCATGCTGCAAGGGGAGAATGTTTTTTCACAGCCTGGCTTGCATCTCAACAGCTTTTTGGTGTCCTCAGGGCCACCTCAGTGAGGGCTATGGGCAGCTCTGCAGCATCTACCTCAAACTGCTGAGAACCAAGATGGAGTTTCACACCAAGGTGAGCATCCCATCCCTGTACCCAAGACCACAGCAAGGGCTGGGCACTGGAGTGCTGGGGCGAAAGTGACAGCAATGCTCTGGGGCAGGACAGGGGCTTGCAGAGCTGTGCTAGTGCTGTCTCCCCCATGGGTCCTCTCTGTCGTGGCCATCCTTCTGCCTTCATGAAACGTGCCCCAGACTGCCAGTGTCCATCCTTAGCCTGGATTAAAATTGGCCCAAGAGCCAGCACTTTGGGATGGCAAGCTTCCTGGTGGACCAGGGCTCCTTGGAACGCATCTAGACTGGGCTGGGAATTGGTGAGCTACAAGAAGCAGTAAGAGACCTCCCCCAGGTTTGGGGTGCATGACCCCTTCCAGGTATCCTAGATGGGCAGAGGTGGAAGAGGCCATGGGGTTCTGGAGTGGAGAGGGCTTAGGGGAGGCTGTACCATGCCATGCTGCGGGAACAGCTTCTGCCTGTCACCAGCACTGCTTTGGCACTATCTGCAGGGGCTCAAGGGCGCCTGGCAGGGCAGGGCCAGCACCAAGGCGTAAACTCCATGGAAAACCTTGCAGCATAGCCTGGCTTTTCTGCATCACCACAGATGCGGGGAGGGAAGCTGGGGATTTGGGCCAGGGGAGGTCCATGTTGGTGCACAGAGAAGGATGATCACCAGCACCTGCTCCAACTGGTGTGTACGCATGGGGTGCGTATTCACCATGATCTGCAAATGAAGTAGCTGTGTTTAGAAACCTGCCTTTGCTTGGGACCAGGGTGTGAGTGTAAGGTGCTCTGGTGCTTTCTGAAACAAGTATTTTATACGGGCAGGAAAAGTAGAGTGGAAGCAACAAGTCAGCTTGGAGTTTTAAGAATGATGAGGAAGTAATGATTAACTTGACCTAAGCACTGCTGAGTGTGCACAGCCTGAGTTCTCGGCAGAACTTCCAACAGCGTCACAGATCTGAGGTTTCTTCGTGCACATCCAGTTCATCTCAGACCATAAATCTCACCTTAGGTTTATCAGGAGATCAGGACAAGGTAGCAGAGAACAAGCCCCTCTGCCCAAGCAGTCTCAGGGCTCCAGGCCTCTGGGAGGAATCCACTGCTTCCCTGGGGAGATTATTCCAGTGGCTGATTGTTCTCATTGTGAAAAATTTTGCCCTTATATCCAGTCACAATATCCCTGGCAGTAACTTGTGCCCATTGTCCCTCATTTTTAACATGTGAATCCTTGTAAAGAGAGTCTGCATCTTCTTTTAACCACCTTTTAAATACTGGAACATGGTAATGAGGTCTCTCGTAAGCCGTCTTTTCTCTAGGCTGAACAAGCCCAGTTCTCTCAGGCTTTCCTCATGTGGCAGGCTTCCCAGTCCTTTTATCATCCTTGTGGCTCTTCCCTGGGCCCTGTCCAGCCAGTCCACGTTGTTTTTGTATAGCTGGGACCAAAACTGAACACTGTATTCCAGGTGTGGCCTGACAAGCACTGAGTGGGACAATGACATGTCTATCTCTGCTGGTGATGCCCTTGTTGATGTTCCCCAGCATTCTGTTGGCTTGTTTTGCCACAACTGTGTACTTGTGCTCCTGTTGAGCTTGTGTCCTCCAGCACCCCCAGGTCCCTTTCCACAGAGCTGTCCCACAGCCAGGCAGATCCCAGCCTGTGTTGCACTCTTGGATTATGTTTACGCAGATCTCTTGTACAAGAGTAAATGACATTACAAACCACCTGCCCATATCAACATCTTTGGTTTGCCTTGAGCAAGCCAACAAGTCCTGAATCTAGACTATGCATTCATAAGTAAATAACTCTATGACCTGAAGTTTAAATTAAAGCCAAATGTTTGACCCAGTATTGCAACATTTATTAAAAAAGATTATCAACCATCAGTGTTGTATGTTATGTGATGCTAGTGGATCACAATCACTGTATACCTGTACCTTTCATCATATCTCATCTAAATCTCCCCTCTGTTAGTTTAAAGCTGTTCCCCCTTGTCCTATCACTACACTACATCTACATCTACTACATCATCTCCTCCCTGCTCCACAGGTTTCTAAACCCAGGGAGAATTGGATTTTCTTGCTGGGCAGAGTATGGGCACCATGGATGGTGCTGGGGATGATGCAGTCACCCAAGGCTCTGCAGACCTTGTGTCAGCCCCTTTCCCCCCTGCATCACTCCCACTGGGCATCCAAAGAGCTGTCCACATCTCCTTCACTGAGGCCACTGGCTGGATCAGCAACACTGGTGTTCTCAGAGCTGTGTGATCCTCCAAAACCTGTTCCCAGCTCCTGTTTCTCCTGCAGAATCCCCGCTTCCCCGGCAATCTCCAGATGTCCGACCGGCAGCTCGACGAGGCAGGGGAGAACGACGTCAATAACTTGTGAGTGTGGGGCAAGGGCAGGGTGGGAGGTGGGGGGGGTGGGTGCAGGCAGGGCCATGGCACTGCCCAACCTCACCAGCAGCACTGAGCCAGGAGCAGGGCCTGGCACCTTCCCCCCAGCCCTGCCCCAGGTGCATGGAGCCCCGCTCAAGGCTGGTGCTTCCATGCCAGCACATCCGCTTGTTCCTGTGGGGTGTCAACCTTCACACGCTGAGGGCCACGGGTGGCCGTGGGAACACTCTCCAAACATCCTTATCCCTTTCTTCCTAGTTTTCAGCTGACAGTGGAGATGTTTGACTACCTGGAGTGTGAGCTGAACCTCTTCCAGACGGGTGAGCTCTCGCACTGCCCTGGGACTGAGCTGCTTTGGGGCAAGGCTCTGGGGAGAGGAGCTTGTTTCTGCTCTGGGCACTTCACACGGATTTCAGTTGACGTCCCTGCGTGCCTTGCTGTCTCCAGCAGTGCCATGGGGTCCTGGGGTGGGCACGGAGGCATCTTGCCTTCTTCTGTGTGAGCAAACAAGGGGTAAAACCACCCAGGCTCAAGCGTTGGGCTGTCACACACCTCTGCGTGCTTGAGCAGGGTCAAGCTTGGGGTAAATTAAAGTGATTCTGGGGCAAGCCTTTGACTGCTGCATGCCCCAGGCTGGGGGTGCTGGTAGGACAGAGCTGTGTTTCAGTAGGACTGGAGCAGCACCTTCACCTCTTGGCTGTACAGGGGGAGGGTTCTGATTCCAGGGGGGCTCATCTGTCCCCAGAGTGTTCCCGGGATCTCTCACTTTTCCACCCATTGGAGGGGAATTGCTGGGTAGAGGGAGAAGAAGCTGCCATCCTCTCCAGCCACCCTGCTAGCATCCCACAACTCATGGGAGGCCCATAAGGCTGGACCATCAAGATGGTCACTGGATACATCAAGCATCCCGTGCCCCCAGCCCTGGCAGAAATACTTCTGTTCCCTGGGGCACATCCTTCTATAGCACTCTTCCAATATCTAAAGGTGGCAAACAAGAAAGCTGGAAAGGGGCTTGGACAAGGGCCTGCAGGGACAGGCCAAGGGGAATGGCTTTAACCTGCCAGAGGGGAGACTGAGATGAGCTCTTAGGCAGAAGCTCTTCCCTGTGAGGGTGCTGAGGCGCTGGCACAGGGTGCCCAGAGAAGCTGTGGCTGCCCCATCCCTGGCAGCGTTCAAGGCCAGGTTGGACACAGGGGCTTGGAGCAAGGTGCTCCAGTGGAAGGTGTCCCTGCCCGTGGCAGGGGTTGGAACTGGATGAGCTTTCAAGGTCCCTTCCAATACAAACCAGTCTGTGAGTCTATGATCCTGCAGCCCCAGCACAACGTGCATTTTGATGTGATGTGGACAGAGGATTGAGGACATGAGGTGTTACCAGCTGCGCTCGACTGGTTTTGGAGCATCTCCCTGCCGGCACACATGGCAGAATGCAGTGGCACAGCAGTGACTGGCAGAGCACAGGGGCTGCGTGCCCTCGGGGGTCAGGACTTCTGCCCAAGGAGCTGTCTGGGGCTCAGGACTGGGCACCTCCAGCCCACAGTTCCAGGCTGAAGTGTTCCCAGTGTTGGAGTCCTGGGTGGGAATTTCTCCTCCCACCAAGCGTGCAAACAGCTGTGGGCAGCAGGCTGGGTCTGCAAGGGCCAGCGGGTCTCTTTCTCCAGGTGATATTAGTGGACATGGCTGGCAAAGCATGACACCAGCCCGTGCTGTGGGTGCTGTCAGGGCCTAATCCCGTGCTCCTTCCCTGCAGTGTTCAGTTCCCTGGACATGTCGCGCTCGGTGTCGGTGACGGCCGCGGGGCAGTGCCGCCTGGCCCCGCTCATCCAGGTCATCCTGGACTGCAGCCACCTCTATGACTACACCGTCAAGCTGCTCTTCAAGCTCCATTCCTGTGAGTGTCCCCAGTGCCTCGGGCAGGGGAGGACACAGAGTGGAACACCAGGGGTCACCACCCTGCTCAATCCCAGGCCTTCTGGGGGGTGAAGGGAGTCACATGGGCAAGGGAACAGGAGGGGCAAGTGCTGGGGGATGGAGGTGTCCCAGAAGTCTCCCCTGCTGAGCACCCCTCAGCTGCATGGACAGTGTCCACCAGGAGCTGCCCTGGCTTTGGGCAGGCACTGGCTGCAAAACCCACATCCCTTGGGACCTTGAACTGTGATGGTAGCTGCCTGAATGCCAGCTTGCTACCTTTCCCTGCCTGGGGTGTCTGATGGGGTACATGATCCCCTTCTGCAGCAGGACACAGTGACAGAGTATTCAGACCCGGGAGGAGGGTGGTCGTCACTGGGAAAGACCTATCCCCACATGGCTGTGCCAATGGGCTTTCCTCTGATCTGCACTCCTTCCCAGCGTGGAGACACCCACCGATGTTTCTGCTTGCTACTTCTTCCAGGTCTGCCAGCAGATACACTGCAGGGCCACCGGGATCGGTTCCTAGAGCAGTTCAGAAAGTAAGTGCCCAGATGTGGGACAGATGTGGGGCACCGGCTGTCCCTGCTGCTAGCCATGCTCCAGGGATGTTCGTGGGGCAGAAGGAGGATGGGGAAGGAATGCCAGAGCCCCTGCACTGGGCCTCGGGAGCTGAGTGATGGAGGTGGAGGAGGCGCAGGAGTCAGTCTTGCTTGAGGCTATGAAATCCAGCCTGCTTCAACCTGTTGGCTTTCTCTGGAGCTTTCTGCATGGAAAAGTGGTTTTTGCTTGTGGCTCCATTATGAGAGGGATGTTTTGGTAGGAGCAATGGGGTGGGAGAACACAAGCAGCACATGAAGGCAGTTTGAGATGCTGCTGCCGGGCAAGGGTTTGCATAAGCCCTGGTCATGACACTGAGGGATGGGACAGGGAAAAGAGATTTTCCCCCCAGTTCTGTTGAATTTTAAGGAAAATTGACAGTTTCCCAAACACAAGGGAATTTATTAAAAGGGGCGGCTAAAGGATGAAACCTTGGGGTGTTGCACAGCTGAGGAGCGGTCCATGAAGAGTCTTGCCAAGAGCCTGCATGCCATGGGGTGGAGTGGAGCAGAGGTGGTTTTTGCATGGGAAAAGCTATCCCTGCGGGGACATAGAAAAGGAAAAGCTTTTGGCACCTGCGTCTGTCCCAGATTAAGGTGCCAATAAGAGAGATTTTTAAAGCTGCAGCTAAAGGTTGTGGGAGGAGAGCTGGAACCAAGTTGCGGTCACCCAGTTGCAGCATGGGATGGGTGGGTGCTGCTGTTTGGTGGAGGTGGGTGTTGTGTTTGTGAGAGGCCATGAGCTGCTGCAGGGTGATGCTCGATTCAAGGTCACAAACTGCAAACCAGTGCCCATGGCAAAACCACTGGGCATGGCTATTAGCAGATGGCAGGATGGTCTGTGGGCTCTGACACCCTGGGCACAGCACTTGGGGCAGTATCAGCTGTGGGTATCATCAGATAACCACCAGGATGGGGGGTGGCTGGAAGGGAGGGCAGCCGTGACGGCAGGGCCGGGCAGTGCTCATCACCCCAGAACTGGAGATGCTGACGGAGGGCCCTGTGCTGCTGCCAGAGCTGAAGGGGAAGGTGCAGGTGTGGCCTCCAGGCAGGAAGCCCCCAACCCGCTGGGGCTGTTCCTCGACAACGGGGGTGTTTCTGAGCTGTCCCTTCCAGCTTTGGCCGTGGGGAGGACAGCACAGAGAGGTGGCTGCACCTCAGTGTGCCCCGGTGCGGCCGTTGTGCTGTGGTTCATGGTTTCATAGACTCAGAGAGTGGTGAGGGTTGGAAGGGACCTTTGAAGATCATCCTGTCCAGCCGCTCTGCCATGGGCAGGGATATCTTCCACAAGATGAGGTTGCTCCGGTTTCAGGTCCTTCTCTCTGCTCATCATGTCCTGGGTTTGGTGACAGTACCTCATACACTCCAGAACAGCATGGCGGCCCAGTAACATCCTCCTGGAGCCAGGCGAGGCGCTGGAGCTGCCCACATTTGGGGTAGGGTGTCTGGGTTGGGCAGGATCTATCCCTGACCATTCCTTGCCCCTTGCAGGCTGAAGGACCTTTTCTACCGCTCCAGCAACCTGCAGTACTTCAAGCGGCTCATTCAGATCCCACAGCTGCCGGAGGTGAGACCTCAGGGTCGGCACTTCCCACACTTGCTGCCCCCATGGCCAGGAGCAGCAATGGGGCTGGTGGCCCTGGGACAGTGCCCAAAGGGTGTCAGCTGCTGCCTTCCCTTGTTTCCTGAGGCCAGTGGCAATGTGTGGCTTCTGGGGTCTGAGGCTCATCCTGCATCCCTCTGGGTGGGATCCTGAGGGATGGAGCTGCCTCTCCAGCCGAGGGCTGGGACGCCCCTCTCACAGTGGCCTTCAGCCCTTGCCGGGATCTGTCCTGTGCGTCCTGGCTCCATCCCTGCAGGTGCTGCCGCTGTTCTCATGGGTCAGGGCACAGCCAGCTCAGCACTGGGGCAGGATTTCAACCAGCCTTGCCTGAAGCCCTGCGGCAGTGCCAGTGCTCTCCGCAGCAGCCACACTCCCCTTTCTCCCCAGAACCCCCCCAACTTCCTGCGTGCCTCCGCACTGTCAGAGCACATCAGCCCTGTGGTGGTCATCCCCGCTGAGGCATCCTCACCTGACAGTGAGCCCATCACGGACCTGGTGGAGATGGACACAGCCTCACAGGTGAGCTGCCACAGCACTGCCCGTGCACCCCAGGCTGCAGAGGGGATGGCAGGTGCCCTTTGGCTCCCAGACCAGGGTTGTTTCTCCAAAACCACACCATGGTCACAGCTGGGACAGTGGGGATGGCCTTGGGCACTGCAGAGCATCGCTGCAGCGGGACCTGTTGGCACTGGGTGCCACATGTGGGTGCTGCACAGTCTAAGCCAGGCTCTAGTCATCTGGGAGTGCTTCTCTTCGTGGTTTGGTGCCCTACAGTGATGGCTGGCTGGAGATGTTTGGCTTCCTAGCATTGCCCCTCTGTGCTGCATGCTTGCATTAGGTCCTCACTCCCCTCTCCACCAAGAGCTGTCTCCTGGCACTGAGCATTTCTGGGAGGGGAAGAGGCGTACAGTGACATGGTTTATGGGGCCCATCCCCACCCCAGGAGTGGGGACAGATCAGAGATGATTCATGTTCAATATGTTCAACATGTTCAGTACCCTGGTAGCAGCGGGGAGGATCCAGCCCCAGTGTCACAGCAGCACCAGCAGGCAGCAGCCCTGCTGGCACTTGGGCTTGGTGGTGCTGCCAGGGATATGGAGGGGACGAGGGCTCCGGGGCAGTGCTGGGTTCACTCCAGGTCCCTGCTGCTCTCCCTTCAGAGCCTGTTTGACAGTAAGTTTGACGACATCTTCGGCAGCTCTTTGGGCAGTGACCCCTTCAACTTCAACAGCCAGAATGGGATGAACAAGGATGACAAGTAAGCAGTTGGTCTTACGCCATGGAGGCAGCCAGGATTGGATTAGGAGCTCCCAGCATGGCACCATGGTGGCCGAGGGGACACCTCCATCCCAGGCAGCGTGGGTGGAGCATGTACCTGGTGTCTCCTTCCCAGGGACCGCTTAATCGAGCAGCTTTATGGGGAGATTGCAGCCCTGAAGGAGGAGCTGGAGAGCTTCAAGGCTGAGGTGGGTAACAACCATCCTGTGATGCAGAGAGCATCCATGTGGGAGGTCCAGGGGCAAGATGAGACCCAGCAGCTCATGTTGGGAATGAGGCTGATGGGGTAATGGCTGTGTCCCCGGATGGGCAAGGAGTGACACTGTCATAGAATCAGAGCCTGGTTTAGGTTGGAAGGGACCTTAAAGCTCATCCAGTTCTAACCCCTGCCACGGGCAGGGACACCTTCCACTAGAGCAGCTTGCTCCAAGCCCCTGTGTCCAACCTGGCCTTGAACACTGCCAGGGATGGGGCAGCCACAGCTTCTCTGGGCACCCTGTGCCAGCACCTCAGCACCCTCATGGGGAAGAGCTGCCTAAGAGCTCATCTCAGTCTCCCCTTTGGCAGGGTAAAGCCATTCCTCTTCTCCTGTCACTACTGTCTGTCCTGCCCTGTCCCTGTTTCTGTGTCCCTGGTGCTGCCATCCCTGCCATTACAGGGGGTCCCTAGGTGTGCCAGAGGATCTGTGTCCCTGCTGGGAGGGGCCAGGCTCACCCCCATTGCCCAGAATCCTCCTTGCTTCACCCCAGTGCACTTGGGGCACTGTGGGGTGCTACCCATGGGGTGTCTGCCGGACAGTACTGGCAGGCGTGGGGCAGCACTGGCAGCCATGGAAAGGCTCTGGGAGCTGCCGGCTGCCATTCTGCAGAGCGCACGGGGCATGATGCAGCTGCGCGGTCGCGCCAGCGAGCTGGAAGCTGAGCTGGCCGAGCAGCAGCACCTGAAGCAGCAGGCGCAGGATGAGAGTGAGTTTCTGCGCACGGAGCTGGAGGAGCTGAAGAAGCAGCGGGAGGACACGGAGAAGGCACAGAGGAGCCTGACGGAGATTGAAAGTGAGGAGGGAGAGCCAGTGCTCGGCTCGGGGTCAAGGTGAGCTACAGGGCAGGAGTCCTGGTGCTCACCCGTGTCCCTGTGTGTGGGGCAGGGCGGGCACAGGCCAATGAACAGCGCTACAGCAAGCTGAAGGAGAAGTATAGCGAGCTGGTGCAGAACCATGCTGACCTCCTGCGGAAGGTGGGTTACCCAAACGCACCCTGGTGTCCCCTTTTCTCAGCCGTGCCCCGTGACACCAGGGGTTGCTGAGCTCCTCTGCCCTCACCAGAACGCAGAGGTGACCAAGCAGGTGACAGCAGCCAGGCAGGCCCAGGGAGATGTGGAGCGGGAGAAGAAGGAGCTGGAGGACTCCTTCCAGCGGGTGAGCGAGCAGGCTCAGAGGAAGGTGAGTGGGAACTGAGCAGGGGACATGCCAGGAATGGCTGGGGGAGCTCCCCATCGGGGCTCTGGTGCCAGCCTCTCCTCTTGCTGGCAGTCTCAGGAGCAGGCAGAAGTGCTGGACACTCTGAAGAGGGAGCTGGCAGCCAGCAGACAGGAGCTGCAGGTCCTCCAGGGCACACTGGAGTCCAGCACACAGGTGAGAGTCCAAGGGTGGCCCTGCATGGTCTGCCTGCTGTCACTGCTTGCGTGAGGTGTCCCCATCCCAGAGGTGTTACCCACGGTTGGCCTACTCCCAGCAGGGAGATAACCAACTCCCTGTCTTCTCCTTCCTCGCACCTAGGTGAGTTTAATGCTTTGGGGCTGAGAAATGCAGGGAGTTAAAGATTCCTGGAAGCAAGAGCATGCTATGCAACGGCCTCCAGCAGCAGGGATTGTTAAACAGACCCCTGCCAGAGCAGGATCAGGGGAGGCAGCTCTGCCCACTGCAAAACTGGCAGGCTCACTGCTGTGCCAGAGGGTGTTTCATGCTCATGAAGCTCTGGAGGGCAGCAGGGGCTTCCGTGCTCCTTACAGAAGGCAGAAGATGGCAGGAGAATGCAGTGGGACAGGGATGGGGCAGAGCTGGAGCTCGCAGCCACCACCTTTCATCCACTCCTCCATCAGGATGCTGACAGTCATCATAGCAGTGGTTTCACTGACGAAAGTGAAAGGGCTCTCCAGGGAGCCTTGGCTGGCCCCAGACAAGGCCATCGGTGCTGCAGGGGTGCTGCCAGGGAGTGGGTGATACAAAGCTGCAACCTGCATGGGCTGCGATGCACCAAGCAAGGACAGTTGGGGTGACCCAAGCCTGGACCATGACCAAGTCCCCAGCCTGGAGGGTTCACCCTTGGCTCAGCCCCTACTGCTTTGTGCCAACGCAGGTGGGAGCAGAGCAGAGCACCCGAATCGCTGGCCTGGAGCAGGAGAGGGACAGCCTGAGCCGGGCAGCGGAGCGGCATGGGGAGGAGGTGGCTGCCCTGCATGCTGAGCTGCAGCAGATGCGGGACAGGCTTGGCCGTGAGCAGGAGAGCAGCAGGATGGAGCTGGAGATATTGCAGGCCCAGCTGAGAGACAAGGTACTCCAGGGGCATCCCAGCATCTCCCTCCCTGCCATGCTATGGGGTCCAGCAGAGCTGGAGGCAGCGCAGGGCATGGGGGTGACTACCAACCAGCACGAACTGGATTTCCAGTCCATGACCCCCACTGTGGTTCTGCAGGAGAGCAAGGAGCAGGCGCTGCAGCAGCACGTGGCTGAGGAGCAGTTTGCCCTGCTGCAGGGCACCGCGCAGGAGGCCAAGCGGATGGTGCAGGATGCCCTCAGCCATCTGGAGGATCCTGCCCACATGGCCTGCACCGGCTCGGCAGGTGAGTTCCCTGGGGGCTCGCCAAACCTGGCGTTATCCCAACCTGCTGCCACGCCAAGCCCCACTCTCTGCTGTCCTCTGGGCCGTGCCAGCAGCAATCCCTGCGTTTGAGTCCTGCCTGCTGTCTGCCTGCAGATTGCCTCCTGTCCAGGACACTGGCAGCCTCCGAGTGCCTAGAGAGGCTGCAGGATGCCCACAGCAAATACGTTTCTGACCACACAGGTGGGAGCCAGCAGGGGCTGGGCTGGGGGAAAGGGGCAGCTGCAGCACTTTCGGGCTGGGTGGGCAGCACCCACGGGGGCTGAGGCATGTGCCCCTGTCCCACTGCAGCCATTGGCTCCCTGCTGCCCACCCTGGCCCTGTTTGCCCACCTCGTCAGTGACACCATCCTGCAGGGCAGTGCGACCTCCCACCTGGCCCCCATGGAGCCCGCTGACCGTAAGTGCTGCTGACCAGGCGGGGGGACAGGGGCTGGGACAGGCAGGGGCTGTGGCGAGCAGGAGCTGGGGCAGGTGGGGGGGGCAGGGGCTGGTTGTCTCCGTCACTGCCTGCGGTACCCCCAGCCTGTCGTGCTGCCCTTGCAGGTCTGCTGGAGGCGTGCAAGCAGTGCAGCAGCGAGGCCGTGAGCTACCTCAGTGCCCTGCAGGACCCGGGCAAGGTGAAAGGTGCTGACTGCAGCCTGCTGACGATCTGCCTGGGACGTATCAGTGCCATCGGGGAGGTGGGTGCCCAGGAGGGCTGGTGGGATGGGGTCAGGCTGTGGCGGGCACTGCCAGAGGGGCTATGCCGGCCTTGGACGGTCCTTTTTGTCCTCTCCCATCCCCAGGAGCTGCGGCCCAGAGGGCTGGATGTCAAGCAGGAGGAGCTGGGTGACTTGGTGGACAAGGAGATGGCAGCAACAGCAGCAGCCATCGAAACAGCAGCTGCCCGCATCGAGGTAAGGGTTGCCGCATGCCATGAGGCACCCGTGGGTGCTGTGTCTGCCAGGACTACCAGCACGAGGCCAGGATGGCAGAGGGCTCTGCACAACCTCTCTCCCCTTTACCAGGAGATGCTGAGCAAGGCACGGGCTGGTGACACTGGAGTGAAACTGGAAGTGAATGAGAGGTGAGCAGGATGTGGCCCAGTGCCACACGCAGAGCAGCTGCCCCATAGCTTAGGGATCTCCCTGCCCCACAAGTGGGGCTCAGTGGTGTTTGTCTCACAGGATCCTGGGCTCCTGCACAGGCCTCATGCAGGCCATCCGCGTCCTGGTCCTGGCCTCCAAGGACCTCCAGAGAGAGATTGTGGAGAGTGGACGGGTGAGCTGGGGATGTGGGCAGGAGTGCGGGCAGGGATGTGGGTGAGGCACAGGGCCAGTTGGAGCCACCATGCTCTTGCTGGGGTGTGCTGCTCCCAGCCTTGATCCACTGGTTAGGCCACACTGGCTGCCAGGAGCTCCAGCCCCAGCCCAGGGTCTTGCCCTGGCCATGGTCCCCAGGTTGTCACAGAGGTCCCCGATCTCCCTTTCCATGTAGGGGACCCTATCACTCCCTGGATTCAGGGTTCCCAGTTCCCATGCACATCCTAAATGAAGCCCTTACTTACTCCATTCCCCATGAGCAGGGGTTTAGGAGTTCCAGGCCTTGCCACCTCCCTGTCCCCCACCTGTGACCATGCCTTTCCTGATGATAGGGTGCGGCATCCCCCAAGGAGTTCTATGCCAAGAATTCCCGCTGGACAGAGGGTCTCATCTCCGCCTCCAAGGCTGTGGGCTGGGGTGCCACTGTCATGGTGTAAGTGCCGCTGCTGCCAGAGTGGGGAGGGGTGGCAGGGTCCTGCTGTCCCTATAGGGAGGGGACGGGGTAGCAGGAGGATGCTCCAGCCCCTCTGCCCTCCTGCAGCGATGCTGCTGACCTGGTGGTGCAAGGCAAGGGCACCTTCGAGGAGCTGATGGTCTGCTCACGAGAGATTGCAGCCAGCACTGCCCAGCTCGTGGCAGCCTCCAAGGTAGGGACATCAAGGAGCTCTCCTGCTGTTGCCTGCACTCTGGAGCCCAGAAACCAACTGTGTCCTGCGGGCCTGCATGTCCCAGGGTCAAGGGAGGGGGAATGGCTTTAACCTGCCAGAGGGGAGACTGAGATGAGCTCTTAGGCAGAAGCTCTTCCCTGTGAGGGTGCTGAGGCGCTGGCACAGGGTGCCCAGAGAAGCCGTGGCTGCCCCATCCCTGGCAGCGTGCAAGCACAGCCCTTCTCACTGCCCATGCAGGTGAAGGCAGACAAAGACAGCGCCAACCTTTGCAAGCTCCAGCAAGCCTCACGGGGTGTCAACCAGGCCACAGCCAGCGTGGTGGCCTCCACCAAGGCCGGGAAGTCACAGGTGGAGGAGAAAGGTGAGCGTGGGGCCGCAGGAGCATAGACCTGCCCTGAAACCTCGGCTCTTTGCGCTCGCCTCTTCAGTTGGCTGTGTTCTGGTGGTCTCTGCGTGTGGCTGTCCCTTGGTCACTGCCTGCACATGCCATGGTGGCAGACCCTGACAGCAGCATGGGAGCTGCTGGGGGTTCTGAGCTGGGGAGGAGCACTCGAGGGGGGCTGATGGTGTCTTTATCCACAGAGAGCATGGACTTCTCCAGCATGACGCTCACCCAGATCAAGCGTCAGGAGATGGATTCACAGGTAGGAGGTTACTCCGTGTTTTGGGAAATGTGGTGCCTTGCTCGGGCTAATGAAAGGCTGCAAGGGCTGGAGGGTTGGGGGTGTCACTCTGCCCAGATGCCTAGGCCCAACTCGCAGGGAAACTCCATGGTATGAAGGCAACAGATGGGTTTGCCCAGGAGTCACATGCAGTTGGTCCTTGAGCCTTACCCGGTATTGTCCCCATCGTGGCACAACAGCCTGTGGCCTCCCCCTGCCCTCGTGTGCCCACTGGGCTGCCCCACAGCACCTACCTCTGCGTGCCATGGGGCAGCCCTGGGGAGGTTCCTTTCCCAGGGTGCCTGCAGGCAGTGTCCACCCAAGCTGAATCCCATCCCCAGGACTGACCACTTGCCATTGGAACACTCATGGCGTGAACCACAGTGGTCTTTGTGCTCATTACGGGGAGATACCGGGTGTGAAAGGGGTGCCCCGCCCAGCATGGCTTCATGCCAGCCAGAGCACCGGCTGCTGTGCCAGGGCACAGGGTGGCCATGGCGAGTGTGACAACCTTCAGGTGCGGGTGCTGGAGCTGGAAAACCAGCTGCAGAAGGAGCGGCAGAAGTTGGGAGAGCTGCGCAAGAAGCACTACGAGCTGGCAGGAGTGGCAGAGGGCTGGGAGGACGGTGAGTGCATCCCAGGCCTGGTCCAGCCAGGAAGCTGCTCTGGGAAGGAGCAGGGGAGGATGGGGAAGCTCTGCCCACAGTCCAGGCAGGGATTTCACTCCAGCGGACACAACTGGTGTCTGGGTAGTTGGCACATGGGGGCAAAGCCATGGAGACCCTGAACTGTGCAAGAGCCTGGAGGACCCACATAGAATCCTAGACTGGTTTAGGTTGGGAGGGCCTTAAAGCTCATTCAGTTCCAACCCCGTGCGACAGGCAGGGACACCTTCCACTAGAGCAGCTTGCTCCAAGCCCCGTCCAACCTGGCCTTGAACCTGGTCCAGCCTGCATCACCCTTGGGCTCTGCTGTCCTGCAAACCAGTGAGGAGTCCCAGAGGGCTCATGCACAAGGATGCTGCAGGGCACCATGTTCCTTTTCACCCCCTTACCCTCTTTGTTCCCCTTCAGCAGCAGATTAGCCCCAGTGGCAGAAGCAGTTGCAGGGGACACCCCTGCGGGCAGCCAGGATGCAGCTCGGTGCAGCCTTTTGGGAAGATCCACAATAAACCGGTGCAAAAGCCACCCCGAAGCACATGTCCTCCACATCCCCCTGCCAGGAGCCGCCTCCAGCGCCAGAGCACCGGGAGCTGCTGGGGCAGGAGCGAGGGCTGGCCAGCCCGCCACCAGCCGCAAACCGCATGTGTATTTATCAGAGCTGCTTGGGGTTGGGGGACCACTGGGGGGGCTTTAACCCTTTCATTTTGTTTTTGCACAGATTTTTGGAACTCTGAACCGGCTCGGGCTGAGCGAGAGCGCTCGGGTTTCTTTTGCCTCTCGCTGCTTTTCCAGCCTTAACCCAGTCCCTGGCTCAGTGCAAGCATCCCCCCGCTGTGAAGGGGCCTGTTAAGGGCCCCGGGGTGCCACTCTTGGGGTGCTGCTGGCTTGGTGCTAGGTGTGCTCCCCTCCAGCGGGGCACCGAATGCCTTTGGCTCATGCAGGGTGGGTGGGAGCATGCCCATGGGACAGGGTAACCAAGGTGCTGGCAGCATCAGCAGCAGGGAACAGGGCAGGCAGCGGGAGGGTTACTGCAGAGTATCTGGGTCCCCAGAACGTGTCCCCTCGTCCTGTCCCGGAGCTGGGCTGCCCTGCCCCAATAGATCACTGTGTTAATGCCAGCAATAAACCCTTACGCAAGGTGCTGGGCAGGGGCTTGGACAACCATAGTGCCACCGCACAAGCCACCGGCTCCTGTGGATGGGGCATGGCTATAGGGCAGTAACATACAGGGTTTGGGGGGCAGACAGGGTGCCCAAAACCAGAGCACCCCAAGCCAGAGCACGCAGCTGCCTGTGCCCACTCCCTCCGGGCTGGTGCTGCCTCTGTGTACTCACCACCCGCTTTGGTGCAAGGGGGATCAGTGCTGGCGTTGCTGTGGGGCTGGCACCAGCTAGGGAACCTTTGTGCCTTGGAGCAGGGGGCTCGGAGGGCAGGGGGCTTCTGCCAGCTTCGGGCCCCCCAGCTCATCTCGCTGCAGCAGGGACAGTGGCATCAGACTGCGCAGCGATGACCCCATCCCCCACGGTCTTGCCCATGTCCCTTGCAGGGCCAGGGTGTCCTTCCCAGCCTGGCAGCATTGCTGCCTGCACCCTGCCTTCAGGCAGCTGCCCCTTCCTGGGGGTGAGACAGCCAGACCAGCCCCCTGGGAGTGCTGGGGGTGCAGCGTTTGGCCTTAGTCTCCCTTTAGAAAGTGGTGGCTGGTCTGTCACCATGTGCTGCCTTTGGCTGGCCCTTGAGCAGTGGGACCCGCTAGCATCCCCCTGCCGAGCCAGGCCATCACCACAGCCTCAGGGCTGTCACCTCCTACGCACAGGATAGCGCAACCGTCCACCATGCCGGGACCCAGTGCCCCCGTGTGCTCTAGCCAGCCCCACCTCTAGCACACCTGCCCTATGCTCCTGCCTGCCAGGAGGCACTCGGGGCTCCCCCCGGCCCCCCTCTGCCTCGACATGCCCCTATCCAGCTCCCTCCAGATAAAATACCAACCACCCCATTCCTGCAGGACACGAGGAGCCCCAACACCCTCCCCCCTCTTTTTGGGGAGGTGTCTTGCCTGTGCAGGGTACCCCCAACTACCTCAGGCCTCCAGGCCAGGTTGGGGCTGGGGATGATGAGGGGGTTGTGGTGGGGGCTCGGGGATGGTGGCACCATTCTCTTGGCCGAACTCCCTTTTTGTATCTCGGCTGAGTGCTGGTGGAGGGAGGGTGGCCCCCCTGCAGTCTCCAGCACTAGTGGCTGGTGCTGGGGACAGTGGGGGTGCCCCTGCTCTGCACGTTGGGTTGATTAATTACTTTTTTTTCCATTGTATAATAATTACTACGTTGTGTGTTTTCAATTTTTCAATAAAGCCTTCAGCCCAGCTCTGCGGCTCCGGAGTGGGTGGCAGGAGCCTGTGTCCCCATGGGGGTCCTGGGGCTCTGACCCGATGGGTGTGCTCAGAAAACTCTGAAAAAATGGCCTGGGGAGAAGCTGTCAAGGTGACCTGGGCGATGATGTCCCCTTCCTAGTTCCGTGCTCAGGGCCACCGCGCACATCACCTCTGTTGTGTGTTGTGCGGGTGAGCAGGATGTGGTCCCTGCTCAGCCCTGAGGAGCAGGGGTGGCTTTGGCCTCCCCCCAGCCTGCTCCCTCTCTGGTGAGGTAATGCTGCAGAGGGGCCATGCAGACAGCCCTGCCCTCCTCAGCTGGGCTGCAGGGTCCCCTCGGCAGGGCCATGGCACAAGGGTCCTGCTGCTGGGTGGCCCATGGGAGTCATGGCTAGGGAGGTGCTCAGGGGAATCATGTTCTGTGTGGTCCATGTCATCGTCCCTGCCATGGTGCCTCCTGGCAGGGCAGAGAGGCAAGGGTGGGATAGGGACAGGGGTGGCACAGGCACAGTGGCTGTCAGGGATCCAGGGGGAACAGGGGTACTGATGGAACAGGGACATGAATTTCCAGGACAAAAGCAGCCCAGACCCCTGCGCCAAAGAGACGGTGCTCAGTGCCATCAAGGAGTGCAGGAAGAGGCCCTTGCAGTAGGAGGACAACCAGGCTTTGGGAAGTGATCAAGAGAACAAGAGGAGGTAATGAGCCAGCAGTCCACGTCGCTGCCAGTGAGTTGGGAAGGTCTAAATGGGGCAAGTGCTTCAGTGGTGGCAAACGGGATGTGACCAGGAGTGGGTGGCAAAATGCTGCTGGAAGTGAATTGCGGAGGGAAGCACAGCCATCCCATCACCTGGGCCTCTGGGCTGTGTTGGGAAGTTCTGGACTTTGTTTTGCCCTTGAGATTAGCAGGATGTGGTTTAGGACTTTTGGGGCACCACAGTGGTGGTGCCCATCCCTGGGGAGACCCTCCACAGGGGGCCTCCACATCAACCCACTGTTGTTGATGGCATCACCAAAGCCTGGCATGTCCATGATACTCAGAGCAGCTTGACACCCTTCTCCTCATTGTCCACCATGATCTCCACTGTCTGCATGACGCACTGCAGCAGCAGGAGATGTGAATGGTGGTGGCGGGGAGGGCACCTTGGGTGAGAGACGATGGGGGTGATGCAGGGAGATGCTGCAGCACCTCAGGTGTCACCCCTAACCCTGCAAGGCTGGGATGGCTTTGCAGGATCAGCCTGTACGTGCACCGGGGTCCAGAGCCAGGAGCTGATCCTCCATGCTGGCATCCAAATGAATGCATACCCATCCCATGGTGGCTGTGCCACTGCCACCCCGTGACACCCCAGCGTCAGCAGCACCCAGGTGTGCTCATACAGGGAACACTGTCTTTAATTTTAGCTGTAATAGTGTTTTTACGGTGTGTGGTCGCTCGGACACCTTCATTTTAAGGATGACACCGACTGATGGGATTTGCGCTACTGTCACGTAACCGCCCCATGGCTCTGTGCTTACCCCCGCATCCCCCGCGCCGCCGGAGCCACCCGCACTCAGCGCATGCGCCGCCGCTTCCGTCCGGCCCCCTCCTCCCTACGGAAGCTCCCTTGCGGGAGCGATGGGGAGGCGGGGAAGGAGTTAGGGCCGCCAATGGGGAGACAGCGTGGAGGAGCTCCTGCCAATAGAAAGGCAGAGTGGGGCTGCCTCGGCCAATGGGGAGGCAGCTGCTTCTGGGTCCTGAGTGCGCCTGCTCGTACGGCGGCCGCGGCAGCCGCCATGTCTATCTTCACCCCCACGAACCAGATCCGCCTCACGAACGTGGCCGTGGTGCGGGCGCGGCGCGGCGGGAAGCGCTTCGAGATCGCCTGCTACCGCAACAAGGTCCTGGGATGGCGCAGCGGAGCGTGAGTGACGGCCGGCACTGCCGGGGCCCGCTGCGGGGGAGACCCGTGGAGGTCCCGGTGTGGAGCCGGGCAGGGGCAGCGCCAGCGCCCCGGGGCTCTGCGGTGCCTCTGCCCTTCTCTGGCAGTGACGGTTGGGTCACGGGAGCTCCCGGGCTCCACGGGTTCAGCCCTGGGCAGCAGCACTTGTTCCTCCTCGCTGGCAACTCGTGCGCTCGCTCTCAGGTTGTGGCTTAACGCGTTTTCTAACCTTGCCTCATCTCCAGGGAGAAAGACCTTGACGAGGTCCTGCAGACACACACGGTGTTTGTCAACGTTTCCAAAGGCCAGGTGGCGAAGAAGGAAGATCTCATTCAAGCGTTTGGGACAGATGACCAAACAGAAATCTGTAAGGTGGTAGGTGTCACGCCCTTGGCTTTGTAAAAGCTTGGAGAGGATGGGGGCACTTGCTTACTTTGGACAGTTTGATTGAGTGTTAACAACAGATTTAATTTCTTACTCCTTTCTTCTTGGTTGGACATGAGCTGTGGACATGTTCTGGGAGATGAGAATTCCAGTCAACCTGCGCTTCTCTTTTTGGTATTTCAGTGTTTCTGTGGTGGGTTTTTGTCTGAAGTCTTTCAAATGTCATCTGCCATAATAATTACATTATTGGTATGAGTATTCCTTTTCTGCACTTCATGTCTAACCAAATTCAAACAATTGTTAAATTTACCCAAGTGTCATGGTTTAAGCCTGGGTGGTAACTCAGCACCATGCAGTTGTTCACTCACACTCCTCTTCCCCTCTCCAGGCAGGATGGGAAGGAGAACTGAAAGAATGTAAACCCCATGGGTTGAGATAAGAACAATTTAATAACTAAAGTACAATATATTACTACTAATTATAATAAGAGAAATAAGGGGAGAGAATATAAACTAAAAGGGAAAGAAAAACAATAAGCAACAGTGCTGCACAATACAATTGTCCAGCTCCTGCTGACCAATACCCAGCCTGATCTAAGCAGCGATCAGTCCCTTCTGGGTACAACCCCCCTGTTTCTATACTGGACATGACGTGCTGTGGGATGGAATACCCCTTTGGATAGTTTAAGTCAGGTGTCCTGCTCTGCTCCTCCTGGCTTCTTGTGCCCCTCCTCACTGACAGAGCATGAGAGACTGAAAAAGCCTTCATCAGGGTAAGTGCTACTGAGCAGCAGCTAAACCATCAGTGTGTTAGCAGAGTTATTCTCAGACTGAAGCCAAAACACAGCACTGCACCAGGTACTAGGAAGGGGAAAAAAAAAAACCTATTACAGGTGAAACCAGGACACCAAGGTACATGAATTCTCACTAATCAAATCTGTGATGTTTATCAGCTGGTTTCTTTACTTCTGCTCAGATTTTATCAAAAGGAGAGCTGCAGGTATCAGACAAAGAACGACACACACAGCTGGAGCAGATGTTCAGAGACATCGCAACTATTGTGGCTGACAAATGTGTGAATCCAGACACAAAGAGGCCATACACAGTGATCCTTATAGAGAGAGCCATGAAGGATATTCACTACTCTGTCAAACCCCACAAGAGCACAAAGCAGCAGGTTTGTCTCTGGCAAAATGTGCTTCTGCTTAGAGGTGTTGTCCTGAGGTGTAACTTCTCTATGATGCTTTTTAAAGGTGTGTAAATGCTCTTTTTTCTGAATGTCTTTACAGGCACTGGAAGTGATCAGACAGTTAAAGGAGACGATGCAAATTGAACGTGCTCATATGAGGCTGCGATTTATTCTTCCAGCAAAGGAGGGGAAGAAACTAAAAGAGAAGCTGAAGCCATTGATTAAAGTTATTGAGAGCGAAGACTTCCATGAACAGCTGGAAATGGTAAGTAATAAGCAGTCCTTGGGTTTCCTGCTTGATTTGACTTCAACTGTACATTTTACTAGGTGAACTAGTGTATGGAAGTTGTTCAGATGAACTGTAAGTATACCAGAGATTGTTAAGCAGAGGTGTAGTTTGTGGGTTTTAGTTTCACACAATCCTAGTGATGTCAGCTTGAAAGTAGCCTTTATTCCATAGAGATTGCTGATTCCATCTGAGAAGTATGGTGTAATCCCTTAGCACTGATGATCCTACAACAAGGATGAGTTTTTCTGTATTAATAGAATGTTACTCATCTTTATTTGATGGGTCAGGCCTGTATTTTGACAGTGGTTAATTAGCATTATAGAAAAAGGTCCATGTTAAAGCAAGATTTAGTCTTGGCAAAATCTTTCTGAGAACAAATCAGAATCTATCAATCCCAACTGTCAAAAGCTGCGTCCAGTGTGGATAGATAGAACTGCAGAACTTGTGTGGTAAGATCCCTTAATAGAAATCACTTATCAACGCTGCAAAGTCCTCCTGAGTAACTGAGCAATTTTATTTTATAAAAATTAATGTTTGACCTTGGAAAGAGGCTGTAAAAAAATCAAATGCTGACTGATGAAATGGGAAACGTTTCAGGTGTGCCTTATTGACCCAGGCTGCTTCAGAGGAATTGATGAGCTGATCCGGAGTGAGACAAAAGGGAAAGGAACACTGGAAGTGCTCAGTCTGAAAGATGTAGAGGAAGGAGATGAAAAGCTGGAATGATGAAAACCATCTTATGAACTGACTGGCGTTGGCTGCTCTTTTCTGTTAGGCCTTCTTGTTTATTCCAATCTCTTGCAGCCAAATGTTCTCTGACACTAATCCTTTGGGATTTTTCCATGCAGTGTTTTGGGGTTTTTTTAATCATTTTTCACTTGCTTGGTTTACAGCTGTATTTTCCTGTAGGCACATTTTGTGTCAGAGTTGCACTAACGAGAATTTGAGTTATGATGTGATACAGAGTTACTATAGCTTTGATTTACTTTAAGGGTAGCTATTGATGAGTGCTTGACTGATACACTGCCAATCATTTTTACTTGGAAGTTGTCAGTGTTGAGTGGAAGATTGAATTGGTCGCTGAGGGGTGGCTTTTATATGTGAGGAGAGGAACCTCAAGAAGAGAGACCTGCATTCTCTTGAGAAAAAGAGATGCAAAGTGTCTAAAACCTGATCTCTTGGCAGTGTGAAAACTGACTTAGGCTTCCCTCATGGGCTGCTGGAAAATTTAAATACTTTAAAGGACCCTTCTGAAAGATTTCTTTCACTGGATAGAACAGTACTTGCTGACTTATAAAAAAAATATTCTGCAAATAGCTTCTTCACAAAATATATTTAGCTACATTAATAAAAATTATTGTCTATTTATATATTCTAGGTACAGAAAGAAAGAATTCTGTTTGTTACTAGTGCAGGAGTTATTTCTGGCCGTAGCAGTGCTTTTTGGAGGCTGAAGGGGGAGCCTGCACTCGTGAGCTGTTTTCAAAGGCCTCTTGAGCAGGCAGTAGTGGCCTCTGGCCAGTGAGCTTGACAGGCTCTTGTTGGGCTGTAATTCCGCAGCAGGAACTGTTTGTGTGTGCCTCCAGTACAGTCAACTCTTGGGATCCACCTGTCACTCCAGAAACATAGATGGGTTCCACCCCTTGACAGCTTGATGGCATCAGGGTAACTGTGCACTGATATCTACAAGAGCCTTATACTTCTGTGGGATTGATATGCCAGGCCATCTGATCCACACAGTCCAGTAAATCTGATTGTCCCCTGCCTCCACCTGGCTGGAGGCAGGGCCCCTCCAATGGTCGTCACAGCGTTGGACACTTAAGTCGTGGTGAAAGGGATTATTCTTCGTTATCACAGGAGCTGGAGTAAAATCAGCTCTTCCACTCCATTTGGGAAACTGCTCACCAGAGACTGAAGCTGTAGCTCTCGTGGGATGATCAGTCTTGGCGCTTGCTCCCCTCTTCACTTTGCTCACCTGTTCCTCCAAAGCTGAAGTTGGTTTTCCATCCCACTTTGTCATGTCTTCTCCGTGATTCCGCAGGTAAAACCATAGGGTAGCCCATGGCGTATACCTCCTGTATCTCCTCTCTTGAACAATAGGATGCCTTTTGTTAATAGCTGAGACGTGTGTTGGTACACGTGAGGAGCTGGATAAATCAGATAGATCGTCCCTCAATTGTTTGAGGTCCTGGGACAGTTTTTCCACAGCTGAGATGATGGAAGGGGTGAGATTGTCTTCAAACTCTCAGAGTTTATGAACCATTTCGTCCACTGTTAGTGGTACTATGTCATTCCAGGTTACTGTTGCCAATGAATGGGCATATGATGACGGTGCATTCCATGTAAGTTTTCGCCACACGGGTCATGTACATTCAACTTCATCTGGATCTATGGGTATATCCCCGTTATTCAGCTTGATGTGATAGATCATCTCTACGATGGCTGATTCCCTCAGAGGCTGGATGCCTTTGTCTGTAGTAGTCCACTTGTCCAAACGACTCATAACATCATCCTTGTATGGAAACCTTTCTTTCACAGCTGCTGAGAGCCGCCTCCAAACGCTGAGGGACTTTTTCTCTCTTGCAATTGCTTTGTCAATTCCCCCTTCTCTAGCAAGTGATCCCAGCTGCTTGGCTTCTGTACCTTCTAGTTCGTGACCATTGGCCCCACTGTCCCAGCATCGGAGCAACCAGGTGATGATGTGCTCCCCTGGTTGACTGGTAAAATCTTTTCGCATATTCCATATCTCAGTTGAGGTCTGAGGTTGAGAAGTTACCACTTCTTCTTCTTCTTCGTCATGTGATGATGACTCCTGATCAGATGCTAGACCGGGTGGTGAATACATTGTTTCTTCATCTTGCTTCACCCTTCTTGCCTCTTTTTTGCTTTTTCTCTTGCATACAGAGGCAACTGATACTGGTACGCATTGGTCCTCTGGTTTGGGTGCAGTGATTATCACTGTGGTTTGAGTAGCAACTGTACTTGTTGCTGGGGGTGGTGTAGCTGCTGTGCTTGGAGCTGGGGTAACTGTGCTGTCTGTTGCAGTCCAAGTTTGAGCAGCTGCTGTACTTGCCACTGGGGTAGCTGCTTTGTTCATTGCAGCCAAAGTTTAAGTAGCGACTGTACTTGTCCCTGGGGGTGGTGTAGCTGCTGTGCTTGGAGCTGGAGTAGCTGTGCTGACTGTTGCTTTGCCCTCAGATCCACCAACATTTTTTTTCCTTCTGAAGGTGCTGGATAGTGTTGAACAGGGCCCTATAAGCATGGGCCAAGCCCCAGCACGTTGCCATGATTTGTCTGTCTCTGGTATGGCCAGAATGACCACACACCTCATTTAAGTGTTTTACTAATTCTTCTGGATTTTGCAGTTGTTTGGTGGTGAAATTCCAAAGTACTGGAGGGGCCCACTGACCTAGATACTTGCCCATACTATCGCACACACCCTGCCACTCATGGCTGTCCAGCCTCAGGAAAAATCTCTTAGTCCTCCTATATCATTGTTTGACCCCAGACAAGCCCCAAACCTGACTGCTTAACTCTTGAAATCAGTCATGGGCAAAATACACTGATGGTGATCCCAATCACGATCAGCAAACAAGTTTCAACGGCATTAAAAGGCCATTCAAAAACTTCAAAACTCTCAAATGATGCTGTAAAAGGTCTGGGGGGAGGACAGGGAGGGTAAAAGAATGTCTCCTTCACAGGTTGACCACGCAAGAAGGAGAAAAAAGATGTGTAATTGCTAAGCACTTTTATTATATACCTCCCAAAGCATAAAGGTGGTGACCACCCTGGGAACATAAGCCAGATCAGTTTCATGGTCAATGATTCTATTGTATTACAAGTCATTACCATAAAGTACAATGAGACAAAAACCTTAGCCCAAGCCCCACACTTGAAAAACACTAATAAAGCAAATACTGGCTCGAAGTAAGGTACAATATACTGAAACTGTGAGATCAAGAGATTCCTTGAGAGCCAATAAATCAGCATTGTGATGAGTGACTATTAATAGGGACAGATCTGTCGTTATCTCAACCCTTAAGTACCTCATGTTGGGCATCAAAGAGAACTGTCGTGGTTTAAACCTAGCCAGACAGCTTGTTCACTCACTCCCAGAGTGCTGGGAAGGCCATTTCCTCCAAAGTCTTTTTCTGCAGCTCTCTGGTAGTGGGATCTTGATGGTATTGACCAACAAACAAGTGTACGTGCTTGCATTTCGTGTCCCGTTTGTAGGTGAGCAAGAGCATACGGTGAGCATCCAAATAAATAATCAGTATTGAGAGCTGGTTGGTTCTTGCCCGTGTCAACAGGAGCGTAACTCCCTGCGCGGCTGTTTCCTGACCAATGAGCTGACCTTTCCAAAGGGACATGTCCAGGCAGCAAGAGGCTGCTCTTGCTCCGTTGCTGTGGTTACGGCGCGGCAACAGTTCCCAGGGCGTAGGGAGCTCAGCTCCATGTTGTGGTTACAGCCCTGCGACAATTATGAGGACGTAGGTTGCTCAGCTCCGTTGGCTTGGCCACAGCTCTGTGAGCCTTGCAGCGGGCAGTAGAACTGCAGTGGCTGCTGCGTACACAGCGGGGCTGGAGAGCCGAGGCAGGAGCAGCGGCATCATGCTGGGCCAGAAGACGAACCTCAGCAGGCGCATCCGTGAGATGCGTGCCAGCATAGCCTTGCAAGGTGCTGCCCCCCCCGTTGGCTTTGCGTTATGGGCTGGGCCAAGTAGGGGGCTTTTGGTCCCCGCATCATCCTGCATGGTACCAACAGCTCCTCAATGTCCTGCAGGGCAAGCAAGGAAATTGTACAGCAAGCCACAGGAAGAGAAGTTCACGCAGAACCTGGAGCGGCTGCCCCAGCTGCGAGAGGCGGTGCAGGAGGATATCTATGTCGGGCCTTGCCCGCAAGGTACCGGCAGGTCCCATTTGCTGCCTCCGTGACCGTGACTCTGCTGGACGTGCAGAGCTAGCTTCTCCACTGGTCCTGTCCAGGAGCAGGGAGTGCAGGGCAGCAGGAGGCTGGGACCATCACTGCCCAGGCTGGCAGTGATGTGTTCTCTGCCCTTCTTCTGCCCACAGCATGAGCTCACCGTCGCTGAGGCTTGCGGAGCGGAGCAGCCCTTGGGCATTGCTTTGGCCAGTAAGCCTTTGGAGGTAATAGCAGGGTCCAGCGGGGCCAGGCTGCTGGCAGTGGGCTGGGCTTCAGGGGATGCTCAGAAGGAGCGGTTGGAGGGAACAGGCAGCTGGTGCCAGCACCAGGACAGCCCCACAGGGCTGGTGCAGTGAGACACGGGGCGTCCATGAGTGGTCCCGTGGGACCCTTTGCACTGCAGGACCCATCAGTGTCCTCCCCTAGCTCCCTGAGCAGGTCCTTTGCCCCAGCAGAGCTCCTGTCCCGCCAAGGGAGCGAGCAGGTCCCAGCATCCCCAGCTCTACCTTGGCAACGAGTTTTGCAGGCAGGACCCCTTCTCCCGTGGGTGCCCAGCGAGCCCTGCCTCCAGCCTGGCAAATGCTCACATCCCATGCAGGTGGGCCAGGAGAAGCTCCGGGCTGAAGTCTGTCGCCAGGTGAACACATGCAACATGCTGCTGTACCAGGTGGAGCAGCGGAGCCGGGCCAAGGAGCGGCTGCAGAGGCGGCTGCAGCAGCTGCAGGATGTCCAGAGGGCCGAAAAGCAGCAGCAGGCACAGGTCCCAGGGCCCCTCCCTGGGGTGGCAGCACCCGTGGGGGGTTTCAGTCAACCCTGCCCCCCTGGGTGGGCACTGGTCTCAGTAGATGGGCTCACCCCTTGTCTCCAACCTTCTCTGCCCCAGGTGGTTCGTACCCTGGAGGGCAACATAGAGAAGATACAAACAAAAGTCCGCGCTGGGCAGAAGGTGACTGCCCTGTACGTGGCGGTGCGGGATGCCCTGAGGAAGGTGAGCTCATCCTCACCGTGCCGTTGCCTCACCCGCTCCCCCTGCAAAGGCACTGAAGGGCCCAAGGGGCTGTGCTGGTGGGACACCCTCCTGCAGGAGGTCCTCCTGCTCCCCTCCACCTTCTGTCCCAGCACAAGGCACCCCTGGGACTCAGTGGGCTGTGGCTCCCCGTGTCCCAGGAGCTGGCCCACCTGCCTCTGCACCTGGACCTCCTGAGTGAGATGGCCGAGCTGCAGCATAGGGAGGTGGAAGACATGGAGCTCATGGCCTCGCGTGGGCTCAGAGCTGTTCGTGGAGCCAAGGTGAGACCATCGTCCAGGGCACCTCGGGGTGCTTTCCTGCCCTCCAGAGCCCACACATGGCACCAGATGGCCGTGCTGCTGAGTCTTCCTTCCTTCAAGAAAAAGCAAGACTGAGCTTGGCTTCCCCGCAGCACCCAGATGCCTCCATAGCTCCTCCTGTGTCTGGCTCTTGGGCCAGGCTGCCCTGAGCTGGGGACAGCTGCCTGAAGCCCTGGCCACGGGGAAGGTGGCGTTCTCCATCCTCTAGCTGGCCTTGCTCGCTTTCCTTCCCAGGCTGTTTACAGGGGGTAGGGGGTGGCACTTTTGATGCTGGCCATGCCAGGCTTAGAAGCTCACAGAGGTCCGCTGGAGCTTTGGGAGCCACTTCTCTTCTGCTCTGCTCTTCTCTGCTCTGCTCTTCTCCAGGAGCACATGGTCAGGACGAAAAACCCAGGTCCTTGCAGAGAGGGAGCTCAGGCTCCGCACCCAGGCTGCTCAGAAAGAGCCCACAGACGGAGGCTGGCTCAAGGAAGCAAAAGAAAGGGCTCTGAAAATGGTGAGCTGGGGGGCCCCGGCACAGGCAGGGTTGCAGGCATAGGGCGGGCATCAGTGCCCAGCCTGCCATGGGTGAGGGGCTGCAGGGCCAGCTCCCCCAGGGTGCCAGCAGCTCAGGGGTGACGATGAACATCCTTGCAGCGAGCCAAGCGTGACCTCAGCAGGGACTTCCTGCGCCTGCCCGCAGAGGACCCAGTGGTGGGTGAGTGCCTGTCAGGGTGCAGGGGGCGGATGCAGGCGCAGCCGCAGGCATCCTTCCCTGCCACAACCTTTCCACCGCAGCTGCCAAACTGGAGGCCACCAAGTCCCAGCTGCAGCGGGAGGCCTACGTGAGGGAGAAGATGGAGAAGGCCAAGGATGTGGTGCAGTGCTCCCGCCTCTGGGTGAGGTGAAAAGCCGTCTCTGGTAGAAGCTGGGGCTGCTCCAGCCCCAGGGAGCTGAGCCTTGTCTGCTCACCTTGTTCCATGGCAGGGTTATCTGCTCTCCTCTGCCCCCAGAGCCCCCCAGGGCCCCTCTTGTACAGGCAGGGCTGGAACTGCTTTGCTCCACGCCATCAACTTGCAGTGCTTCCTGTGGTTCCTGGTGCAGAAACCTCCCCAGGAGCACGGCCCAGATCCTGTACCCTGCAGGAGTGCCCTGGCTGAGTCCCTGTGCTCTCCCCCGGCCAGGACATCCCCGTCAGGCTCCAGGCACAGCAGAAGTCCCTGCTGGAAATGGAGCACTACCTCACAAGGTGCAAGGAGAAGAAGCAGGAGCTGGAGAAGACAGTGAAGGAGCTGGAGATGCAGCGCGATGAGCTGAAGTTTCGCCGGCCCCCAGACACAAGCAGGTGCTGCTGGCCTCCGGACACTCATGCCAAAGGGGCCGGCACCCTTAGGGGCAGGGGGACATGTGCATGGCAGGTGTCCCAAGAGGGCAGCCCTTCCTTTGTCACCCTGCGGCTGCCCACCCCTCCCGCACTGGGAGGCTTTCTGAGCAGAGTGCTGCCCCAGCTCTGGTGCTGGCAGAGCACGCAAAGCTCCTGCGCTGGCAGCAGGAGGAGCCTTGCTCCTTGCCTGGCATGGGAAGTGGGAGCAGCAGCAGCGTGGGCTTGAGTTGCAGGCAGCGTCTCTGCTCTGCGCTTGGGGGCAGGGGAGAAGCTGGGCAGCAGCTTTTGCAACAGCTTTGGGGTGTCTGCACCCCTGTGCCGTTGTATGGATGTGACCGTGGTTGGCTCCAGGGGGCTGGTGGAGGAGCTGAGGACGAGGCTGCAGCGGGAAGAGGCTCGGCTGGAACAGGGGCGAGCCCAGCTGCTGAGGAGCCAGGAGACGCTGCTGGACTTTGAAAACGCACTTGACAACCTCTTCGTCCGGCTGCGGGGCATCACCGTGCCTGGCCAGGTACCCGCCCAACGCTGGGCTGAGCAGAGCCCAGGCTCTGCTTGGTGCTGCAACGGCACCGTGTGGTGACACTTGGTGCAGCGACCATCACCCCAAGGGGCTCCTTCTCCCCACCAAGGCTCTTCCCTCTCTGACTCCAGGAGCATCCTGTCAAGGCCATGGCAGTGGACGAGAAGCTCCAGCAGTGTGAGCAGAAGCTGCAGTACCTGGTGCAGCGGGTGGCTCACCTGCCCCCCTCCAGCCACAGCGAGGACGATGAGGTGCACGGCGGCTCCATCCCTGCTGCGCTCTTTGGGGACCCGCGCAGGCTTTCCCGGGTGGCCCGTGCCAAGCCATCCTCCCAGCTGGAGGATGGAGGTGCTCGAGGGAAGAGCCACGGAGCAGCTCAGGCCCAGGTGGCCCCGGGCTCTGTGGGGTGTTCCCTACCAGGGGCACATGGAGGTTGGGCACCCCTTTGCTTGTAACACCCGCCTCCCCTTCAGCTATGAACACAGCGTCTCTTTCACAGACTTTTGTGAAGGTCAGGCAGCTGCTGGAGGAAACCCTCACGACCGATCCACGGAACCAGAGGGTTTCCTTGGAGGACACGGGCGTGAGGCTCCAAGGTAGGAAAGGGGACACATCCCACGGCAACTGCCCCAGCCAGCCCCTGCCTCCTGGCATTTCTGGCTGTCCTTGCCCATCTCCCACTGTCCCAGCAGAGCCCAACCCAGGAGTTGCTCCAGGCGTTGGGGCTGACCGCGCTTGGCTCCAGGCCTTTGAGCATAGTGCTGCTTTTCTGTGTGCATGTGGGAGACTGGAGGCAGATGGTGGCTTGGGGAGCGTAGAAACACCACAGGAGCAAGGAGGGATGCTGTGGTGCAAGCGGGGAGAGCCTCGTCTTCAGAATCACTTGGCTGTGAATCTTCTTCAGAGCCAGGGCTTGGCTCTGCCAGTGGCCTCCTCCTATGGGAGCTGCCGGCTCCTCCTGGGGACACAGGCACCGCAGAGGCAGCCCCACAGACCCTCCCCAGCCCGCTCCTCTCCGCTCTCTCCTCCAGACGATTTTGATTTCCCTGACAACCACAGTGGCCTTGTCCTCACCAGAGAAGCCATCAAGCAGCAAGGGCTGGACTTGATCGAAAGCAAGAAGAAAAGCAAGAGGAAGTAGCGGTTGCTCCCCGAGACCTGGGGATGCCCCAGAGCACCCGTTGTGCACTTTTGCCTCCTGTTAATAGAGGAGATGTTTTTCATTCCATCGGATGCGCTTGGTGGGCTTTGTGTGACTGCAGGTGTGGGGATACTATTGCCAAAACGTAGCACGAGCTGTGGTTTTGAAAGGAAGCTCCAGAAGGAGCATGATGTGCCATTGACCACGTGGAATGGAGCTTCCCAGAACTAAGAGCCCAACAGGCACGTTCTTCTGCAATGACACTGTGCTTTACTGTCACCCATCCATCTCCTGCCCCTGTCCTGTTCTCATGTGCTTACCACAGCCAGGGGGGTGAGCTGAACTTCTAGGGACTACATCATAGATAGCCTGCATAGAAGAGCCAAAATTAAAACACCCTATGCCTCCTCCCACAACAGCTGTGCCAGGACAAAAAGCTCTTGCTGGGCATCACCTACACATGGTGAGCACCAGATAAGCCCCACCGACACGCCAACCTGCCCTTTCTTAGCCACCCAAAACTCCATCCCTCCACATGGAAGGGAACCAAGGAAAAGCTAGGCTGGAATGTGGGCATTGGCAGCAGCAGAATGGGAGGGAGCCCTGGGGTGGTGAGGCAGCAGGAGGCCTGTGCGAGAGGACCGCCGCTCCCCGGGGCTGAGGGACTGAGCAGCAGTGGGTCTGGACCCCAGCTGGGCACACTGTCCCCACCACAGTGGGGCGGTCATTGGCATCCATGAGGAATGGCTCAGGGAGATCCGAGAGGAGCCCGGAGGAAGGGGAGGGGGACAGAAAACAAAAGTGATGCGCAATACAATTGTTCATCCCCTGGGTGTCAAGGAGGCTGCCCAGCAGGATGCCAAGATGAAATTCCTGCAGAGCACCTTCACCCTGTGTGAAGCTGACAGAGACAGGGGCTTCTCACAATGCCTGAAGGAGTTCTACCACCAATTGCAGGTGGTAGAGACTATCAAGGTGAGGGGACAGCCGGTTGCTGTGGGGAAGGGGGCATGTTGCCAGGCACCAGCACACTGTCAGGACAGGGCACAGGCAGGGACCACCAAGGTGCCTGAGGGGCGGCGGGTGCCAGCGCAGCCCTGGCAGCTGGGATGCTGCCCAGCATCCCCCCCGTGCCAGACACACCTGAAGGCTGAACCCTGCTCCTGCAGCACGGTGCCCACCACGTCCTCGTTCTTCCAGTGCAGGGCGCAGCTGAAGGAGACCAAGCGAAGCAGAGCCGGGACGCTCAGGGCAGGGCTCAGGGCCTGCAGCCGCTCGGCACTTGGGGCAGCCTCTGCCATCGGCACCCGGTTCACCATCCCTGCGGGGAGAGCAGCCATCACCTGGGGCCTGCACGCCCACAGCCCACCCAGGGGTGGGCGGCCAAAGCCCCCCGTGTTACCTGAGCCGCTGCAGGACGGGTCGAGCAGGATGTAGGCCACCTTGCTGTACTTGGGGTCTCCGGGATCCACCGTCAGGAAGTCCTGCTGCGCCAGCTGGAAACCGGTGACGCCAGCACGCATCAGCATGGTGTTCATGGTGGCCAGGCGCTTGGTGTCCACGTCAAAGGCAAAGATCCGGCTGAAGGCAGAGCCCGGCGCCCAAGAGATGTGTAAACATCCCGCACGGCCTCAGGAACGCGCTGCCCTCACAGCATCACACACCGGCCATCGGCCAGCCAGGCTGTGCTTGGGAGCTGCTCCCCAGCCAGGACAGGTCTTGGGCAGGGAGAGGGAGCAGGGGCTGCAAAGTGAACCCCTGTGTGATCCCACATCCCCCTGCACCCTTCCCAAGCCACCAGCCTACCCAGGGAAAAGCCAGCACCACACAGCCCTGCCCTCACCCCTTGTTCTTCAGGATGGCTGCCAGGTGGCTGGTCTTGTTCCCAGGCGCAGCGCAGGCATCGATGACGTGGGAGCCAGCAGCGGGGCTGAGAAGGAAGGCGGGGAGGCAGCTGGCCTGCAGGAGGACAAAGCCCTGTGAGCAGAGCGGGCAAGAAGCAGCCCCTGCCCCTCCTCAGCCATGGCTGACACTGCAGGGCCGCAGGCGGCCACAGCAGCAGGGGACAAGTGCACCAGCACCCACTGCCAGGAGCCTCTGCCTGGCCGCAACCTCCCGCTGCTCCCAGAGCTGGTGCCGGCTCCTCCTGGGGGTTACAGCCCGCTTCACAGCAATACCCCCATCCGTACATGTGATGGAAGCCGAGCCACAGGGCAGCCCCAGAGCTGCTGGCTGCATTCGTGCTCTCTGCTGCAGTAAAGCACGAGCATAGCCCTTGGCATGGGGGAAGAAGTTTTCCCTCCACCCATGTCAGGGGATTCCCCAGCCCTGCAGCCTCCTGCCACCAGCTCCCCACCTTGTCCTGCAGAATGATGTGTCCTGAAGTATACAGCAGGTTCTCATGGAAGTCTGTCTGCGGAGGGAAAACCAGCAGCTCCGGGAGGTGAAGGTCCAACAGGAATTTCTTCCCGGAGAGGGCCCTCAGTTCTTCCACACTGCCCACGAGGCACAGGGATGATGAACACGCAGTCCTGCCTCATCCTGCCCACACCAGAGCTCTGCAGAGCCCAGGCTGACACCCTCTTTGTCCCACGTCTCCTCTCTCCTTCAGTGCCAGGCAGCGCACGGAAGGGCAGAACGCAGGAGTGGGGACACCCCAACCCAGGCACCCTGAGCACCGAGACCGACGACCCCTTGACCCACAGGACCTCATCCCAAGCCCCTGTTGCTCGCTGACGCCCCAGATAAGGTGGGGCAGCAGGAAGCAACGCTTACCTGGCTGCCTTGCCCAGGTAGGAGTAGCCCTCACGTTTGAAGAAGTCAACCACGTCGTCCACGCGTGTCTTCAGGGTGTTGACCCGGACGTAGCGCGGTATCTGGGAAGCTGGGGGAGCCGCCCGGGTCGCACACGGCCACCCACCGCCGCCACCACAGGGACACCACCGCGCCCAGAGGCACACTCACCGCCGGGGCCGGCTGCCTGCGCCGGGGCCAGGAGGTCCTCGTTGCGGCTCACCTTCCGCCGCACCTTCAGGCGGGCCAGCTCGGCCTCCAGCCGGGCCCGGTGCCGCCGGGCCAGCGCCTTCCAGCGGCCCCCGCACTTCAAGCCCTTGCCGAAGAGCAGGTCGTACACCAGCACCTGCGGGGACGAGGCTGAGCCGGGACCCGCCGCCCCGGGACCCGCCGCCGCCGCCACCCCCGGCCCCGCTCACCTTCGCCAGCTGCGGGGACAACTTCTTCTCGGCCTGCAGCAGCGCGGCGCCGGCCAGCAGCTCCTCCAGCACCGGCGAGTAGCGGAGCGTCTCGGACACCAGGGCGTACAGCTGCCGGACGTGCTGCGGGGCGGTCAGGGGCCACGGCCCGAGCCCGCCACAGCCCCGCCCCGGGCTCGCCCCTCGCCCCCCGCCCCTCGCCCCGCGCACCGGGAACCGGCTGTGGTACACCAGCGCCTTGACGCCGCCGGCGCCGCGCTCCAGCCCCTCCAGGACGGCGGCGGCCGCGCTGTACAGCGCCATGGCTCCCGCCGCCCGCCTGCGCACACGCCACTTCCGGCGGTGCCGCGTCCCGCCCGGCAGCGGGCAAGGACGGGCAGGAGGCGGGCGGGGACTTCCGGGGTCTTCGCGCCGCCGGGAGAGAAACTGAGCGCGGAGAGAGAGGGACGGGGAGCTGGGGGGAGCCCAGAGGAGGCCACGGAGCTGCTGCGAGCACAGGGTGCCCAGCGCGGAGCAGGGAGAACCCCGCAATGGCCTTAGGCCGCCCCAGAGCGCGCGCGCGGCCCCGCCTCCCTGGCAGTGTTCAAGGCCAGGTTGGACACAGGTGCTTGGAGCAAGGTGCTCCAGTGGAAGGTGTCCCTGCCCGTGGCAGGGGTTGGAACTGGATGAGCTTTCAGGTCCCTTTTGCTCCTGGCAGGGGATGGCGGTGCCCGGCAGCGCGGAGCCGCGCGCGGGCAGCAGCATGGCGGCACAAGGCCGCTGGCAGAGCGCGGCCTGACCGTGGCCTTGGCCACCGCGCGCCTGGTGCTCCGGGCCGGCGGCCCTTACCGCGGCGCTCCTTGGGGATGGCGGTGCCGGGCCCGCGCGCGGGCCGCTGGCTGCCGGCGCTGGCAGTGGCGCTGACCGTGGCCTTGGCCTGCCTGGTGCTGCAGGGATCGCTGCTGGGCGCGGCGCTGGGCGCGGCACGCCCCGCGCTTGCCCGCCCAGCACCCTCCCGCACGGCGCCCGTACGGCAAATCTGCCGCTAACGGCTGCCCGGCCGCGGGCACCGTCCGTGCTGAGAGCACCGTGTCCCGCCGCTACTACCTCGAGTGAGCGCTGGGGGGGGAGGACGGGGCCGGATCCTCCCGCCGCTAACAGAGGCGCTGACCGTTGTGTCCCCGCAGGGCCCCGCAGCCGACCGTGCGTCGCCGGTACCCGCTGCCACCGGACCGGAGCCCTGGGACCGTTTTCCTGCCGGTACGCTGGGACAGTCAGATGCCCAGGGGCTCGCCATGGGCCCGACGCCCAGCCCCGCTCCGCAGCCCTGTGACTGTTAAGGTTGCCGGCCTGTCTCACTCTCCTGCGTGAGTACGGGGAGGGCAGCGCCGGGAGAACTTCACCTTGATGGGACCGAACAGGGGGGATCTGGACTTGGGCCCCTTGGTCCTGCAGCAGCTCCCCGGGGGGCGGCAGCCCGTGGTGTGAGACCCCAACCCCCCGGGGAGGCTGCAAGAGGATCCCGGCCCCCTTTATGGGGTAAAAACCAGGCCCTGGTGGGGGATCTCGCTTTGTGGATCGCAGCTCGCCTAATGCCCTGCACTGCCTTGCTTTGACCCACAGCTTGACACAACAAATCTTAGCTAGGAACTTCCAGGACAAAAGCAGCCCAGACCCCTGCGCCAAAGAGACGGTGCTCAGTGCCATCAAGGAGTGCAGGAAGAGGCCCTTGCAGCAGGAGGACAACCAGGCTTTGGGAAGTGATCATGAGAACAAGAGGAGGTAATGAGCCAGCAGTCCAGGTCGCTGCCAGTGAGTTGGGAAGGTCTAAATGGGGCGAGTGCTTCAGTGGTGGCAAACGGGATGTGACCGGGAGTGGGTGGCAAAATGCTGCTGAAAGTGAACTGGGGAGGGAAGCACAGCCATCCCATCACCTGGGCCTCTGGGCTGTGTTGGGAAGTTCTCCTGGACTTTGTTTTGCCCTTGAGATTAACGGAATGTGGTTTAGGGTTTTGTCTGGGCAAGCTTGTGGGTCAGGTGTGTTTCCCTTCATTGCTGAGGGTGGAAAAGGCTGGGATGTGTTTTGGGTAAGCTTGGCTGTACTTGAGCTGGTGGGGGAAGTGGCTTCTGTCATCACAAGGATTCACAGACTGGGGAAATGTGGTGGGAAATGCTGGGATGCCCTGCAGGCTCGTCATCTCTATCCTTCAGTTAGACCCAGGCTTCCAGGAGTGACGGGATCCCCGAGTCTTACCTCCCCAGGTGGAAGCAGTGCCCTTTAAGCAAGCCATGCACTTCCTCTGTGCTGTAGCTAGCAAAAGGAGGTACAAACACAAAAGTGAAAGACTATCTTCTGCTTTTGTTAGTCCAGGTCAGTGGCTTTCAGCTCTGAACTCAAAGTAATAAGGGCTCAGTGTCTTTCCCAGTGCTCTGGGAAGAACGAGGTGTAAATCCTGGGTGCCAAGGTGTATGGAGCCTTTCTCTCTGCCCAGGCATGTTGCTGCCTCACCATTCTCCCCTCCTGGTTTTAATCCTTGTGGATATGAATGCTGTTTACCTTGTGCTCCTTGTATGCTGCAGCTGCCTGCCTGGGCTGGAGAAGAGGAACTGCAGGAGAAACTGCAGAAGAGTGGCTTGGGCAGTACCTGGTGCATTGTGCTGCATGCTGCACTGGGGCTGCTGCTAGAGGTGGCCCAGAGAGCGCAGTGGGACGAGTGGTGGTTCACGGGGCTCCTGCAAGGCAGGGCCTGCCCTTCTGTCTGCCACTGCCGAGCTTCCCTCTGCCCTTGAACCCTTGGCTTGGTGAATCTGCAGCCTGCAGGAGCCGAGCAGGACAGCAACAGGATGGGTGCACAGACAGCATAAGCTTGTTTTTTTTTTTATTTGATTTCTTTCAATGTGCCAGTGCACAGCTCTGCCACAAAATCCAGTTTGAAGGCATTAATGTCTGGCAAGCATGCCAAATGATTTTAGGCAGCAAATCCTGCAACCTTTGAGGGCAGAAAGAAGACAAGGTCACCTGGTGAGCTCAGGATCGCCCATGCGCTGGACCAGCATGCTCAGAGCTCCAGGGAAGCACATGGGCTAAGTGACAAGGCGGATCATGCACCTCCAGCCCAGCTTCACAGGACGTTTGCTGTAGGACTTTCAGACTTCAGCTCTTGACTGAGTCATGGTAGGAAGGGGATCCATTTCTTACTCCCAACATTCTGGGGCACTGTTTAGGAAGAAGTCAGAGATATGAGTTTCAGAGGTCAGGTCTCTTCCAGAAACAGGCTGCTGAGTCTCTCTGAAATATTTTGGTTTCAAATAATGGATTTGACCAGCTGGTGCAGGTGCTGGTGCTTAGAAGGAGGCAGTTTGGGTGGGAGGCAGTGAGGACAGGACCAGGTGGAGAAAGAACCTGCAGAAGGATGCAGATGAGGGAAAACTCTGTCCTGGGTATTGGGTGGCAGGAAAAAAGCAAGTTTTGTGCTTTCCGGTGCTAAGCCTGCCTGGAAAAGGGTCCTCGCCCTGGGCTGGGAGCCCTCCATGTTACCACTGACTTATGCCCTCTCTCCTGCAGGCGCTGTGGCAGCAGTGAAAGTGGGCAGTTGGCTATAAAGACACCAGAAGCAAACGGTGCCCCTGCCTCTCTTGTACCAAAGTAAGTACTTCAGGGCAAAAGCAACTCTGTGAACTGGGAGTGGGGAGTCCAAAATCCTGTAGGTTCTGGGAAGGGTGCTTGCCTTTGTCTTGGGGAGCCCAGCTTTGGGGAGATCATGAGAGCCTGTGGCCGTGCCTTTGGTCTGTCACCCTGAGCACAGGTGGTGGCTCTAAAGGCTGTGCTGCTGCTGAGGCTTGTTTCTAAGTCCTGCAATGTAAGGAGGAGTGGGGTTGCTTTCCTCCACTCACCCTACATTGAAAGGACCTGTGGGGAACTCATGAAATCTTTAACCTCCTCTAGGCCTGAGGCTATGAAGAGGGACCTTGACTCGCACCACCCAGAGGAGTGCTCAAAATTGAACATCTCTTCTCCCAGCAAAACATACACGGCAGGCATCCCAGGTTCTGAGCGCAATGCAATCGCCAGCTCTTACAGCTCAAGCCGGGGACTCCCACAGGTAGGAAATGTCCTGCCTAAGGCAGCCCTGGAGCCCAGCGTGCAGCTCTTTTCCCCTCCGCGCTGTGCCCCGGCCAGTCTGCTGGGGGATACATCCAGAGGAAAAGGAAAGACAAAATCTCTTTGCTGTGCGGACACCTTTTCAGCTGGAGGCAGCAGCACGTGTGGGATCCCTGTGTTCCCACTTTGACGTGGGTCTCTTCAGCACCTGCTGAGCTGTAATGGCTGATTGTGCCATTACATGATGGCTTAGTCATGGCTATTGGAGCTCTGCAGCTGTGCAGGGAAAGGTTTTCTCCAGGGTGGATCAGTAGGGTTTGCTCTTGCTGGGCCAGCAGCATCTTTCCTCTCCGTCACCTCAGCCATAAAGAGCCTGGAGGCCACTTGCTCCCAGAGTGGATTCAGTTTGGGGTGCTCAGACTTTGCCCTCCATGGCCGTTCTGGAGGGGAGTTGAACAGCGTTGAAGCAAGAGAGGCTCTGGGCTTGGCAGCTAGCACCTGCTAGATGGGATTTACTCTGTGGTGAACAGGAGAATAGGAGTCTGTGCTCCCCTGAACCAAATCAGTTACTATTGGTCTCTCTGTTACAGGTGAAGAGAAGGTGTCTGAGTGTGTCTCCACAGTCCAGCACAGCATCCTCCTGCTGCGAGATGCCAGAGTGGCCTCTTAAGAAGGGAAGGTAATGTACTGCTCATCTGGCGAGCTCCTGCTTGTCGATGCCAGCTGGGAAGAAAGCAGTTACCTTTCCAGCTATCCTAGTACCTAAGTCCTGCTCTCCAATGAAGCCATGACACTCCAGGCCCTGAGACACAGCTGCTGGGTCACCCAGCTGTGGGGAAGCCCTATTGTGTCCATCAGCATTCCTGCAGCCTTGTTCCACTGTGGTCCTGGCGGCAGCGCTGACCTGCACCATCCCTGCCCTGCTCCCAGGCTGGATTAGAGCTTGAAGGGCCCAGATTGCTTCAGCAGTGACATTGCTGTGTGGTGTTGGCATGTCCTGGGTCTGGCTGGTTGCCAAAATGCTGCAAAGAGGCAGCCCCCGATTTTTGCCATCTCCTCAAAAGCAGTTCATGGGCGCTCCAGGAGGGCTGTAATGTAGTGCCCACCTGGGCATGCAGGCCCTTGTTCTCCTCTCTCCTGGCTCAGAGAAGGACCTGACCTTGTCCTCACTAAAAGCGACATAGCAGCTGCCCTGCTGACAGGATGGCTCCAAGCCAAGGCCCTGCAACTGGCAGTGGCTCCCACCCGGGATCCCTGGCTGCTGCCCTGAGGATGCCCGAGCTGGGCCCCTGGGTAGGGGAGAGGAGCAGCTCCTCTGCCTGGAGCCACTCTCAGGCTTCTGTGGTGACTCAAGGCTGTTGCTGTGAGCTCTGCTCTTTGGCAAAGACAGCAAAGAAACACAGCAGGGATGCCTGTGGGAGTCCTTGGCGTGTTGGGTCTCGTCCTGCTCCCAGGGGAGGGGGCCAATCATGGGGCTGACCCTAACTGAGTCTCCCACTTGCGCAGGGAACGGGAGATGCGGCATTCCAAGAGTTGCACTCCAGTAAAATTGGACAAGGCTGTGCAGATGGAGGAAGGTGAGTGCAGGTGGGGCCCAGCTCTGTGCCAGGGTTGGGTGGGCCACTGGTGCGGGCCAGCTGCGGGACACGAGGTAGCTCAGGTCTGCAGGTGGGATGAGCTTGAAGTGTCCCCTGGAAAGGAGGAACGTGCTGGTGCTGAGGCAGTGGCGTTTCTGCTGGCCTCAGCGACTGCCCTAAAGGGTTTTCCTGATGTTAATTGGGGGGCACTGACAGATAACGTGGGGGCTGGTCTGCAAAGGGGAACACCAGCCTCCATGCCAGTATGGTCCAGGTGTCAGCCTCAAGAGCAAGATCTGCTGCAGTACAAGTAGCACCCTGCTGAAATTCCAGGCTGAGCTCGTTCCAACACTTCCTCAGCTAAAAGAGAACGGAAATTTCGTGTGCCCATTGTGGCTAGGGTCCTGTGGCACAGTGTGAGATGTGGCCACGTCTGGCAGTTTGTGTGGTTTGTGGTTCGGGTGGGCAGCGGGCAAGGAGTGTCTGTGGAGGTGGGACGGGGCCACTGGCCCGTGGAGCCCCAGCAGGCTCTTGTGACAGCTTCCCCGTGGATCTCTTGTGGCCAGCTGCTGCCCCAGGGTATCGCAGCCTTGTCCGCGGCTTAAGGCCGTGTCCCTGGCTCTGCCCTCCAAGACGGGCATCCGGAGAGGAGTGAGAAGGGACAACCCCTCGGAAGAGGCCAAACGCCCCTGCTGGGAGCTGCTCCTGACTTGTCTCCTCCTGTAGCTGTCGAGAGGGCTGAGGAGAAGCGGCGGCAGTCCCCGAGCCCACCACCATCGCCGGGAAACGGAAGACCGCGCAGGAGGAGCATCTGCCTGCTGGTGCCCTGGGATAATGAACCACTGGTGCTGGTACGTCGCTGTCTCGCAGCCTCTTTGGCCTCGTCTGGGGACAGAATGTGCCCAGTGCAATTTGTGCAGGGCTGGGGGCAGGCTGACCTGCCGGCCTTGGGGCAGGAGGTCTCGTCCTTGGCTGAGTGGGAAGTGAGGCTCTCCCCTGCCCCGGTGCGTGGCGGCTGTGCGTGACTGCTGCCCGCTGCTGGAGCAGGTACTGGCTGGGCAAGGGTGCTGTGCCCTCAGCGCCAAGCTGGGGGCCAAAACGAATGGGGACCGGAGCTCTGCGGTGGCTGTGGCAGAACCACGGCTTCCCGGCTCTGGAGCCAGCCTGCTTCCACACCTCCTTCAGCGCGGCTCTGCCGGCTTCCCTGAGAAGGAACTAAGCTACTGCTCTCTCTTGGCAGCCCCCTGCGCCTGACCCGGGCTACCCCATCACGGAGGAGATCATAGAGGAGGAGAGGAAGGCAGCGCAGCAGCGGTTGCACCGACTCTTGCGACCTAAACCAGGTAAGGGCAGAGTGGGAATGTGAAGGGCACGGCAAGGAGAAGAGAGCCGTGGCACAGGCTGGCAGGGCAGTGGGGTGTCTGTGCAGCGCAAGCTGAGGAAGCTCCTGGGCCGGTGCTCCCTGGTCCTCGTGTCTGGTGCAGTCCCCAGGGTGATGGGCAAGGGTCCCGAGGGCCAGAGCTGTGAGCTGTTCATGCTGGGAGGCTCTGCTAAGGGGTAGTCCCATACAGCAAGTTGTGGGTCTTGATTTTGTGCTCCCTCCCAGCAGATGAGGTCCCCAGCACCACTGCAGAGGGTATGCTCATGTCTGGGCCACTGGCTTGCACCGTGACCTCACCATGGCCTGCTCCTTCCCCAGCTAGCACCAGCTCACTCCCAGACAGCGTGAATCAGATGCAGAGCAGTGCGGCTGCTCCCATGCTCGCGGGTAAGGAGGAGGAGGAGGGTCAGCAGAGCGGGCCTTTGGCAGAGCAAGAGAGGTGTAGTGGGAGCTGTGCGCTGCCTCTGTGGGAGGTGGTTGGCAAAACTCCCTGTTCAAATGCTCTGTTGGCAGCAGAGCTGGCAGGTGGGTCTTGAGGGGGCATGTTTGGGGACACCAAGCTCGCGGTCCTGTTGGGAGCTGCAGTACAAGGGTAGGTCTGTGGCATGGGTGGATTTTCTCCAGAGCCTTTGCGGCATAGGTGTGGGTGCTTGGCAGAAGAGCCATCTCTCTGTAGATGACCCCTGTCCCTAAATAAGTTCTCTCCTTGTTTGCAGACTCCACTGGAGCTGCAGTAGTGTCCCAGCCACTTTCATCAGCTGCCCAGCTGCCTGCTCCAGCTCTGTCGCTGGAATTGAGTTCTCTGCCTGCCACCTCTGCTGACACCAAGCCTGTGCCTGTGCTGAGCACATCTGCCCTGACTGTTCCTGTTGCCCCCAGCAGCACAGCACCTCCTGCATTCACAGAGCTGGGCCAGACTCCCAGCAAGCCTCCCTCCTTCCCAAAGCCAAGCATCCTTTTTGGGACGCCAGACACCACTCCCTCCAACCAGCTGGCAATGAATGCAGGCACTGCTGTGCCTACCACAACCGCTGTCTTCAAACCCATCTTTGGTGAGAGCTCAGCCCCCTGTGCCGCTGTTGTCTCCACCACCGTCACCATGCCTGTGAGCTCAGGCCCTTCCTCAACACCCTCTACCACCACCATGTTCAAGCCCATCTTTGGCAGTGTCATCACAGCTTCATCTTCAGTAAACACCTCTCCTTTTGCCTTCCAACCGTCACTGCAGCCGGCCTCGGGTGCAGGTGTGCCTGCGGCCTCCACAACGACCCTGGCAGGATTCACAGGTCTCCCTAACGTCATCTTCACCACGGCAGCTATGACAGCCACCACAGAGAGTTCCTTCACAGATGCCACCATCAAACCCGTCTTCAGCTTTGGCGTTAATGCACCCACCTCCACTGGCCCCACCACCAGCCTGACCATCGCCACTGCCACAGCCACCAGCATGTCACAGCCCTTCCTGTTTGGGGGTCCGGCCACCTCAGCTCCCAGCACAGAAATCAGCTTCGCCACCCCAGGGTCCACGCTCCAGTTTGGAAAGCCGACTCCAGCCACAGTCACTGCCACCACCACTATCCCAGGAGGCCCTGCCTTTGGCCAAGTGCCTTCAAACTTGATGGCTCCTGCCACTACTGCGGGCTTTAGCATATTTGGTGGGACCACACTGACCTCTTCTACCCCAGCCACCACAAGCCAGGTGACACTGACATTTGGCTCCCCTGCTTCAGCTTTTGGCAGTTGCGCTGGCGCAGCTGCGAGCCAGCCGCCCTCCAGCCAGCCTGCTGCTGGCCCCAGCAGCTTTGCCCCCACATTCAGCTTTGGAGCCCCTGCAGCCCAGTTGGCTGCTCAGCCGACATTCGGCAGCAGTGCTCAGCCAGCCTTCGGCACAGCCAGCAGCCAGGGCTCCTTCGGCACCAGCAGCACCCAGGCAGCATTTGGGACCACCACATCGGTCTTCTCCTTTGGGACAGCCACCTCCACCACCGCCAGCTTTGGTTCCACCACCCAGACCACGAGCAGCAGCAGCACTGGTGCCACCATCTTTGGCACCACCCCTTCTGCTTTCAGCTTTGGAGTGACCACCCAGACAGGACCCTCCACCAGTGCCTTTGGGGTCGGCACGCCAGCCCTGAGCAGCGGCTCCCCTGCTGTAGCTTTCAGCTTTGGGGCTGGGCAGAGCGGGGCAGCCCTGGCAGCAACACCATTCGGCTCCTCCCTGGCGCAGAGCACGCTGGGTGCACAGAGTCAGAGCACACCCTTCGCCTTCACCATGCCCAGCACACCCAACAGCAAGCCTGTGTTTGGAGGTGAGTCGAGGTGGACGGGGCTTCTGCACGGGTGAAGGGCAGGGTTAGATTTAGGCAGCAGCTCTCCTGCCAGACCTGGCTGAGCTGCCCGGGCTCAGCAGCCCTGAGGGCTGGTGCTGGGGCTGTGCAGAGCCTTGCCATGTGAAGGGAAGGTGCTTCCCTCACTCGTTGCCCCAGCCCCAGGGGGTGGAGGGGAATCCGAAATGTCACTCCTTGCCCCCTCTGGATGCACTGGATGCCTCGGTCCCTGTGGGTGCTAAGCCAAGGCAGGTGCTGTGCAGGAGCCAAGGTCTTGCCAGTGCATAAAAGCTACTTGGAACATCTTGGCAGGTACAAATGCTGCCAGACAGGAGTTGCAGTCGATTCCTGCTCACTCTCTGAGGCTTTCCCTACCACTTTGCATGCACCCTGGGCCAGCTCAGCTCCCAGAGAGCTGAAACCCCCATGCTGAGTAATTCCTTGGTCTAGAAAGACAGAGGCCTTTGTTCCTGCCTGGTCTGCAAATCCTCCTGTGCTGCCCTGCTGGCAGGAGAGCTCAGGGATTACCACAAGAGCGCCACTTCTTGCATCTTGGGGACTGCGGTGCTCCAGCCCCTGGGGGCAGAGCTGTGCCTCCTGCGGGTGCTGCCAGCTTCCTAAAGCCAGGCTCTTCCTCCTTTGCTGACCCCAGCTGATGGTGGCATCTTGCTTTCCAGGAACTCCTGCACCTACTTTTGGGCAAAGCACACCTGTCCCAGGAGCAGTGGGGAGTGGAAGCAGCAGCCTTTCCTTCAGGACTCCCAGCACTCCTGCCTCAGGCTTTGGAGGAGTTGGCACTTCCTTTGGTAGGGAGGGAGTTAGTGCTTCAGGCTTTAGGAGCTGATGGGTCGTGTTGTCCCCTTGGGCTGGGGGATGGTGGAAGGGCCAAGCTGTGCTATAGGAGCCAGCTTGGGTGGTGGCTGCTGGGCTCTGGGGATGCAAAACCTTCCATTGCCACTGGGATAGGGATTGTGCCAGCTTGGAAGGTGGCTGCAGAGACCTGAGCAACCTTTGTGCTTTCAGGTTCGTCCGCCCCCGCCTTTTCCATCGGGGCAGGATCCAAGGCCGGTGCTCGCCAGCGGCTACAGGCACGGAGACAGCATACCCGCAAAAAATAATGGCCAGTGCTGCTGGTCCCCCACCCGTGGGGGCTCCAGTCCAGAGCAGCACCAAGGTGGGAACGGAGTGATGGGGCCAGGCTCCATCTCTGCTGCCAGCAAGAAACCGTGCTGGGTGGCAGCGCCTGAGGTGGTGAGCCAAAAACTTGTTACTTGAACAGTTCCACAGCCAAGGCTGGGTGAACCTCTGTACATATCTGCAATGTTTCCTTCCTGGCTTTGCCATGTTTCATTAGGTGTAACCTTTTCCCCATGTGCTTCTCCTCACTGAGCACCCCCAGCCAGCCCCCACCATGTGGCATGGCAGGCAGCAGAGCCCCATGGCTGCAGAGGGGCTGCTTTCTGGGCTCCTGAGGGATGCTGTCTTCACCAGGTCTGAAATCTTTCCCCCCCCCGCGGGGGCCTGGTGAACACACTCCTTCCGCAGGGCTCTGCTTTGTTGCCCTCCCCGCAGCAGTGGAGCTGGGGTTAGTGCCATCCTGGCCTGGGCCCCCAGGTGCCGTGGGTGACCAGCCCAGTCTCCACAGTGGGGTGACGGCCCCTTGCAGCTGAGGATGCACCACACCCTGGTACCTCAGCCAGGGATGGGGATCTTTTCCCCCTCAGCCCTCACTGCTCCCACTGCCCCACTCGTGTAAAGCCCTTTTCTTGTTTAGCTTATTTGTGCTCCTGTCCCCATGCGCTCATTGAATCAAGTTTGGAGGAAGAACTGATCCGTGTGCGTGGCGGCATGTTGGTTATGCCGGATTTGCTGTAGGGAGTTTTATTCTTTCAGGGAGCACCCGTCCCTTTTTGGAGGACATGTCCTGGCTAATTGGGTGTTGACAGCAGCAGCATCACTGTGTGGCTGTTCGCGCAGGGGCTTGTCCCCATGCTGTGGTGACTGAAAGCAGCCAGGGCTGGGTGCTCCAGCCCTGGCACTCTCTCCCCTCTCCGTGTTTGGGTGCTCTGGAGCCAGCTGGGGAGTCCAGAGTGGATGGGGATCCTCCCCAGATCCAAATTGTTTTCCGTCTGTGGCTCATCCCCACCCCTTTGGGGTTTACCAGCTCTCAGGAGCTGCGGTGCTGTCTCCCCTGGGGCCATTCAGTGGGAGAGGGGCAGAGGCTGCCAGAGCCAGGGGTCACCCGAGAGCTGCACCCCCTGCCTGTGGTGTCCCCACCACCTCCAGGAGGGCTTTGCTGCCAGGTCTTTATTCTCCGAGACGTGTGAGTGTGTGTGTCAGGTGGAGTCTAAATTACAGAAAAAATACAAATATTTAAATGTTTTTTAATGAAATAAAACTTTATTTTTATATTTAAGCTCAATTGCCTTTGAGTTCCTTCAAGCTTGGTTCAGTGAGGGCGCAGACCCCGGAGCACTGTTGGTAGTGTTCAGATGTGCTGGCCCCTGCCCAGCACGGCCCAAGGGACTTGGCTGTGCCGGGGAAAGGCAGCTTCATACCGTGGACTCTGCTGCACTCCCCAGCCTGTTACAGCATCTCCTTCCTTCTAAACTGGTATGTACATGGATGTGACTAAAGAGGTTTTGTTTATTTTTGTTCTTCTCCAAGGATGAAGAGCATTCTGATGGTGAGGGGCTTTCTGGGCCACCAGGACCAAAGTGTCGGTTCTGACATTTCTGTTGAGGATTTTTTACTGTTCTATTATTCTAGAAATGTTCTGCTATTGTACTACTATTGTTTTGCTTTGCTCTTGTTTTACTGTGAATGTGCAATTTTTTTTCCCCATGCTTTTTATGTCCCCCATTTAAAATAAACAGACAATGTTCACACCTGCTTGCCCAAGTTTGATTCCTGGGCCAGAGCACATGGTGCTACTTCACTGCACATTCTGCTTGTGGGTACTTGCTCCCACTGTTCAACTACACCTGTGGGGTTCAACAATACTTGTTCATACTATTATTCCTATTTATTTTTATTTCACTTGTTTTCCTCCTCAAGCAGAGTCCTGTGGGACCCTTTGCACTGCAGGACCCATCAGTGTCCTCCCTTAGCTCCCTGAGCAGGTCCTTTGCCCCAGCAGACCTCCTGTCCCACCAAGGGAGTGAGCAGGTCCCAGCATCCCCAGCTCTACCTCAGCAGGCAGGACCCCTTCTCCCTTCGGGACTAGGTCCTTAGGCAGAGGCTTCCTCTTGGAAGCTCACTGCTGCAGCAGTCTGTGGGCTGTTGGCTGTGCAAGGTTGGGTGAAATGTCTTTAGTAACGCTTTGGAAGGCGCTGCCGTTGTCGAGGCCGAGTTTTGCTGAGGGACAGTGAAACGGAGATTCATGAACCACTTTATCCCATTTAAAATGCTTTCTCTTGCCCCCAAGGTAATCTACGGGTTTAAATTTTGCCTCGGAAAGGTTAGGGGCGTAATTCCTGTATTAGGCACGTGGACATGGCCTCCGTGTGGAGATCTCTACATGCATGGCCAGACTGGGGAGATTCCTTGGCTGTACAAACCCTTCCCTGCTTGTCTTTCAAGCGACCACTTCTTCATGCAGGCTTGATGAAGCACTAGAGATAATCGTGTCGGAATTTAGCTTCTCACTGGCTATTAGCACTAACATGCCATTTATAAATCTGCAAAGGAGATGCTGAGTAAGAGCCTCAGAGGGTATTTCTTAACCCCCTTAGCACAACAGGATGGCTGTAGGTAAAAGACCCCGCATTACAGAAGCTTGATCTCAGCTGAAGTACAAGCTTAGTGCTGGGAAGGCCATTTCCTCCAAAGTCTTTTTCTGCAGCTCTCTGGTAGTGGGATCTTGATGGTATTGACCAACAAACAAGTGTACGTGCTTGCATTTCGTGTCCCGTTTGTAGGTGAGCAAGAGCATACGGTGAGCATCCAAATAAATAATCAGTATTGAGAGCTGGTTGGTTCTTGCCCGTGTCAACAGGAGCGTAACTCCCTGCGCGGCTGTTTCCTGACCAATGAGCTGACCTTTCCAAAGGGACATGTCCAGGCAGCAAGAGGCTGCTCTTGCTCCGTTGCTGTGGTTACGGCGCGGCAACAGTTCCCAGGGCGTAGGGAGCTCAGCTCCATGTTGTGGTTACAGCCCTGCGACAATTATGAGGACGTAGGTTGCTCAGCTCCGTTGGCTTGGCCACAGCTCTGTGAGCCTTGCAGCGGGCAGTAGAACTGCAGTGGCTGCTGCGTACACAGCGGGGCTGGAGAGCCGAGGCAGGAGCAGCGGCATCATGCTGGGCCAGAAGACGAACCTCAGCAGGCGCATCCGTGAGATGCGTGCCAGCATAGCCTTGCAAGGTGCTGCCCCATTGGCTTTGCGTTATGGGCTGGGCCAAGTAGGGGGCTTTTGGTCCCCGCATCATCCTGCATGGTACCAACAGCTCCTCAATGTCCTGCAGGGCAAGCAAGGAAATTGTACAGCAAGCCACAGGAAGAGAAGTTCACGCAGAACCTGGAGCGGCTGCCCCAGCTGCGAGAGGCTGTGCAGGAGGATATCTATGTCCTGGGCCTTGCCCGCAAGGTACCGG